>NC_136647.1:23371861-23616861 GCF_949748355.1 Melanostigma gelatinosum
TATTATTATAATGTTTCGGACCTTTGCCCGGGGAGATTTTCTCAATATGGACCTTTTGGAATTTTAGTTGAAGACCCCTGATCTACAATAAAGGTTTCCAAGCTTTTGAATTTGATATGACGATACCATGTGCACATCACTTCATGAGTCACTTGAGCAAAGTGAAATTCCAGGAGTCATTAAAGCATCAAACATGCACGAGAATAATACAAACTGAGTGTACAACATGCCCCCAGGCTGGCATTAAGTCTCCCCATCCTGAAAGTAAGGCAAGGCAAGGCAAGTTTATTTGTACAGCACATTTCAACAAGGTAATTCAAAGTGCTTCACATAAAACCATTAAAAGCATCAAAACATAAGGCAAAAGAAAAGGAGATTTAAAAACAATTAAAGAAACAGTGTAAGAAATAAAATACAGTAGTAAAATGCAGAAATGCAGGAAATTGATTAATATATTAATTGAATGTGGTTCAATTAAAGGCAGCAGCAAACAGAAAGGTCTTCAATCTTGATTTAAATGAGCTGAGGGTCTCAGCAGACCTGCAGCTTTCTGGGACTTTGTTCCAGATATGTGGAGCAGAAAAACTGAACGCTGCTTCTCCATGTTTAGTTCTGACTCTGGGAACAGAAAGTAGACCGGTCCCAGACGACCTGAGGGGTCGGGATGGTTCATAAGGTAGCAGCAGATCAGAGATGTATTTTGGCCCTACACCATTCAGTGCTTTGTAAACCAACAGCAGGTTTTAAAGTCAATTCTTTGTTGAACAGGAAGCCAGTGCAAAGACCTCAGAACTGGAGTGATGTGATCCACCCTCCTGGTCTTAGTGAGGACTCGAGCTGCAGCGTTCTGAATCAGCTGCAGCTTTCTGACGGATTTTTTACAGAGACCTGTAAACACACCGTTACAGTAGTCCAGTCTGCTGAAGATAAATGCATGGACAAGTTTTTCCAAATCCTGTTGAGACATAAGTCCTCTAATCCTTGATATATTCTTCAGGTGATAATAGGCTGATTTTGTAATTGTCTTGATATGGCTGTTCAGGTTGAGGTCTGAATCCATAACTACACCTAGATTTCTGGCTTGGTTTGTGGGTTTTAACATCAGTGACTGAAGCTGAGCGGTGATTTTCAATTGTTCGTCCTTGGTACCAAAAACAATTACTTCTGTTTTATCTTTGTTTAATTGAAGAAAATTCTGGCACATCCAGTTGTTGATTTGTTCAATGCAGTTACCCAGCCCTTGTATGGGATTATAGTCCCCTGGTGACATGTAGTTATGTAGACTTAGTTGTTTTCCATAATCTGAGCTAGTGGAACCATGTAGATGTTGAACAGAAGAGGCCCCAGTATTGAACCTTGGGGAACACCACATGTCATTTTAGTCAGCTCTGATGTGTAATCAGCTACAGTCACAAAGTATTCTCGGCCCTTCAAGTAGGATTCAAACCAGTTAAGTGCTGTGCCAGAGAGTCCCACCCAGATTTTTAGTCTTTCTAGGAGTATGGCATGGTCGACCGTGTCGAATGCAGCACTGAGATCTAGTAACACTAAGACTGAACTTCTGCCATTGTCTATGTTTAAGTGGATGTCGTTGAAAACCTTAACAAGAGCAGTTTCAGTGCTGTGGTGCTGTCGAAAGCCTGACTGGAAAACATCAAAGCAGTTATTTACGGTCAAGAAGTTGGTCAGCTGTTGGAAAACCGCTTTTTCAATTATTTTACTTAAAAATGGGAGGTTTGATATTGGCCTATAATTTTTCATCGTTGCGGAGTCTAAACTAACCTTATTTAGGAGTGGTTTAATAACTGCAGTTTTCAGGGCTTGTGGGAAGACACCTGAGAGAAGGGATGTGTTTACAATTTGTAAAAGATCAGTGGTCATGCAGTTTGAAATATTTTTGAAAAAGTGTGTTGGTAGAATATCCAAGCAGCAGGAGGATGACTTCAGATGTTGTATAATGTCTTCTAGGCTTCTACGGTCGATTGAATGAAATTGTGTCATGATATTTGAATGGATGTTATTCAGAGATCGGGACAACACATATCCTGTGGTTGATGTGGAGGCACTGACTGCTTGTCTAATTTTCTGAATTTTGTCAGTAAAAAAGGAGGCAAATTGATTGCATGCCCAGGTGGATTGGAGTTCAGCAGCTACCGACACTGGAGGGTTTGTTAGCCTGTCGACAGTAGCAAATAAGGCACGTGTATTGTTCTTGTTTTTGGTTATGATGTCAGAGAAGAATGACTGCCTTGCATTTCTAAGTTCCAAATTATAATTGCGAAGTCTCTCTTTATAGATGTCACAGTGAACCTGGAAATTAGTTTTTCGCCACCTGCGCTCAGCTTTCCGACACTCTCGTTTCTCTATTTTGACCAGCGTAGCATTTCTCCAAGGAGATCTTTGCTTACCCGAGACAACCTTCACTTTAGTGGGTGCAATGGCATCAATAATATTTTTAACTTTAAAATTGAAGCCATCTACAAGCTCATTGACTGAGAGGCAAGAGAGGGCTGGTGTGGAGGAGAACTTCTGAATAAATAGTTCACTGGTGTTTTCAGAGATGTAACGCTTTGTCACAACCTTGGTTTGGACATTTGTGTGCAAGGAGATTGCACTCTCAAAGAAAACACAGAAATGATCAGAGAGTGCAACATCAGTCACAGCAACCTTGGAAATGTTTACACCTTTGGTCATGATTAGGTCCAGAGTGTACCCCCTGTTGTGGGTGGGTCCTGTCACATGCTGAGTCAGATCATAGTTATCAAGGACACCACATAGTTCTATAGACTCTCTGTCCTGGGGATTATCAACATGGATATTAAAATCACCAACAATAACAACACAGTCAAAATCAATACAGATTACAGACAGCAGTTCAGTAAACTCATCAAAGAAGGTCGCACAGTATTTAGTAGTGGTGTCACGGATCACGGATCAATCCGTGATCCGTTTGGATCACCCCTCACGGTTCGGATCACTTGTGAACCGCGGATCAATCGAGTATTTTTTTTCCTTTTTTTTTTTACAGCTTAATCATCATAGTGTGTAATAAAGTTCTACTGCTGCTGTTCCTTTTCAAGTAACAAGTCCCCGAATATCAATGCAGAGTGTCAGTGAACAGATATAAAGCAGTAGTGTGTTCACGTGAACGGAGCAGATTAGAAGCATTTAACGGTGAAGTCATGGCGAGCGGAGGAACTTGAGAAGCCGCGGCGTCATTTAAGTCGCAAGTTTGGGAACATTTTGTCTTCCCTGTAACGTATAATGACGGGATGAGGGTGGTGGACAAACCGTTACGGTATGTCGGCGTTATTTAAAGAGAGACACACGACAACGGCAAAACATCGGAATGTCCACACATATGAAGAGACACCATCCCGTCTGTCAGCGACGGGGGACACTCCGGTGTAGAAAACAAAGGATTTCTAAATCTGGTTAAAATGCTTGAGCCACGCTATGAAATCCACTCACGCACCCACTTCAGTGTGACGCTGTTCCAGATGTCTATGAGAAGGAAAAGACTGCAGAGACTGCTTTACCACCACGGCGGAGTGATTCTTAGTCCGGCGCTGTAGACACGCCCCCTCTGTGAGAGTCACACAGACACACACCTGGGGCAGGTGCTGTAGATACGCCCCCTCTGTGAGAGTCACACAGACACACACCTGGGGCAGGTGCTGACAGAAGCATCAGAGTGAAGCTAGACAGGCCCAATAATATTCCAGTCACCACAGAAAGGTCGACCCTCTCCCCAGACAATGGAGATATTCTCATCTTTTCGAAAATAATGTCACAGTAATGGTAAACATTATTGTGTATTTGAATGGCATAACCTGACAGGAAGTAAACATAGACCCAAGTTGTTGCTGAGCAGTTCAGTTCAGTGTAAACAGTGGAAGCTCACTGGCTGTTTCTTTCTTTCAGTATTGATCAAAGGACGAGGGAATCAACATACCTCATGTTGCACTTAAACTTAACAGAATTCTTGAATGTATTATTTTTATTTATTTATTTCATTTTGTTTCAAATTGGACATCTTCAATATTTTTGTTTTCATGTAAGACTATAGCCCAAAGTTCTATGCTTAAAGTGTTCTTGAGGTTCTTTAATTAATAAATGAAAAGCAAAGTTATATTTGTCTCCTCCCCTTTTCTTTGTTGATCCGAAAAATGATCCGAACCGTGACTCCTGAACCGTGATCCGAACCGAACTGTGAGGTTTGTGATCCGTGACACCCCTAGTATTTAGGCGGTCTGTAAATGTTTAGGAATAAAGCTTGAGTGGAATTCAGAGCCACATATTCAAAATAACTAAAATGACCAAAGGACATCTGCTTGCATTGAAGAGAATCATTAAATAAAACAGCAACTCCACCTCCTTTCTTATGCGCTCTTGTTTCGCTCATGAAACTGAAGTTGGGAGGTGTTGATTCAATAAGACCAGCTGCACTGTTATCTTGATTTAACCAAGTTTCAGTTAAAAACAAAATGTCCAGTTTGTGCCTAATAATAAAATCATTGATTAAAAATGTTTTCCTGACAGAGACCTGACATTTAATAAAGCTAAGTTTAATGTGGTTAAAGCTTTCTTTGCCCAATTTATTTGGACAGGCTGACGAGGAATGTATGCTAAGTTTGATAAGTTTGCATGTTTACTATTGTTTCTTCGCAGCCTCACCTTTCTTTTTCTATAAACTTGCAGGACAGGAATTGAAACGGCTAGCTGCATACAGGGCCCCGACCTTTCCTGGAGAGAGTCATTGGTATCATTAGCCTTGTAGCCTGGACCCAGAATATATCAATTATTTAGGGGAGACAGAGGATGGTTGTAGTACCGTCGAGGAGTGGGGAGAGGAGTGTGTTTGGTTCCAGCAATGACCAGCTCTTTCATGTGGTCAGTGAACTCCAGGTGGGGGGAGGATGGGGAGAGTGTGAGAGAGGCTTGCGATCCAAAGTATGGACCCGAAGTAGGTGCTGGGGAGGGAGGTAAAGACTCCTCGTCTAGGAAGGGTGGGGAAAGTGGGAGATCGGAGGCGGTCCCTGATGATGAGGTTGGAGACTCCTCCTTTTGGCTGTCGTTAGGCGGGGGCATCCTTCCCGTAAGGCAGGGGTGTCCAAACTACGGCCCGCGGTCCATTTTTAATTGGCCCGCAGCAACTTCTAAAAATATAATGTAATATGGCCCACACTTGAAACTTGCGCTTGACTGTATTGTACTTCTTAGTTTCACCACTAGGTGGAGATACTGTGTTGAACAAGGCAGCTTCTCCACAAAATAAGAGCAATCAAAGAAACGTTTAGCCCCGGATGATGACACGTCCTACACTGGTGCCGAGCGAGAACAGAAAGTTAAATGGCAGTTAGCTCAATAAGAGTATTTTTTTCCGTGCAAACAAAACACAAGAAAAAGTCACAATAGCAGCCACGAGGTAGCTCAACTCATTGCCCGCCACGGGAAACCTTTCTCAAATGGTGACTTCATAAAACAGTGCCTCACTAAAGTCGCAAGTGCCCGGAATAAATGCAGGAATTCAACAACGTTAGCGTGTCCAGAAACACAGTTGTGCGGCGAATGAAGACTTGTCAGCTAACCTAAACCATCAAGTGTCAGATAAAGCTCGTGGTTTTGCGTTTTACTCCATTGCATATGATGAGAGCACAGATGCCACAGACACCGCACAGCTGTTAATTTGTTTGCGGGGAGTTGACGATCATTTCTGCATTAGGAGCTGCTTGATTTTAGGAGTCTAAAGAGCACAACAACAGGTAAGGACATGTTTGAAGCTGTGTCAGATGCAATCCGACGGGTCTCTACACGAGTCTCTACAGGCGGGCGCGAGCTCCAGCGCGAGCACTACTCCTCCAAGACCCGTTTGAGAGGAGAACTTTGAGGAGAAACTGCAGTGCTGATATCAGATCAACCTGACCTCACAATCAGACAGCAGACTAGCAGGAAAGGGAAGCAGCACATGCGAAGCTACTAGCTGTAAATAAGATGTCCTGACGTGTTTGTCAAAGTGTTATTTTCTGCTTTTTTTCATGTTGGAATAAATGTTAAATATTTAACTGCAAAGTAGCAATACGTGTTTGATACCTTAATTTATTTAGCATTAAATCATACTGGGATGTTTGCTGAAATTGATTGGATGTGGCACAGCCCTACCTAGAACATGTTCCACCAGCTGCCATGGCTTTCAATATGTTTCTCTCATTGAGAGAGACATCGAGCTGTTCTCAACTCCCTTCTATTTGAATAATGAGTCTGTTCGGCTCAACATACGTGAGCAAACATCTCTGTTAAATCTGAACAAAAGCACATTGAGAACCAAATTTGATTGATTTTGCTCACTTTAACACACTAGGGGTGAGGCGATCGGACCTGAGTGGCCCATCCCTTGGTATATTTTTCTGTATGTGGCCCTCAGTGAAAAAAGTTTGGACACCCCTGCCGTAAGGTCTCCATGGCGATGCTGTGTGGTTATCTCTTGTTCAGACTCCTCTTGTATCTTGTCCTTGGCAGTAGGGACAGACGAGTGACGCAGGGAGAAAAATAGGTTAGAGGTAAACAGTTGTACCCCTGACATGTTTAGGCAAACTCCATGCGCTGTAAAAAGATGTCTGCGCTCCCAGAAAAGGTAGAAGTTGTTGATAAAAATGTACTGAATGGTCAGTACATGCAGTTGACAGCCATTTGTTCAGTGCAAACAGCCTGCTGAATCCTTCATCTCCTCCTCTGACTGGTGGGAGAGGGCCACTGATGAACACCTCAGCCTTGCCAGAGCTGACTGTGTTTAACAGATCAATAAAGTCTCGCTTCAGAACTTCAGACTGTTGTTTCACAATATCACAGCTTCCTGTATGCACGATGATATTTTTCACTGTGGGATAGTCAGCTACGATGTCCAGCATTTTGTCTCTCATGTCAGAGACCATATCTTTCGGAAAGCAGAGTATTTTGGTGTTCTTGCTGCACAGTTTTCTGACATCTTTTACAGCATAGTCACCAACAACCAGAGTCTCAGGCCCAGTTACTAGCTTTGCCTGCGGCCCTTTCTCACATTTACTCTCAGTACCCTGCTTTGAGGAGATAGCTGCTTATCCAGGTGGAGATTTAGGATCCTGCAACAATGGAGCAAATCTGTTTTGAAGTTGTAGGCTTGGTTGTTGTGGAGGTGTTTTGCAGGTTTTACTTTTCTTAGCTGTCCTTGGCTTTGTCCATCTGGGTGCAGGGGTTGAGGAGGAGTTCTGCCTGTGTGCTAGTGCAGGCCAGCCAGTCGCATCACAAATCTCAGGGCGCTGGACTCTGCCTGTTAGTCGTCCTCCCACATATTTTCTCTTCGGCTTTGCACCGAGAGAGTTCCAGGGAGGACTACCATTTGAAGATTCATTATCTGCTCTCTCCTCCTGTTTCTTGGTAGGCCTGGTTGTGCTAGTTAGCTGTGTCTTAGCTAGCGTTTGTCCAGTGTTTTGAGTCCATGGTAGAGTGGTATCATTCCCCCACAGTCCATTTACCGCCACGTTTACTTCTAGTCGGTGAATTTTGTTTCCAAGACTGCAATCTTCTGTAGGAGTTTGTAGTAGTCATCCGTGGAGAAGGGAGGCATCTTGCTGCTACTTAGCTTTAACTTAGCTGCTAGTTAGCATTAGCCAACAATCCAAATAGCTCGACGACTTTCCGACGGATTTGTCTTCACTCAAACGTTGAAGAGTGATATATGTGATATATCTGGCAAGATATATGTGATATATCTGGCAAATTGAAGCAAGAAAATGCAAGAAAATGCAAGCAGAGGTGCAGAGGCAAGAGCAAGCAGCAAAGCGACTGCACTCTCTCATCAAGGTCGTAATAGAGCCCATACACTAAAGCAGGGGTTCTTAACCTTTTTGACCTCGGGGCCCAACTTTTCAAGTACAAAGTGTCCCGGGGCCCACTCTGACTATATGCATCAAAAGTGTCAGACAACCTGTAGGTCATACAGAAACAGAGCAGTGGGCCTTTGGAGTCAGTAAAAATGTAAGGTTTTTGTCCTCATAAAATAAAAAAGGATCTTTCAGGATAAATAACTGCCGGTGGCTGTATCTGTACAGGCAAAGGACATTATAGGACTGTAACTACACTATCAGTGAACAACTGCCTCAAATTTGAAGAAGATTGGACAAAGTATGACCATTCTACAGAGTTTCTTCACGAAGAGATCCAGGCGGAGCTCTAAAAGGACATTTGGAGACCCAAATGGACACATGGTAACCACATGATATTCTGACACACTAAAGGTGTTTCTCCCTTTATATTTTGACATTATATTATTTTCCTTTTATTATTAGCCTTTGCAAATTGCAAAAAGTATGTATAAATGGTCGAAGACATGGTGTGTGCGTAGCTGACTTTCTGTGCTTAATGGCTGCGACCGAGCGCACGAACGAGAATGAGAATAGCTCAGTTACGCAAACGTTGGTTAACGGCTTATAGAAGAGGAGGATAAGGTTTGTACTATAAGTACTAGCGTTTTCTGAAGCCAGTAGCTCCATGGTAACATCCGCTAGCACGTTGTCGGGTCTGTAATGTGTATTTTTCCGTCGAAATGGTTATGGCGACTTTGGACAGTGTGTGTGTGGGCTCCTTTTGTGGAGAAACCATAAGAAATTAAAGAAAATCGATGATTTCTTTGAAAAGATGAGGATTTTGGGCATGCTGGGATACCAAACACGGACATGTTTTGTGACGTATTTGCGCAAACAAGCCGTAGGAACGGAAGGGGAGGGGATCGAGGACGCCGGTGTTGAACAGGCAAAACCCTTGTTAAATAAATGAGATGATACAATGTGATGATCACAAAGACATTTATTATCATGTGTATGGAAACCTGCATACACAACAAGAAGCCCAACAGACTTTCCCACGAGCGTTGGATGTTTCGTCGCTTGGTGTCGCTTTATTTTTGAAGGCTTCAGTGCTTCGTTTGATAGCATTAGCCCACATTCCACACACTGAGCCCTCGGCTCTGCCTCGTTGCCTCCGTTCACAAAGCCGTACTTAAGAAAGTCAGGGTTGTAGTTGCGCACACATTTAGACTTTTGGGGGGTATGGCACCACTGTCGTCTTCATTTTTTCTTTTTAATAACTTATCCATAACTTTCGCTACAGGCTAGCGGCTAGCTGAGTGTCTTCTTCTGCTTATTGCAGCTTGTTAAACAACTGACTGACGCATTACCGCCACCCGGTGGTGGGAAGCTATATTGTAACTGAGCGTCTCATGGATAACAGTAATATCTCTGGTGTCTTCAATTGATAACCTATGCGGTCCCGCGGCCCTCGCGGCCCACAGGTGCAAAACTGAAAGTTTTTCGCGGCCCTCTAGGTGGCGCTCGCGGCCCAATCATGGGCCGCGGCCCTATCATGGGCCGCGGCCCTATCATGGGCCGCGGCCCTATCATGGGCCGCGGCCCTATCATGGGCCGCGGCCCTATGGTTAAGAATCACTGCACTAAAGCACAGCTCCTGGGAGCAGTCTACCAAGTGCATTAGCAAGCACAGCTGGCAGCGTGATGTTTGCTGCCTGGGAGCTTGGATGAGGAATAGATTTCCCTCCATTTCAAAATGATACAAATCCCTTATTTAGAAATATGATATGGAAGATTTAGTGCTCACATTGCCCCTATAACTCTTCGCAAAATAATCAGCCTAAATGAAATGATTTTTCACAATTACACATGTAAATTGATGGCTTGTCTGATTTCTCGATGATCACAAGTGGTTGAGAAGTGAGTGATGGATTAATTAAGACTCCGGGGAAACAGGTAAACACAGTGAATCTGCTTGACACAGTGCACGTTGGAAGGTAACTTCAGCTGCCCTCGTCTGCAGTAATTTCACAGAGGATTTTCTCCACATGCTAATTCTACCCTTTCATACTTCTCCCTCAGTTTCACCACTCTTTTTTAATAAGCTTGAAATTAAAGCAGCAGCACATGCTGCCCCTTTTTACAGGAGAAATGATAAGGCCCAACAATGTGAAGACAAAGAGTCAGGGGGTTACATCAAACAGCAGCCATATCAAAGCCAAAGGTATAAAGGCACACTGGGTATGAGGACTGACCAGAGGTTAACGAGATGCTGATTCCATGTCGCACACTGGCTACAGCATCTGCCTCATAAAGTATAACACCACATTTTCTATTCCATATTTATTTTTAAATGCTGCACAATTTGTGTGCAAACTGTAGAGATTAGGGGTGCCAATGTGGGGTTAGGGGTGTCAATGTGAACAGGCACAAAATTTAGTCAGTTTGGTTAATACTCACATTTCAGTTCACATCCCGGTTTAGGAGTCAAGGTTCAGTTCACATCCGGTTTAGGAGTCACGGTTCAGTTCACACCCCGGTTTAGGAGTCACGGTTCAGTTAACACCCCGGTTTAGGAGTCACGGTTCAGTTCACATCCCGGTTTAGGAGTCACGGTTCAGTTCACATCCCGGTTTAGGAGTCACGGTTCAGTTCACACCCCGGTTTAGGAGTCACGGTTCAGTTCACACCCCGGTTTAGGAGTCTGAAGTTAAATTAAAGTTGAATGAAAGTCCAGAGTTTGTTTAGCTTCCAAGAGGATCCTTCTGCTCAGAATAAAAAGAGACAGACTTAAAGAAGTATTGTTGGATAACATGTATTTGTTTTCTCTTTATTCAGAGTAAATGTAACAGTCTTCTATAGCTGGAGCCAAAGCTTGATAGCCTCGATTTTTGGACTTTTTGTGCTGTGCTCGAATTTATTTAAAGTTGTACTTCGTCCTTTCTTTTCAACTCATTACTGCGGCAGAGTTGATATTCAGGTAAAAGCTGCTGATAAAAAATAGTTTGACCACAAAACTCTGCCAATAACGGCGATAGAATAATTTGATTACTGTTACTGTTAACTGTTTACACTCCTGCTGTCAGAATGTTGTCATCCAGTGACCTGCTGATAACAGGGGGATAATGACCCACCATACCACGAAATAAGATGATAACGGACAAGGTTGTACAGGTACTGTTATTCAGTGGATATACTATACATGTGCCAGGTTTAAGACGTGTCATAAAAAAGAGCTCAGGAAAACCATGATACTCTGCTCCAAAGATAAAATATAGACACCACCAAAAGGCATGTTAGCTTTGATCTTAAGTGCTACTTCAATCAATGATTCCAGGCACCGTTTATTAGCATAATAAATCGATATCTTAGTGCTGTGACATTTATTTGAGGTGTTCTGTAGCAGCAAGATACCTGAGTTGGAGTCAATTAGACCAACTTTCATTTCTGAATGAAAGTAAAGTAAAGATTTGGCCTCCGCCATGACAGCTGTGTTGCAGCAAAATTACAAAGGGACAAAAAGGGCAAACACGGACAAGCAGCACATGAGGCTGCTGACAAAATCATTTGTAATGGGTGGGTGTGCATTTCATGCATGTCACAGTGTATTCATTAAAAACCCAAGATAGGCTTTACAGTCCACACACAGTATTACACAGTATAGTAGAGGAGCCCGTTCTTTCTCCCTATCATCAAGTGGCGATGCTTGGTCAGTGCTCCTAAGTGTCTGAGACCAACGCACCGAAGCACCCTTTAGTGTCTGTATGAGACGCACCTGGCTTCCAACTAACTCCAATGTAAACACATCCACATCATGAGACGCTCAGAGAAACTGGCGTGGTTCAAAGAGAGTGATAGTCTACTTAGGGCGGGTCGGAGTTCGGGCTATCAACACATATTTGAACTCCGAATATATGTTTGAATAGTAAAAACAAAGATAGAAAGAATTCAAATATGAAAAGCAATATTTGATCGTGAAAAAAAAGCAGCACGAGACTGTCTGCCTCACGTCACTTTTAATGACTTAAAATGTAACGTGAGGTCGAGCTGATCGAGGAATAACTCAACAACAAACGTCTACAGAGAGAGAGACAACGTGTCTTAACGGCAAGAGTAACGTTACATCGTGCAAACAAACCACGTCGCTATTAGCTGTGAGCTCTACAAAGTAGTTATCCTCTGAGGTTTGTACTTTCTGAACAGACAACGCATGCTTTATATTGTGATCTTTACTGACAATGACATACAATATAGCAAACAGCAAGAATCAAACTATCTCCCTTTACTACCGCTGCCACCTTAGTAAGGTTTTTGTAGCGAGTCGGTATAGTATAGATAACTTCACCAATCAGTCGTTCATCATTCAAAGTGAGTCACAGGAATAAACAGAAACAGGGTCAAAGTTTCAACCTCTGGGTTTTTCAAGAAATGATATTCAAATGTCCTTTTTATCCAATTTTGACACCCAATTTTGCAGTTAAACAAAAAATCGACATATTTTTTCACGTCAAGTTAACGTCAACCACGATGTTATCCAAACCCTAATTAAGTCATTTTGTCTAAACCTAACTTCCTGAAAAGACACTATACGTGCAATGAGCATATAATGACACGCTGTCCCTGACATGTCCAAAACTGGCACTAGAGTGGTACTTAGAGTGCCATAGGACCACAGACCAAGCTGCCATATTTGACGAGATGGGAGTGAGAATGTGTTGTGTAGAGAGTGGTTTCTAAATTAGGATTAATCAGTTTTCCGAATCCTGAAGGAATGATCAGGGTGGAATGATTGGCGCTATAATAAGATGGCTATCAGGGATCATTTTTGTAATTCTGTGTGACCGCCCAAAAACTTCTTCTCTATGTAAGAGAGAAGGTTAATGGAAAAGTCTTAATCACATCCCTGTATAATTGAAAGAGCGGAAGGTATCACTTCTCGTATAATAAGTATGATAAGTAAGTATGATAATGGAGAGCGGACATGCAGCTGAGTCCCAGGTGACCTTCTCACCACTCTGTTTTTATCATCTCTACTGTGGTTAAGGTTACAACGGTGGTCCACCAGGAGGAGCAGCTCAACCCTGCACTGTGATTGGCCTTTCAGCACAGCCCTCCAGCAGCACATGTTTCTGTCTGAGGAGAAAGTATGCCTCCAAAAGAATATTCTTCAATCTCGTTTTACATTTTTACAGCAGGACCCTGGTCATGATCTGTATTTACTATCCCCTTGTATATCATTGCCAGGGTCTGATCCAGAGTGTGCCATTGTGACCATGACGCCCTTAAAACATCAAATGTTCTATCACTGTGACCTCACTGCACCCACTTGTCCCATAAAAAACCAAGTGCAGGATCACTGCTGTTTTCTAGATTTTATAAGGTGATCAACGTTTATTTTGTGACTTAGCCAAACTACAAAATGACATTTTTGGCCTGTTATCTGTCTGTGTGTTCTTCACTTATCTCCAGAAGCGTTCATCCGATATTCTTCACAATTGGCAGGTGTATTGTTGGGGACCAAAGGGCATGCAGTGACAAAGTTGGTGCAATTTGGCCATGCGAAACACTCAATATTAATAAACTTTAAATAAACAAGAGGTATGGCTCCATGCATGCTCTGAGTTGAGCATGTCGTCCGCAACAGGCCAACGGCTCAGGCAACAGGCCGCGGCTCATTGACAGTTCATTTAACAATAGGACTCTTCTTCACATTCCTGGGGTCAAGAACGCTGCAAGAAGCACTCAGAGGGGCCAAGCCATTAGCCCACTCCACACGGCCACGCACACTGAGCGGACACGCCCCGAACAGAGCACTGCAGTAGTCTGGTCGAGCAAAAGATCAATTACACACGTGTGTTTTTTGAAGTTTATTTCAAGCAAAATACAACCTCAAAAAGTATTCAGTGGTACAGTATAGCCCTGGTGAAACAAACGTATGTTGAAATTGTATTCCATCTTCTTCATTTGATTTGTTGAGTTAGTCCGACTGCTGTGTTTTTATTTCTACACTGTTTTTTAATGTTTTAATGACTGTTTGTATTGTTTCAATGAATGTTCTTAATAGTTTTTAAATCTACTTTTCTTTTGCCTTATGTTTTGATGCTTCTAGTGGTTTTATGTGAAGCACTTTGAATTACCTTGTTGTTGAAATGTGCTACACAAATGAACCTTGCCTTGCCTTTACTGTTTCACCTGTCCTCCGCTATCATTTGTTTTGACTCATTTTAACACTTTGTCTATCTCTGTTATAGGAAAGTGATATTAGTATTCTTACTGTGAATCATATTAACAACAATGATAATATGTAGTAAGGAGTGACATTATTTGAATAGCAGGCTATGCTACTTAAACTATAAACAAATACTCAGTTGGAAATTAAAGTTCTGAGATATTTGCCTGTCCTCCTTGTACTTTTCTGCTTCAGGGGTAAATGTCAAATGTGGACACAGTATTAAGACAAACTCCTGTTTTTGTGTCTCCACAATAGGAGTCTGAATACATATCACAAGACAGGCTTGTGTCTGTGCAGGGAATTGAATTATAAACTTGTGTACCGTTCCCAGCATAGTGTTAATCAAGGCTAAATATACATGGAACAACCTGTAGCCTTGGATAGAATCGAATCTACATTTGTAATGGAAAAAATGAGGCAGTGCATTTTTCAAAGGGAAGCATAACGAAGCATAACGTCTCTCATTTATAATTATTTGATTATCTCTCTGGCTGCTTCGTCTCTGTTATGCACTGCTGGGCTTTTACACAGCTGCTACAGCAGAACATGCTGGAATTCAGATTGGACAGAAAAGCAATGTGCAAATAATGATATTGCTCTAAAAATGTTGTGATTCAAGAGTCCTTCAGACTTAACAAGACCCCAAAGTTTAATATCAAAATCAATATATGTTCGCTGTTGTTTGGCTGAGAAATATACTGTCATCGCCTTTAGTGTCTTAAATGTGACCCGGGGAATGTCGTTTTATTACATTTTTTGATCAGGTTAAGTGCAAATGTATTACATTTGTGTTCATTTAATTTAATTTACAGAAGACTATTTCATTATTAGGTGCTACAAGGAGTGTGCAAAAGCAAAGGCTGAAAATGAGCATTAGTCCAAAAGCACACAAGTTACCAGCACATCATCTTCAAAAAAACAACAACCAAAATAAACTTTAGTTGAGTTAAGTTAGTAAAGTTAAGCTGCCCAGTGGGTATATATCAGGTGCCTGTAATGACGTGCTGTCTATAGCAGCGTGTATTAGGAGCTGTGTGTCTGCTTGTGTGACGATTGCTTTGGCATTTGTTTGTCTGTTGTAGCAGCCAGTCCTGATAGGCACTAAGCACTTCAGTTGACTTTGAGTTCTCCAAAGAGATATCATCTTTAAAAAGCTCTGGCCAGATGTTGTGGTGTAAAGATGCACAGAGTTTGTCTTGGAAGACCACAATGATAACATCAGACAATCAGTTTTTACAAAACCCCGATGATGTGTCAGGAAAAGGGACTGAATACAGGAACACAATAGTTGTTGTGATAGTTCATAACAATGCTGGCCTGCATCGTTATGCAGTACCCAAAAACTGGAACTGTATCGGCAGGGCTCGGTGGGATCCAGCAGGGGAGCTGGACCTCGGTGTGGGCCGACTGATACTTATGGCTGCATAAGATTCCAGCCAGAGCCCCCATCAGACTGCTGACACATTGAAAGAGAATAGGTACGGAATGGGAAACATTTAGAAGCAGCAGGACTTGAATGGGGGATGGGGGGGCGGAGCTTATACAACTCATGGAGACTACATACAGTCTTCCGTATAGCCACATAAATCAACTGCCAGCATCCTCCATTGAGGAACATAGAATAAAATGGCCAAACCTTTTTACTTCTGTGCATCTATGCTCATTTTGTGCAATACAGTGTTCCAAGTCCAGACCTCTGGATAACGGGAGCCAAGTTTGCAGATGTTTCATTTAATTAGATAATTAGATTAGATAATTCATCGAGGTAGGTCACAACTGTCTTCAGCTCCAGTAAAAGAACAGACTTAATAATGTGCTTGCTAAAGCCCCATAGAAACACCCTAGAAACCATGTGGGGAACAAACACTCAACAAACGCTCAAGCCAACGACCTACCACACCTAGCAACCAACTATTGCTAGAAGCAACTCCCTCACGTACTTCAACTACAGCTTCAATTACTTAAACAACTGCTTAAAGAGCAGGCTGATGCTCTCATCAATTGTAGTGAAACTAGACAGCTATTCTGATCAATGTCGAGAACCAGAGGAAATGATCTGCACCCATTCCCGAGATCTTGATGTAAGCAGCTGCTCTTCAGCTGCAGAGAATGAAGAACAGCCTCACCAAAACAATAGGTTAAGAAATACGAACTGGTAAGATCATAGTCAGTAGCATGAAAACAGTTCAACATATATTTAAATCGTATGGGCTGAATCCCTGTGCTCTTCAAACGGAGGTGAATACAAATGTTTTAAATCAGCATCAGGATACACTGCTTCTACTTTCACTGTCATTTATGAGAGCATCGTTAGGCCTGCTCTTAAAACTTCTTAAAATACATGAAGTACTGCTTCAGCTATTTCAACTACTGCTTCAACTGCATGAAATACTGTTTAAAATACATAAACGGTCTACTTTTCAAGCTGAAGCTAACACAGAAGTTGATCCTTTTTTAGTTCCTGCTTGGCTCTGTTCCTCCCTCTATCTCTGCTTAGCTTTCCAACTTACTCCTCACGCTGCCAACCAGCGGATTTAGCCCACTTATGAGGTAACTTTAACCAACAACTAACCACCTTTCCGACTCTTACTGTTCTCTCTTTGTATGTTTTATGCCGTCTGTAACGATTTCTCTCTCTGAACCCTGAACTCGCGTTATTTCTCTGGTTTCATATTTCACTATTTTATTATTGACATTGTGTTGCACACATTTATTATTTTGTCTCCTTCTCTTCTCTTTCTCGTTTTCACTTTCAATGTCATGCAGTTCACATCTACATCTGAGGTTATGCTCATAAATTCATTTTAGCCTTTAAAACATGGCAATGCAGTACCGTGTCAGTTTTGTAATACAATGTGCATGTTACGTAGTCTGAAACAGAACTACGTTACATTCAATGAAATATTGGAAGTTATTTGTCAGCATGAAATGTGACATCACAGTCCATTTTACTTATACAACCCAACATAACACATCACAAATATGTCTCAGGGGGCTTCACAATCTGTAGAGCATAACCCTCCGTCCTTCAACCCTCACATCGGAGTGTCTCCATTAGTGTACTGATTGATTATGTTTGCTTGCTGGACTAGCTTGTTCTACAGTGGCACAAAATGATGACGGTAGTCATGCATGGTCAATGGTAAATAGCCTGCATTTATATAGCATTAATAAATAGCACATATATTTCTATATTATTGTCGTCTTTCGATTACTAAAAGCAATTTACAACTTTCACCAGTTCACACACAGATTCATAAACTGATGGCAGAGGCTGCGACACAGGATCAGGATCTAAACTCAAATGCTCCGTCTCACACATTCCCACACAAATGGCACAATTCAGGAGGCAGTTTGGGGTTCGGTATCTTGCCCAAGGACATGCAGACTGGAGGAGCCGGGGGATTGAACTGCTAATCTGCTGGAGAACCAACTCGACCTCTGAGCCACAGCCGCCCACATGAAGTCATCATGGTTATAGTTCAACAACTATGAGAGCAAGACAGCGCATCAGCAGCTCCACACAGAGAACATGAACAACCAAGCTTGGTTATTAAAAATACTACTGTACACTGACTGTTTACAGTTTCAACAAAGATTCTGAAATTCACAAATGCTTAGTACTTCAAGAACAATACAGCAGATACAGTGAGTTCTGATTCCACATACGCTTAGTTTAATGTAATGGTTTTAGACATTTGTGTTTTAACATTATTTATGTGTGGTTCCAATAGAATTCATGATCAATTATCATGCCCAGGATTTTATTTGCATACACTCTTTCTACTTCAACATCATTTATCACAATTTGATTTGATTATTGATTTACCTGTACTAAATATTATAAACTTTGGTCTGGTGCTCCATCCTCTTTCGACTTCCATCTGGGCATCTTGACTTCATTCTCCCAACTTTTCTTTTAATGTTCTGTGTGCACACTGACCCAAAATCTCAATCTCAAAAAATGAATCCCCTTGTCTTTTCATCTTCATGAGGACACAGATGTGAACAATTCTGTGGTATATCGATATCGACTTCTCTTAGGACCTTTCTTAAGAGCACATCCACAAGAACAAACTTAAGAAGGTATTAGAAAACAAGGAACCTTTGAATACTGTTCATGATGTCCATATTTCTGAGGCCTTTCTTTTAAGTGTACGGGCTGCTTTATGTCTCCTCTACCTTGAAGAACCGACTGTTTCAAACATAAAAAAGATTATTAAACACAGAAGAAATAGTTTCCTTTTCATCAGACCATTTTTACATCTCATTTTAATCTTGACATTTGTGAATAACAATTTTCCATAATTGTTACAGCGTTACTTACAAGTAGGCCACTTGCACTAAAAAGGAAAAAGCTCAGGAAAATGAGTAATCTATAAGGTAATTCTGGAGAAATTCTACAGAGGAAAGAATAAGATGACAGGAGAATCCCTGAACCTGATGTCAGCTTACAGCTTTGAATATACTCATGCAGAGGCCCTAAATAACTTCAAAGAGAAGACAAACACATAATGGTGACGGAATAACACTAAGTTAATTCTTCATTTAGTCAATGCCTGCTCCAGCTACCAACGGCTCCCACAAGACATCCAGAGCAATAAAACACTCTATTTCAACATGTCACCTGAAATGACTTCCAAAACGAAGAGAGAAGAACAAATGAGTCTGAGCCAGTGCTCATCACTGACACACAGGAGGCAAACATCAATGCATCTGAAGTCATTGTGCATCTTATAATCTTTACACACATTTAAGTCTGTGATGTACAAGAGTACTGCATATGTTGAATCTCTGCTTTGTGCAGTAGACATATGAATCATGATTTTCAGCATAGATTCTTATTGAATTGTTGCTCACAGGAATCTGTCAAGTCAAGCCAAGTCAATTTTATTGATATAGCCCAATATCACAAATCCCAATTTGCTTCTATGGGGTTCACAATCTGTGCAGCATACGACACGCTGTCGCTCTAGTGCTTGCCCGTGGGGCAATGTTGGATCTCTGTGAATTAAACAGTACAGTCTGGACCTGCTCTATTAGTGTTATGAGATAACCTCTGTTATGACTTGGTGCTATATAAATAAGATGGATTTGACTTTGTTCCTTGCTTTGCATCAGGAAAAACTACCCCCCTAAAAACCTGGATATTCTTCTCATCTTGAATAATATAAAGGTCATAGACTTCTATACAATCAGACTTGATTTTTTCAACCTGAGGAACCTATTTGAAAGAATGAAAGTTTAACACACTTCCGAATTGGTTTCACTTTTCAGAACCAAAAGTTGGGACCTTGTTCAAATCAATGTTTGAAAGTAATTCCTATTAAAATAGGCAGCACTTACCACCTCTGTTAACCAATCCTGGGGAAAACCCTGGGGCTCATTATTTTCTTTGCCTCAACCAAAGTGAATCTAAATACAAACTGCAGGGTATATGTCTTGGGCTGGTATGAAGTTTAGGTTCAATCCAAAGATATGCACATACTGTATGTCTAAGTAAACACAACCTGTTACCACTCCTGTAAAATTTGCCTGAAACACCTATCCAAGGGATACCCAAAGTAAATTGAAAGTTGTTCTTGAACCATTTGGAGTACATGCATGGTTTTTGGTCTCTTTTCCCAACAGTCAGAATCAGTGTAAGTGATACTGGCATTGAGTAATAGAAGTTGGAACACACTGAAATAGAAGGTTTTTATTTCCACCTGGATGTTGTTTTGTAAACAGATGCCTGCAGATGACTATAGCTGGGACTTATTAGCTGGAAAACACAATGGATCCATAGCATGAAGCCTTATCTAGTCCAAGTTAAAATTTGAGAACAATAACACAGAACATGAATATTTTACACATGTTTTACTAAGGGTATGTCTAGGCGCTTTCCAAAAAAGCCCATTTGGAGACACGTGGCAACCATGGTCACATACCTAGGCTGTGTAAAAATATGTATTCATAATTCAATCTAAAGCTTATTTATGTCAATATATAGTTATTTATAAGATATTTAGCCATTATTAACTTTCACAGATTATTGAAAATTCTCAGTAACCACACTTTGGTGTTAACGCACGGACGTAAGGACCTGACTCGCGGTTTCAACAGTGACTTCAGTGACCAAAACAAGAGGGGCGGGCATTGTCTTTCAAAGCGGACTCTCGTTGGCTATTCCAGGCTGTTGACAGAAAATAGAAGCTCCTAATAGGTCAAATATCACATTAGTACCTACCTTTTACATAGCAGATGTGTACATGACACAGATATATACTTAAACACTCCAGTGGCCGCGGGCGGGCCGTCAGAGTGGTAACAGGTTTTAATAAGCAGAATATAATTAAATCAAAATGGTCTTTTGGGTATCAGCTTTGTTTGTATCCTGCAAACATGTAAAAGTACTCTGCTGTATTCCACAATTCTGCACATCTTGGTGAACTGTTAACGTTCACACATATGACAACACATTTGACTAACACATTTTCATTGGATTTGGTCGAATTTACATATGAATAAACTATATGTTTCCTTTATTAAAGCCAGTTGGGCTTACTAGATTAACTATATTTCCTAGAAGCGTAGCGGTAGCATTGTTGTTTTCTGAATCAAAGAGCTTTTCAGTAGCTTAGCTCTTTTATTGATAAATAGTGAGGTAGCGTCCAAACCAATCTTTGAACCAAATCTTACTCTCCACACAGATCGTTTACCTGCATTCAACTGATGGAACTGTCGTCCTGTTGAAACACTGACATTCAGCATGGAGCTAGCACTTGACCTTGAGGATGAGATCAGGTATTGCTCACTTGAAAATGGCGACTTTGTTGCCTGCCAACAACAGTCCTACTCACAATAAGTAATTCTCACCGGGGTGCCAGATCTACACTTGGAGCTTGCCTGCCTGAATTACACTTTCCAACTGATAAATGGTTCCAAGAACTGCAAGCTGTACCTTGGTGAAGCAGAGGGAGAAAAAAGTATTCTCTACAAAGACAGATGCCTCATACATATTTAAATATAGGTAGAACGGACAGAACAAGAGGTGAGAGCTAAGCCTCTGGTGGATCCCAAATTATACCAAATAATATAAGGCTCCTGCTCAGAAAATATTCATACAATGAAAGATGCAGAGAACGGAGGAGCAGTCACAGAGCAACAATGAAACCCACTGGCTGGCCTTCCTCAACAGAATACAAAGATTCAGAACATATATATGTATCGAACAATCTCTGTTTGACAACCCTATGGTTCTGTATTGGATTACATTATACTGAAAGATGTTTCTTATCTTCTGAACTCCTCATGTTAGTAAATACGGAGGACAAAATATTAGAAACACTTCAATATAATGTAGTCCAGTACAACGCCACCTTTAACGATGACCTCATTTCTGAAAATATGAACAGAAACAGAACATTATAAGCTTAGTAGGTGAGTGTACATTGTAGCTGCTTAGGCTAAACTACAGTGGCTGCCCCCACTGGCTTGTGCCACTCTCATTTACCGGCCCTACAATAAGAAAAGGTCCAGATCAACTAAAATTATGCTACTTAACTTCCTTCAAATGAATGTGTTGTGATATATTTGTGATTTTATCCATAAAACATCAGCGATATCAAACTCAAAACTAAAATACTGCAAGGCCAGCAGATTCTTTTTGATGAATTTCCCCAGAAGAGGTGTGTAGGTTGGACTACTCACGTAATTAACAGTTATTGTAGCAAATGAGAAAGAGTGCAGAGTTTGCAGGAGTGAGATGTCCTGACAACGATAAGCGAACAAAGACGGCCTTTTATCACAAGAGGAACAGGACAGAATGCTTCTCCAGTGAGGGCATCAATGATAAGAGGCATTGTGCTGGGGCATCTGGGCCATCAACATCAGCTTCATCAGACACTCAGTGTGTTAAGTTGCTGTCTCAAGAGTTTCCGTGATGCGAAAAAGCCAAGATTTTTACTTATTACATTTTTTTTCACTTGTCAACATTCCCTTTTCACCGCTGCCTTCTTGAGAGATGCTTGACTCAACAAAAGACGTGCATGGTCCTTAGAGCTGAGGGCCTCGTTAGCACGGAGTGGCAATAAAGATGTTCTTTACCACTTCTGATGGGGATCATAGAGTCAATCTGAAGTGCCCTCACTCTTTACAAACTTTACTGACTTTCATGAAACTGTACAGCGTTTGACATTCAATCAAATGTTCCACAAGCAGTAGGTGTGGAATTGATCAGAGTGGTAGGAGGCACATGATATAAATGTACATGTTTTATTGCTGTTTGGTTGTTTTGCCATATGGTTAGTGTACGTATGGTACAGCTATCTTACACAAATTTACAATTGACTTATGTCAGTTTAACATTCATACAATCTTTGGTGGTAGACTGTAAACTCGTGTCTATAAAGGCAAACTAAAAATTGCCCAGGGCAGCACTACGACAAGGGCGGCTAAATGTATGCCAGCATCACGGAGTAATTAAGCATCAAATTAAGCATCAATCACTCTGCATCTACAGTCGCCTCCCTATCCCGCCCCGAGCTCTGACTAACCAATGGTAGCCTGGTGTACTGACACCAAGTCCAATTGTCTCATTGTACAGCGTTTGTGTTTTGCTCTTTGTAAGTTGTTGAGAATTTCTTTATTTGTTCAGTTTCTAGCTTTCTGATTATATTCACCAGGCAATAACTTTTGAACTTTCGACTCACTTGTCACAAGTTTTTCACTGCTTTTCACACAACCAGAAAGTTTTGCAACGATTTCAGTTGGAGAAGCAGTACTTCTCTCAGAGATTTGCATGAGACGCTGGTGGGGGAAATGCACCAGAGCACTGGTTAAACATACGAGGGATTTCAAACTGCAAAATCTGGCCAATGTTTGCTCTCTGGCAATTTAAAACAGACTTTTCCTGATCTGCGTGCTTCACCGAAACCTGGTTTGGTGAGCACATGGCAACTATTATGGTCTGGCAGGGTTGAATGGAACTGGGCCTGTATGTGTAGTAAGAGCTGATGAGGGAATGAGATGCAGGTGAGAATATTAGCGGGGACGACCAGGCAAGGAAATAGGAAATGGGAAGTGGGGTGTGGGAACAGGTGTGTAAATGGTGGGTGAAGGAGAATGTAGGGAAAGTTATCTGGTTGATGGGTGGAAAATGGCAATGAAGGGGCCTGGAATAGAAAATGTGGCTGGAGAGGAGGGACAGAGGGGCAACCTGAAGGATATCACAGGACCCCTGGGGGACCTCTTGCAGTTTGACTGCCGGGTAAACAGGTTAAACTTCAGCTTGGTGTTCAACAACATCATCCCAGAAATCCTGGGATGGCGATGTGTCTGCATGCAGGCGGGAGGGTGAACAGCTGGTCCTCTGGTGGGGTCAGAACAACCAGGAGCTGAGCATGCTTAGTATAAATTCCACTTTTTACTGCTAGTGCTAATCAGCTATATTTGCAGTCAACTATTGTCAGTAATATATTTAACACCCTTGAAACAGGTTGTATGACATGTTCAGGTTTGATCAAGAAAGCAAAGTAATTTAAAATGTTATATTTCAAATATAACTGTAAATTGGAAAGTTATTGGAAATATATTCAAACGTTGAACATTTTTTCCATCATTTAAAGTGACTCTTCCACCTTCAGATGGAAGAGTCATTCACTGATAATGACAAAATAGGCAAGAATCAGTGTCATTATCATTGACTGATAATGACAAAATAGGCAAGAATCGGTGTGTTTGAATGAATTCAAAATCATGTCACAGTTAACTGCTTATGTTGCCATGGGACAATAAAAATCACCCTCTCAAAATGATCTCAAATCATATAATAAAACCCTGACATTCTGACTGGTGCAAGGCGAATTGCAGAACATTTTCTTAAGAGCAAAAATTACAAACCTGACTTTGGCAAAAAAAAGAATTCCTGTCTTCTAAACAGATCGTAATAGAAATCACAAGTGGCATTCAAATAGGAGCACGGGGAAAAACACACAAGAACCAACATTTCAAAGTCAGCTTTTCTCAGGCTCTTCGTGTCTTTCTCTGTCACACAAACACACACACACACTCTTTCTCAGACAGGTACAGCCATCCCAGACATCAGAGACATGCCTCCACTCCATTGACATTGACAGCTTGTCAAACTGTGGACTCGGTCTGAGAGGACACACTTTGCAATCAGCCCAGCATGCAAAAGTGGTGAATCAGAATGCATTATGGGATACAGCACTGGCTGAGACACAGAGCTGGTCCCTGATCTACCCTGTGGACATTATCAATTATTAATATTAATTAGAAATATGAAGCACTGCATGCCCCAGTGCCTCCACCAACATGTATCAGCCTGCACTTTGCATTTCATGTCCGTTTCACAGTCGCCTTTTGTGCCACCAAATCAAATCAAATCTCTCAAAGCTACAGAGCTGGACAGCTAGATTTTTGGGGTATATTTTATGAGCAGAAACCATTCATTTAAGATCCACAGCTCATGAACACGCATTACTTCATGTGTTCCCTCAAATTAGAATCCAGTTGTTGAAGCACTGAGAACTAAAAACACAGGTTGCTGTGGCAGGACAGAGCAGATATATTTGTATCTCGTGATCTGACATAAAATGGTATCATCTGCATACTATCTTCATCCAAAGCTCTTTAGAATTTTGCAGCTCATTTACCCATTCACACACAGTGATGTCAGTGAGCCCAATGCTTAGTCCAGCACAGTGCAAGGTTCTTCAGTGTCTTGCTCAAGAAAACCTTATCACCTGGACAGGAGGAGCTGAGGTCGTACTACCAACCTTGTGAAACCTGGACGACTCGTTCTATGCCCTCAGCCACAGACACTCAAGCCGGGGACCTTGGTGACTTGACAGCAGATAGAAGACTGATGAGCTTAAGATAGGGAAGTCTCAAAAGTAATCATAAGCTGCATCCCTACGGTGTTCCCAACGCTATACTGTACGCTAATTACTTTACAGGAGGAACATGATGCAAGAGTTTCAACGATCTACATTCTTTTAAGTTCTACAGTGACAGAGAGATGGCAACATGAGACTATAATGGTGCTAGGACCTCCTGCCTACAACTTAAACAATACATGGAGCTAACTGTATTCTTCATTGTTTTATGTCATTGTAAACTGAATATCTTTGAGTTTTGGATTGTTGGTTGCACAAAACAAGACATATAAGGAGTCTGAAAGTCTAGACAAATATATGCATGAACTAATCCAGAAAAACAATCATCTGAGAAATATACAATGACAAAAATTGTTAGTTGCAGCCCTAGTTGTAGCTTATTAAGGTGTTGTGGGTAACAAAGTGTGATGAACCTCCACATTCTCCTGAAATGGGACAGTCTACAGAAGAATTGCTACACCATAATTGTGCAAATTCCAACATATGTTTGTTCCTGAAATATGGACTTTATGGAGTCGATATGAAGTAGGCTGCACATGCATCGGGACACAGCTACTGTATAACATGAACACAAGCAATAGTAGAATAGATAAAAGTAGTGTCCCTCACCAATACTACCCACAACTTCAACCTCACCATGGATGGCTCCACTCTGTCTCACTCCCTACACATCAACCTCAGAGTAATTTCAATCAGCAACCTCTCCTTCAAACACCGCGTCCATCAAATCAACAGGACTGTCTTTCTCCTTCTTCAAACAGAGCTCGCCTCGCCCACCTCGCTTCTTCTCTGCTGCTAAAACGTTGATGCCGTCATCATACCCAGAATTGACTCCAGCAACAGCATTCTTTATGGGACATCATCCAAAGACCTGAATAAACTCCAGTACATGTAGAACTGTGCCGCTCGTCTGCTCAGCCACGCCCACCCTCCCGTGATCACGTCACTCCTGGGATCTGTAATCTCCACTGGCTTCCTGTCCCACAACGTGTACAATTCAAAATCCTTCCCCTCACTCACAAAGACCAGGCCCCCTACTGCCTCATCGAACTGCTCCACCACAGTCCTCCTCCTCTCCTCTGATGCCCACCTCCTGTCTCCACTGCTCAGGACTAAGCCCTAGATCCGGGGGTGGCAGAGCCTTCTCCACAGCTACCCCATCCCTCTGGAAATCACTCCCCTAACATCCGAGCATTTGTGTAAATTGTCTTTGAGTACTATGAAAAGAAAATGTATTATCATTATTATTGTTAGTGGTAGTAGTAGTAGTGTATCATGCTATGTCTTAGCTTGTGAAACTTTGATTTGATTGAACTGATTTGACTTCATCAATAACCAGTAGTGTTTGTCAAAAGATTTGAAGAACTGTTGACCCATTACCCGTTTTAAATGATGTTCAGAGAACTATATTTTTTGTCATGTTGTGGTAAGCTGTTCAGAGCTGCCGTGTTCTTCAACAAGAAAACAGCAAGCTGAACCAAATGCTGCCCTCTAGGACTCCCTGTATTTCATTTCATTCTATATTACAGGGATGAATGGAGACAACAGGAGTGAGTCTCTATGTGGATGAACAGAAAGCTGCTGCAGCTCTGTACTTGCAGCAGTATATTGTGTTACACTGTGATTCAGACGCTCTCGGAGTCTGTGAAGAGAAGCAGTGGTGAGCAGGAACATCCCTGCCTTTCCTCCTCTTTAAGGCTCCCCGGTGCATTAACTAATCTCCAGCACAGCAGATCTCTGCTCCCACTATGGAATCAGACATGTGAGCGCTTTAGGTACGTGAGGTGAACCGCTGCTTGGGGGAAGATAATCTGCTTTGAATACCACCTGATTTCACATTATCCTCAAGAAGAGACCTAGCATGTCCTCTCTCAGTGGTTAATGGAGCAGCCATGCCCAGGAGGAATAGAAGGTTGCAGACCGACTCAGTTGCAGACCGACTCACAGCTTGGAAACAAATCATCAAGTTATGAACTGCCCTAAATGTAATAAGGCACCCAGGGCATTGTTAATAGAGGAAATGTGCATGGTTACATCTGCAACAAGCCTGGCATTTGGAAACCATCAAATTAAAAAACTACAGAAAATGCACATTTGTCTGTCATTTTTCACTGAGCATTGAGTAATATTGCACTCATACTCATATCTACTCTTCCTACGACCCACATTTACTGTCATCTAGTATTCATGGAATGTACTACTCATATTTGTAGCAAAACAGTAAAAAATTACAACAATGAGAGGAGCAAATTACTAAAAACACCTGGTAAAAATGGATTTTATCATAATGTTCAAAACTACAAAAAAATGTTGACCTATAAGTAAGTGATTCAGGGACATTATAAAAATATTATCTCATCATAGACAAGGCACACTTGTTTGTGTAATGTTCACTAGACCACAGTAACTGTGTTGAATCAAAAATACAAAGTGATGTTACAGACAAAGACAAATGTTTGGCCCTACAGGAGAGGCCGAGATGATTCAAATATAAACGTTACAAGCTCAATCAGCAACATGCTCAGCAAATGTAACGGCACATTCATAATCTCCTGTATGGGATATTTTCTCTGCAAAGTTGACATTTTGACCAGAGAGCCGAACAAGAGGAAAGCATGTGGAGTGTTGGGCTCATTATGTGCTTTCTTGTGGTCCGAATATGGCACGAGAGGAAAGGTCAGGATGTGACCATGAGTATCCATGGTTACATGGTATACTCATTTGATCGTGGCCGGCTCCTCGCTTGACCTGGAAATTGGGTATCCTGCACACCATAATGAAAGCTGTTCCAAAGCTCTTATTCCTGCTCCGAGGAGCAAGGGTGGAGGAGGGATCTTTGAGGAGGCTTGAGCAAAGATACACGAGACCTGGATGAAATCTTTCAACAGAGTGACATGAACCTTTACAGAAGGGGTGTCAAACTCAAAGCCCGCCACCTCATTTTATGTGGCCCGCGAATCTGCCAGTAAAAAAGTAAAAATAAAGTTTAAAAAATTGAAATTAAAAAGACAGACTTGATCATAAAAATATCCCCAGAGTCAAAATTATGAGATAGAAAGTCGAAGTTATGAGATAGAAATTCATAACTAGAAAATGCATTTCCTGCTGAAAATGCGTTGGAATGCTGAAATTTGAAATTAATTGCAAAAACTTTGCTGAAAATAGATATCCAATCTTTAAAAAATTGCAAAAAGCTTAATAATTCAAAAAGTTTAAAGATTCCAACAATGAAAAGTCATATCACCCCTCTCCTGAAAGAGCTGAACATTTTGATATTCTAACAGTTTCTGTGGCTTAAAAAATTTCATCAGTGGTGATATTTGTAGTAGTAGAAGTTGTAGTAGAAGTAGTAGTAGCATTAGAATAAGTACTAGTAGTAGCAGTAGTGATATTTGTAGTTGTAGTAGAAGTATTATTTGTAGTAGAAGTATTAGAAATTCGAAGAAGTAGTAGAAGACGTAGTATCAGTAGTCATAGTAATAGCTGTAGTATTGGACGTAGTATTTAATATAACAGTAGTAGTAGTAGAAGTAGTAGTAGTAGTAGTAATAGTAATGGCAGTAGAAGAGGTAGCAGTGGTAGTACTAGTAGCAGTCGTACTAATAGCTGTAGTAGTATTACTACTTTTAGTAGCATGAATAGCAGTAGTAGTAGCAGTTGTCGTATAAGTAATAGTAGTAGTGGTAGTAATAGCAGTAGTGGTAGTAATAATATTGATGGTAGCAGTAATAGCAGTAGTAGTAATAGTAGCAACAGCAAAAGTTATAGTAGAAGTAGTAGTAGTAGTAGTGGTGATACTATATTAGCAGCAGCAGCAGTAGTTGTAGTATTAGTAAGAGCATTCATTATTTTAACAAAAAAGCCTAATTTTGAGCTTGTTTAAATACAGTTAATCCATGGGGCTTTTATTTTGAAATGGGGAGGGGGGGAGAGGAGACATAATTATAATGTTTGACATACATAAACAGAGGTTATTAAATGCCTGGCTTCATCGCAAGCATTTCAGTTAGAACCTTTTACAGCTTAAATGACTTGTCCTGCTCTGCCATGTCTTTCCTCGCCTCTCCCTCTTGTGTCGCGGTGTGTGTAAATGTCACTCGAATCAGAAAACTCATCAGAATACTCATATCTGATTGGCTGAGCTGCAACACGTATATCTCTAAATCATGTGTGTGCGGCTTTTATTTTAAAATGGGGTGTGTGTGTGGGGGGGGGTCCTCTAAAAGTCTCCAAGACCTGAATGACTATTAGAGAGAGAGAGAGAGAGGGACAGAGATAGAGAGAGAGGAGTGTATGTGTGTCTGTGAGTCTGTGTGTTTGTCAACATCCCTAATTAGCTTAATCAGAAACACCTGTGTCCTTGCAGCTTTTTCATGGAGATAAAACAGGGAAACGCCTCTCAAACAAATCCTCAAAACTCCCATAACCGTAGCTCCTATTGCTCCAATGTTAATAAATGTGAGGAAGGATGAGTTGAAGAACAGATCCTGTAAAAAAATGTGTCTGTAGTGTAGAAAATGTGACTTAACTGGCGATCTAGAAATGGGGTACTGTGTTCTGTAGAAGATGTTTTTGAAGCAAAATTTAACATTGGTCTCTATGGAGCAGAAAGTTGGTTTTCCTCTCAATTAACAGCTTCTGTGTCAAATGTGGAAATCTGTGGGATTCTACAGTCATTTTTCTACGAAAGGACAAGATTAGCTACTTCTACATCCAGAAATTATGCATGAAGAGTGAAGATTGTGGACACAGTGGCAAAACACAAATGTTTTTTTCACAAGAATCTCAAGCTGCTCTTCACTCTAGCGGTGACATCACGCACTCTAAGCTGCCCAATACACACCCATTATAAAGTCAGAAAAGGGCTGAAAAATCATAAAAGTTAAATTGCTGGAGTTCAAAAAGTTTAAAATATATCAAAAAGCTGAATCATGTTGGCAATAGTTAAGGGTTTTCTCAACATTTGAAAGTTGAAATGGTGTCTGTAGCTGAAAGTATGAGGAAGTTGAAGGATTTGAAAGTTGAAGAAGTTTAAGAGGATTTGAAAATATTCTCCATAGAGATCCCATTGAAAATAAAAAGCTTAATAATTCAAATAGTTGAAAGGTTAGAAATATGAAAAGTCATAGCACCCCTCTGGTGAAAGAGCTGAACATTTTGATAGTTGAATGGTTTCTGTAGCTTAAAAAATGAAGGAGAAGAATAGGTGGGACGGAAGAAATAGAAGAAGTTGAATAAAGATTCGAAGAACAATAGTTGGAATGCTGAACAGCATTCCAACAATTATGAGACACTTGAACACAACAGTCATAGAAGCAGCTCTTTGGCAGGTTACCCTACATGTGACATATACATGTATTGTGAGTACATTGAAGACTACTTTAAACGTGGCTTTATAACAGATGAAATACTCCACGTGGGATTGTGCAAACACACCCTTGAAAGGATTTTAAGCATTGAACAAAGTTATTGTAATAACTTGTGTTTGATATTTGTCTTTGATATTTTTTCATTAAGTTTGATCTTTGATAGAGTAATGTGGGTTTCTTAACCCTAAATTAAAAGGATTTAAGTTATAATAACAGAAATGTGCTGAAATATATTTTTACATTTATATAACCGCATGTACAATATATTTACACTTGAATAAACAATAATCAAATGCAGAGACAGTTATTTACCAATATGTTCGGGAGTAGTTACAGTTATAGTCTTATAGTTACAAATGGCCCTTTGAGGGCGACCGTGATGCTGATGTGGCCCAGAGTGAAGATGAGTTTGACACCCCTGCTCTACAGTGTCAGTCATTTCTATTGAGTCACATGTGAGGCTGAAAAGCCTTGTGCACTGGTTAGAAACTATATTTTAATGTATGATATTTACCTACATCAGTAATAGACTGATTCAACAAACTTGACATTCTCATCTCCACCTCAGTTAAATTATCAACCAAAAGACAAGATTTTAAAAATGCAGATGAAAAATAATCACAACGATATTTGAAAAGAAAGATTGAAATGTTCTACAATATGAAAATATGCTACATTTTGTAGGCTACAATTTGAAGTTGAATGCATTAATCTGGTGCACTTTGAGAGCAAAATTAAAAGGCTAGATAAACCATCAATTGAACCATTATCTGTCCCTTCAAAAGCAGTGTAAAAACATTTCTCTGATGGGGTGAAACCCTCACAACCACGTTCTTCAGCCTTCACCCCACACATGAATAAGTGTGATTTAGAACACAGTATATTACATATTTATGCACCCAGAGTTAAATTACCTGTCAAATAAATCTTGCCGTTTTATAATGTAAATAACACTTGGTGCCTGTTGTTGACCTTGCCTCCCTCCCACCAACACACACACTCCTATTCACTCTTCCATCACCCATAACCCTCGACAGAGTGCGTTCATCACATCCAATTTCTCCATTGACCTTAATGTTAAATTAAACAGGAAGCGCTCACACAGAAAGGACACTCATTTTTGTCACATTTCTTCTCATTGAAATGTTATGAATTGACATCAGACCATCAGAAAAAAATATTTTGCTCAGAGGTGAAAATTTGCACAATAACACTACTGTAGGAGCAACAGAATTCAGACGCTGGCTAGCATTATTCAGGCGGAAACCTCCAGTTATGAAAAGTTAAGCCAATGTAGAAATGTCTTAAACTTGTCTCTACTGTCCATCTGGGGGCGACTCCTCTGGTTGTATAGAAGTCTATAGAAAATGACTCTACTTCTCTCTTGATTTATTACCTCAGTAAATATTGTAAACATGAGTTTATGGTCTCAATATCTAGTTTCAAGTCTTCTTCAATACAGCATGATGTTCATTTAGTACATTATGGTCCATTTAGAGTCAAATACACCATAAAGCAGGGTAAGCTTTTGGGGCGGGGCTACCTTGTGATTGACAGGTCGTTACCAGAGCCATATATGGCGTCTCTACCACGAGGTCACTCCTCTGCAGTCCAAGTATGGTCTCTTCTGTTCGCTGGCTGCAACAAACCAAAATGGTGACTACGTCCACTTTTTACATACAGTCTATGGCGAAACCATGGTTTTTCACACATCCTCGCAGTTTCACAAGTGTGTCAGGAAACTACGGTGGCCTTCAGGTGACATTAAAAACTTAGTAGGCTTTCTCTATAGCCAGTGTTTGGTTTGTCCGTTCTGGGCTGCTGCAGACACATGGCAGTGCAACATGGAGGACTCTGTGAAGAGGACCAGCTCCCTATGCAGATATGAAGGGTTATTTCACAAAAAACACAACAATTCATAGTTTTAGGTGATTATGAAAACATATTGTGGAATATTATATTTAATTTCTGCTAAGGGATACCCGAAATGCTACACACTGGCCATTTAAGGTGATGTATGCTTTCCTGCATTCTCCTTAAAGAAAAAGCCAGGGCGCCACCAGTACATCGTCATCACCAAATATTATAGTAATTACAGTTCTGGGTGCCAGTGCTATAGCTTTGAACAAAGGTGCCGGAATATTTCAGTTCCACCTGTTCATCTTCATCCGACTTCCTAACTCTAAAATTCAGTCACAAACCGAAATTTGAATCCCAAACTTTAACTACAACTTGAATCAGTGGGGGCAAGCTGAATGTTGTCACTCTGTTGAATTTCCTCTCTTGTGTATCCTTGTGGGGACATTTTTCTGTGTGAGCACAGAGATATAACCAGCACACACACACACAGCCAGGAAGGCCTCTGATCAGCCATGAAGGGTGTGTTGGAGTTTTAGCCTGGAGCCCTGCCTGTTCTAATGTGCTTAACAGCATTCCAACAATTACATTTCTGTATTTGTGATGGAAAGACTTGAACTTAACATTTCTTAACACAAACCTCATTCTGAGCTTCATGTTAAGATACAGTTACTCCATAGGGCTTTATTTTGAAAGGGTGGGACTGGGTGGGTGAGAGGAGACAGGATCATAATGTTTGACACACATACACAGAGGTTATTAAATGACAGGCTTCATCACAAGCATTCCAGTTAGAATTCACTCTGTGGGGCTTTTATTTTGAAATCAACAATATATGGGTACCATAAGAGAGATAAGACTCTGCCGAACATGCTGATGTGTTTTTTATGTTTGTGGCTTTAAACATGTGAGCTCCAGAGCAATATACAAAAGTGGTACAGTCTGCTTTCTTTGAGAAATTAGTGGTGAGATTTAACATGGAGTCTAATGGAGCAGTTGGTTGGAGTTCATGTCGCTCTGTGGCTCTTTAAGCCAAATGTGTAAGTCCATTGGATTCCACAGACACTTGACTGTGACCAGCACAAAATGTCCAAGCTTTTTGGCCAAAAATGGTGTATAAAGAGTAAAAATTGTGGGACTTGGCACAATTTGTTCATAAAAATCACAAAATACTTTTCATGCTCTGCTCCAGTCTGACCGTGATGTCATAACTCACGCACTTAAAGAGCCGTGCAATATACACCCATTATAAAATCTGAAATGGGTCCAAAATTTCCTGAAACTTAATCTGTGACTTCATGAAAACTGTGCTAGCTATCAAAATGCTCATTTGGCTAAATAAAGTCCGGCATTTTGTCTAAGTTTTAAACTTTGAATCATGTTTCTACATTAAAGTATGGCTCGTCAATATGGGCCCAAATTGAAGTGTTTTTGCTCTCTTCACACCGAAACCCCATTCAAGTCAATGGGGCGATTTTGCTCCGTTGTTCGCGTTTTTCGGGAAAAGCTGGGCTGGGTATCTTTTGTGCAGGTGTTGGCAACGCTGTGTGAGGAGAAGCGCGGCAAACTTTTAGGCAGACTGTGGCTAAGTGGAGAGCAGGGCCGTTCTTGGATCGGCGGTTCGATCCCCAGCTCCACTAGTGGCACGTCGATGTATCCTTGAGCAAGACACTTAACCCCAAAATTGCTCCCGTAGCTGTGCCTACGGTGTATGAACAGAATCTGAATTGTAAGTTGCTTTGGATAAAAGCGTCTGCTAAATGACTGTAATGTAATGTAGTGTATAGTTAGTTTGCTTTAGCAGTTTTATTGCCTTTGTGCTAGAAAGCCACACTGAACGATACACATTCTGTGAGCCCCCACTCACAAAGGGCTCCATAGAGGAGCCAATAAGATCACAACCTTCTTTCCTTTTTTTGAAATGAATGTAATTAAATATTTATATTCTGATTTAAAACACTCACTACTGTATTTAAGGCAACATTTAATATCACGCAGTAGAACATGCATCTGCTGTCTTCATACAGTGTTGTATGTCTCATACCCCTAGACGGGGCCCTGGGACCTTTGTTTTGCTTTGCTGATTTGGTGGACTTGTCTACTAGAGCTAAACGGCAGAGTAGAAAAAGATCAAATAAAACTGGTTCACAGAGTCAGAGAAGCTTTTTTTTGCTTATATTTCTGTGTCATTGGCAGGTCAACTAGTACAAACCACAGAAGGTTCTAAAGCTGGACATGAACATGTATAGCTTGTTTTTTTGTATTTAACCAAACAATTCATTATCTTGTCGTAGATCTTGTCTTTGAGAGACACAGATCTGGGTCAGTAAAATATCTGTGTGTGTGTTTGTAGCTGCAGACGGTTCTGCTTTCTTAGCATACAGGATAAGCTATTCCTACTGTAGTAAAACTGATGTCAGAGAGGACGGTATGTTATGATGCTGCAAGTCTGATCTGTGCGCTCTCCTTGGCTCTCATGAAGTGATGTTGATGTTGCCGTGCTGCAGACTACTGCCTTGCATGGTCTGTCTGTGACATTTCACAGTGGTGAACCAGTAGCCAGGGCAGTAACACCGCACCCTGAATATTCTGCCTGCTCTGTTCAGCTTTGGCTGCTGCAGACGGCTGTTGTCTGAGAGACTGTGGACAGGACGCACAGACTGGCAGCTTTATTGGCTTAGTAATATGACTCTGTTGTTTTGCATCCCTCTTGATGTACTTACACAGAAATAAAGTAACAGCTTTCAGAGCTGGACAGAAAAAGTTGAACAAATATGACTATTAAATAAATGAAAATAATAATAATAAATAAAAACACCAATGACCAATAATTTAAATAAAACCTTGAAAGGTTCCTCTCAAGAGTTCTGTAAGTTAATAAATAAATACAAACTGAATGGACGTGGACTGTATGATTATGTTCAGTATGTATGTCTATAATGTTGACATTTGATGACCTCTGAAGTAGACATTGTGTAATCAGCAAATGTTAGCATGCTAACACGTTAAACTAAAAAGGTGAGTATGGTCGATGTGAACATGTTACCATGCTGACGTTAGCATTTAGCTCAAAGCACGGCTGTGCTATAAAGCCTCAGAGACCAGTCTTGGTGCCAGTATGACAGACACCTGAGTTCTAGTACTGATGAGTATCACTTGAGGATTTTCTCAAAACAAATTCAAACTTCTCAAATGTGTTTGTCCAGAAACAAATTATTAACTAAATAAATAGTCAAATATAATGCACGCAAAAGTAAATTCAATTAAGGCTACAATTAGCTAATAATAATTATAAAAATATAACACCAGTTGAGAATCACTGCTTTAAAGAACATGGATTTTTTTCACACCTTTGCAGATTGTCTGACCTCTGTGCGAGCGCTGTATATTGCACTGTGCCTGTGTCTGATCCGCCACAGCAATGGTGAGGTATGTCCATAACTACCGTAATAAACCTCTGTGTTGGTAAACAGTGTGTGTGAGCGTGAGCACAGTGCCCTGCAGTATTGATATCTTGGCACTGAAGGGGAGGTGGAGCTGAGAATCTCTTAAGCACATAATCCCAAACCCTCCCACCCATCTTCTCCTCTAACACCCAGACAGGACTGGAGCCCTCCTGAAATCGACGCCATGCTGCAGCTTCGCTCGTGCTGCCCACGGGTCAGTCGGTTTACTACAATCACACACCAAAAGGAGTAGTTTAATCACGCTAGGAGTACTAGCAGGAGCCCCAAAATGTTCAATATTAAACAATAAAATTCAACATTTTGATATATGACTATAACAAGTCAAAACCATATAAATATGTTCGTAATTATGAAATGTTATTTTGTAAAATATTTGATATTGACTATTGTCGTTTTGGTCTTAGTAGACTTAGATTGTTGTAGGGTAAATTAAAGGACAAGTTGTGACTTGTTCTTAACAGCAGCAGCCTCTAGTTGGTTCATTCAGAAATGCTTTGGCATTGTAGTTTATAGCCAACAGGAGCTAACGGCGGTTTAGTGTGAGGCTGAGAGCACACGGGATTGGCTGAAAGGTGTGGGGGCGGGTACTGGTGACCACTGACCACTGTCATGAAAAACAACAGAATGAAGTAATAGGGATTAATAATCATTTTATCAAATGGGTCATGTAATCAAGGTTTCATTGTGAAAAGGGCATTATATTAAAACATTTTTTGAAAAAGAACATTTTGAAATTAAATAAATAATAATCTAGTGAAATGAAAATGAATGTAATTGTTGGTTGAGTTTTTTTAACAATTACAATTTGTAATACTTTGTAAAAAGATTTCACAATTAGAATGATTCTTTTTTATATTCTTATATGAATGAATGAATGAATTGTATTTATATAGCGCTTTTTACAGACAATAGTATCACAAAGTGCTTAACAGAGCAGACATTTAAAAGCATAAAAAACACAATGTGACCCCAGGGTCAATAAATTATCTACACAGAGAAAAGTAAAAAATAAAATAAAAAATAAAATAAAAATGTAAAACATATTTTAAGAGCAGGTCTAGGACATGGGTTTACTTTTACACAAACGCCAGCCTAAACAGGTGGGTTTTGAGCTGGTTTTTAAAAGTATTCACTTAAGTATACACAAAAGTCTATGTTCTATTCTCTCTCTGTCTCTCCCTCCATTTAATCATGAACACTGTGGAGCTCCATGCAGGGCAAGCTTTATTTCACAATGGCTGATAACACGTAGAGATGACGGCTCTAACTATCTCTGAGCAGTTTATTTGTGGCACAATTGCAAGCTCGAGCTGTTTGAAAAGACTGGAACATCTTCGTTATTTGAGCAACAGCCCTATCAGAGGATTATCAACTTTTCAGAATGGGTACCAGAAAGCTTCAAATTGCTGGGCGTTTATGCTATGAAAATCAATCTGCACAATCCAACCTTCCCAGCACTCATTTCAAACTTCCTGGATAGCTGAAAAATGAATGTTCACACAAGGGCACTTGTCCAATCAGTCACACTTCATTATAGAAGCTTTGTAATTTCCTGGACAGCATTCAAGGCAGAATTAAATCACTTCAAAGGAAGACAAGTGTGAGAGGGGGAAAAAAAAGATATCTTCCAGAAATGACTAACGATGAACTGTTCCACAGTTCAGAAAGGCAGTTGTTCACTGATAGTGTAGTTACAGCCCTATACTGTCCTTTACCTGTACAGATACAGCCACCGGCAGTTATTTATACTGAAAGATACTTTTTTATTTTATGCGGACAAAAATCTTAAATTTGTACTGACTCCAAAGGCCCACTGCTCTGTTTCTGTATGACCTACAGGTTGTCTGACACTTTTGATGCATATAGTCAGAGTGGGCCCCGGGACACTTTGTACTTGAAAAGTTGGGCCCCGAGGTCAAAAAGGTTAAGAACCCCTGCTCTAGAGAGCCGCGTCAACTCCAAACATGGACTGGATGGAAAAATCTTCATCGGTGATATTTCCATTCACAACACCGCTGCATGTACTCTTATATGCAACAAGCTAGAAGACGCATATAGGAACAGCAGTGGTGGGCCGTCAGGGCCAGCTACGCCTTCTCTGCTGGCCTAAACAGAGTCACAAAGTTATAGCTATTTTGTAATTTTATAATTTTTCACAAATACACTACATGTATTCTAATTATTTTTCTCATTGAACAGCTACTGTCTTCCTCGGTTGCTCTGCTTCCAGTGCAGCTTGTTTTAAGTAGAGCTTTTGTCCAATCAGATTTCACCTCTGTGTCTCTAGGTAAGAAGAGAGGCACGAGGCCTGCTAGAGAGCCTTTGCAGTTTAAGTGAATTGGGACGATATTGTTGATTGCCATAGTCTTCAACCAATCAGATCTTTAGTTTGACATGTTGGGCGTGTTCTTTGACATGTCAGAGCTGTCTAGGTAGCCTACAAGTACGTCAGCATTACAGTTTTTCTCGATTGCTAAGACACATTTCTTGAAACGGTCACCCATTCTCTCAAAACTGTAAACACAAAACCTCATCTTCAAGCACTATTTACAAAACCTCTGAATCCTCTTGCAAAATGAAACTTTCGCCTCAAAACTGTTTTACCTGTGCTCAAAATCAAACACTGCTCTCAAATCATAAACAAAGTGATCAAAATAATATACACTATCAAGCAGTCAGTAAACTACTGCTAGTAGTACAGGGTACAGTACTGTAGTACTGTACCCTGTATCTCACAAACGTGTCCTTTGTAGCGTTACTACTGTGTTCATTTGTCAATGGTGTTGTTTTTATGATATGGTTAATATTGTTCCCTCTGATGTGAATAATATTTGAATGGTGCTCTTGAGTGTGTGGATGGATATGTGTTTTAGCGCTGCAGTGTTGCTGGATTGATTTGTCATGCTTTGTTGTCATACAAATATATGACTGGTTCTTGTGAGTTTGTTCTTGTCATTGTGTTAATTACATTGATTCTGACTATATGCATTGGCCATTAATGACGAAGCATCCCGTCATGCGCGGGGTTACGGTCGGACATTTGATTCTCTGTTTGGGGTTTTGTTTTCTTTTACAGAGCAAGAATTATGTTCTGGAGAAATGGGGATTGTGTGGCGATTGCTTTAGCCCTGTTTGAATCAGTAGGGAACAGCTGCGGGGAGAGTGTAGCGTGTGTGCTGCTGTTGGATTTCCTGCTAAGCTAGTGTAGCGTAGCCTCTCAGAACACACACGCCGTACCAGAGTACGTACAATGTTTTGTTTCCGGGGTGGGCGTGTCAGACAGCATGTTGTCTGTGACGTTGGGTGGGTTGCCAGTTTGAGTGCAGTGGCTCCACCGAAAACATTGTATTTCCCACAATTTAAGCTTCTGCATTTTCAAAACGCACCAGTATTATTCAAACGTATTGTTCGGTTCAATATGAATACATGTATTGTTACACCCCTAGAAACAAAGAACCTGTAGCTGCGTCATCATGAGGTTATTAGGAGGTGGTTCAACTGTAGTAGGACAGCACAGAAGGCCCAGGTATAAAATGCGTGGCCCGCCACTGAAGAATACACATTCACACACTTTTATACATGCAAACTAAATATCAAAGCATTTAAAAGTGTGTCCCTGTTCGGAACAAAGCCTCATTCCTGAAACATTTAACCTGAATCCTTAATGCATTCATCGGGCGACAAGGAGAGAAAGGAATAAATGTTAACATGATGTGATTCTGAGACCAGCATGGTCTGTGCAGGTAGATAAGCGTCTCAGTTGGTTGGCGGCTCACCTCGGCCACTGTGCTGACATTAATCGCAGTCTCAAGAGGCAGCATGTGTCTTTTTTAAATCCATTTGAATGGACAGAGCCTTGGGAAATTAATGTGCTTCTCATTGAATCCAGTTACAGTCTGTTTTATGTCAAACAGTGCTGTGCATTTATAGTCGACAATTTATTATGGATGGAGATTCACAGTCACTACCTAAAAAATAGTTAATAATTTGCTTTTGTGGTGTGGTGGTGTGGTCTTTGTGAAGTAAGCTCAGCTCAATCCGTCAGACAGAAACACTTCCCTCATCTAGTTCTGGGTGCAATCAAACGGCATCACAGTTTAAAAATCATCTTCTCCAGACACACTATGCTTCTGGCTGTGCAGTATGTAATCAACATAAAGGAATACAGTTGCATTTTTTCCAAGTCCAAGACAAACTATCGCATGCAGAAAATTCTAATTTTGTTAATATGAATATAGGCTGCAACTTTTTTCACTTTGCAGCGCTTTACTTAGATATGTTTGAGAAATATATTTTATTTTAGGTATTGTATTGATGAAGTAGCATGAATCACTATGGATCACTATGACTTTCTTTCCATAATGTTGTCAGACACTTAAAATAACAATCTTAGCTTGTCAGTGGAAATAAAACACTTTCAGTGGATGTACATTAGTGAGTGAGTGTGCACCTCTGTGTCTGTCCACTGCTAATCTGGCATTCTGCTGCAGCAAACTGCATAATATTTTGGGTGGCCAGCTATGGCTGCATACTCGAGGACCTCTCATGGTTGCGGTGACTCACACTTTCTTAAAACACCTTTTACTGCATGTTGTATACTGCCATTGACCGCATGCTGACTCCTCACTCACTACTCTTAGTGGTAACACAGCTGAGTGAGTCTCCGACCCCCAGCTGTGGCTTTGCGTCCAGAGACACAATAGAAAACCATAGACTGTATGGGGAAAATAAGTTTGCCTACTCTTATTATTTGGGGTCTATGAGAACTACGCATACAGCTGAGTGTGGTTTGTGTTCATTCAATCACACAACACAGCAGTGGTTGTTGCAGGCACACCTGGTGGAGATCAGCACTACTGAGTGCACCTTTCTAGTTGTGTAATCAAGTTGTCTTAAATGTACAAATTATCTTCTTTTGTTATCACAGGCCTGTGCCATTTAGACATATCCTGCATCATTTGGGTGTTTAAGTCCAACCTAAAGTGAAACTAATGAAATGTCTGTCAGCAAGAAAAGCCTGGTGAAAATGTAAGCACGTTGTGTAGACAGCCTCAAACACACTTCCTTGTCACTCCCTTTAAACTCGTTGCTACAGGCTCATCCATCGCCACGATGTGAAAGCAGAACAGCAACACTTGAACTGTTAACGCTGCCCCCATGCCCTCCGCCTCCTACACATCACATCTTACCAACTATTGTATAAAACCCTTCCTTTGGCCGTTGTGATTATTGCTGCACATTTCCGGACAGCACTTGAAAGCAACATAAATCCGTCTGTGTCCAGTAAGCCTCTGAGGACGTAGAGGAGGGGAAAGGTCACCGCAGACAACCTCCCGCCCTGAGGAATTGCTAGTCAATCCATCTCTACGCCCACAGCATTTATTGTATGTGTGATTTGTTTTCTTCTTTTTTCCACCTCGCATATCCTCCCTCCCTCCCTCCCTCCCTCGTCAACACACACTGCCTTTGCTCTTCCTCTCCTTCCAGAAGCGCACTTTTTTCCTTTTTTTCTCCCCTCCACCTTTTGTTCTGCACCGTCACACAACAATTAAAAGCGCCAAATCCCTCGTGAACAGCGCTACAGATTAGAAGAGTATCGCTTCTGAATTGAGTGTTTTCCACGGACTAATCCTCTGAAATCCCCCCTTTTGTTGTCCAACGGCGGGAACATGATAAAACAGACACACTTCAGCCACGTCTCTGTTTCTCCCCTCAGCGTTCAACTTCACACGCAGCAGAGAATTCAGAGGCAGCAGCAGCGGAGGATAATATGGATAAAAAAGCAGCACGGACTCACCTGAGAAAGACCGTCTCTCCTTGTCGGACGGTGATGTTGTCCATCACTTTGTTGTCGGATTGAGAATCCCCTTGGCTGCGGACCGGCAACCCTGCAGGCACAAGAAGCAACATCTTCAGAGAGAGAAGAAGTGTCCGTTTGGAAAGAGCGACAAAGTATCCCCGGACAGACATCGTCTTCAGCCGAGAGGTGTACAAAAAAATCCCACAGCGAGGCAATGAGTCACTTTGTCGTCCCGTAAACGGTCCCGTGGAGATTATTTACCCCCAGTTCATCAGTGTTAATCCAAATCTTGTCGCCGGGTAGCCACGGTGTGCAGGGGAGGAGACACACGTCCCGATCTGACTGCACTGTAACATCCACTGTTTACTGGTAGCTTTTTAGAAGGACAGGAAAAAATAAAAGAAGCTTCTTCTCAGCGGCTGGTGGTGTTATTTCACCAAGTTCTCAAACATAAGAAGACACAAAGAACCTGCCTGCATCACGGGGCTATAGTGTAGTGTGGCTTTATCTTTATTGGTAATTGCTTTGTGTCACTTTGTAGTTTTTTTGTGTATATTTATATTTACTTGATGTATCTTTGTAGTTGTTTTGTATATATTTATATTTACTTTCTGTATCTTTGTAGTTGCTTTGTGTATATTTATATTTACTTCATGTCTCTTTGTAGTTGTGTTGTGTTGTGTGTTTTTATATTTACTTTGTCTCTTTGTAGTTGTGTTGTATATATTTATATTTACTTTATGTATCTTTGTTGTTGTGTTGTGTATATTTATATTTACTTTATGTATCTTTGTAGTTTTGTATATATTTATATTTACTTTATGTATCTTTGTAGTTGTTTTGTATATATTTACATTTACTTTATGTATCTTTGTAGTTTTGTGTATATTTATATTTAATTAATGTATCTTTGTAGTTGTTTTGTATATATTTATATTTACTCTGTGTCTTTGTTGTTTTGTATATATTTATATTTACTTTATGTATCTTTGTAGTTGTTTTGTGTATATTATTTACTTTATGTCTCTTTGTAGTTGTGTTGTATATATTTATATTTACTCTGTGTATCTTTGTTGTTTTGTATATATTTATATTTGCTTTATGTATCTTTGTAGTTGTGTTGTGTATATTTATATTTACTTTATGTATCTTTGTAGTTGTGTTGTGTATATTTATATTTACTTTATGTATCTTTGTAGTTATTTTGTATATATTTATATTTAGCTTATGTATCTTTGTAGTTGTTTTGTACATATTTATCTTTATTTGGGAGGTGGGAGGTGTCATGCGCGCACCCTGCAGACTCCGGTATTAGTAGAGAGACAGACAACAGAGCAGACGGTCACGGGTGTCGTGTGAAAGCTAAATCAAATAGGAACAGAAGGCGAGGAGCTAGCCCCATGAAAAGGATCATCGTCCGTTGTCTGGAAGTTTTTTGGGTTTAGGGCAAGTGATGTTAACCAAGAACAAATCATATGCACAGAGTGCGTTAGAGTTGTGTCTGCGCCGCATAGCGATGCAGAGACGTGTACATTAGCTGGAATGTAGCACACCATGGAAGTGAAAGCAGTGCTCTGTTGATTTAATTTTGGGTAAAAAGTGTTGATACTATTTTATTTATATTTTCCTTCTACGAGATGCACTGTGATCAGGACCAGTCTGATGCAAAGAGTTGAACATTAGCCTGAATGTAGCACAACAATGGAAGTGGAAGCAGTGTTCTTGTTCATTTAAACATGAAAGTGCAATAAAAAGATGTTGTCCGTAAAATTAATGATTAATCGTGAAATAATTGTGATCGCAATATTGATCAAAATAATCGCGATTATGATTTTGGCCATAATCGTGCAGCCCTAAGTCAAACGTAATTGAGAATGCATTTTAGTTTTGGGGGAACGTCATTTTTAGAGGGTTGGGAAAATCATCATGGTAATCACAATCAGAGGTAGCTAATGTTCTCTCAGATGCAGTGAAACAAAACAAATCGTTCGGATGTGTTGGAAAGCCAAATGAATATTTCCTAAGGAAAAGGGACGAGCTTCAAGCACAACAGACAGTCATCACAACATGAGCAATGAGTCTGAAAACACTTTGAGAGCTAGCTACGCTAGGTTGTGGCTCGTAAAGCTTGTAGCAAGAAACCCTTTATGATCACAGAGGAGCTATATATATATATAAGATATATCTTATAGTGCTGTGGATATGTGTAAGACTTACTGGTGGAAGCAGCCAGTCATGTTATGATTTTTTTAGTGCTGGGCAAGTTAACTTGTTATTATTGCATTAACGCATTCAAAAATTAACGCCGACAATTATTTTATCGCGCGTTAACGCATTTTTTTCATGATTATTATTTTGAAAGTCCGTTGCTCACTGGGAGCGGTGGAGGAAGTCTTCGTGAGACTACGTTGATGCAGCGTGTGGGAGAAGTATAGATAAACTAAAGCAAGACAAGCTAACAAATGCGACAAAGAAGTGGATACAAACTGCAGCCGATTAGTGTTGTGGAAGATGTCGGTCTGAGGAACGTTCTCAAGGTGCGTTCGCGTCATGTTTGGTGTGAACGCACCTTTAGGATCGCAACGAATGACGGCACGTATGGGCCTCAAGACGCACCGTCACACGAGTTGTATTAAAGGAGAGGACTACAAAAGCGACGGCGTTACCAGCTGTTGCTCTCACTGGAGACTACTGGACATTGCTGGGTCACCATCATCACCTTGCATTATAGTGATGAACAGCAGATTTGTTTAATTAGTTTAAAGTGTTTGCAAACCAAATGTTATTCATATAGCAGTACTTTTAAAATAAAAGTGCGCAATACACTACTTTTGAATTCATTATTGAACTTTGCCATAACAATGAGCTTAATCGCAATTCTAAATTGTAATCGTTGCCCAGCACTATATTTTTTAGGATATGCTTTGGAAGGAGGTCCTCAGAATGTTTTTAGCTATCAGCAGCATACATCAGACCTGGTATTGTTCATGCTGGAACAACTGAATAAAACGGAACCATCATTCATTTGAATTGGTGCTTTTCCTACTATGACAAGTCTAAATGCCAGCCGGAAAAAGGACTGTCATGTGACAATTTTGATTCTGTGCAGGCATTTAAAGAAGTGGGACCATGTGACCAAAGAAATTTCACTGACAATGTTGCTATATAGTTTGAGTTATATGTATATGCCACCATAGATAGATCACCTCGAGGCACCACTGTGTGAATGTGTTCTTACAGTATTTCTCAATTGCTAAAACACTAAAACCCATTGGCTGAACACAATTCTCAGTTGCCTGAACTCATTTAGCTAATTGTGCAGTCTGTTGTCAATACCTTAAACTGTGTCACATGGTAAAACACAATTTGCAGATCTCACTTCGACTTTTCAGCAAAACTCTAAACACATTCTCAGTCTCAAAACACATTCTGCACTCTAATGCACATGTCATCCATACTGGTAAACACAAGTGGCAACAATCAAATACAAATAGAGAACACATGTCATTGATTAAACACAATCACTCAAAATGGATTTCACTTGTATCAAATGATGTGACACAACCAATATAAGCCAGTTCAGAGAGCAAACAGGTGGTTGAAGGTGGGAAGGAGAAAGTCTGAGAATGGATAGAAGAAACAATGTGAGAGGACGAGGACAAGTGCGTATGCGAGATGGGCGTCGAGGAGGAAGAGGAGGAGGGCAAGAAAGAGGCAGAGGAGGACGAATAGGAAGAGGAAGACAAAGAGTGGAAATATCTGATGAAATTCGAGCAACAGTCATCGACCACGTTATAGTCCACGGACTGACATGAGGGAAGCAGGACTTAGACTGCACCCCAATTTGAGCCGATTTTCTGTGTCCACCATAGTAAGGACATTCAGAGAAGAGAACAGGTACAGTATGCTACTGTATTTTTGTAATTGCAAATTGACTGTACGACACTATATGCATGTTTCAATCGACATTTGTAAAGTTCATCACTGTATGTATTGTACTGCATGAATATTTTTTGTAACTTCACATCTACTTTTTGTAGAACTGCAAGGCTGCCACATGCAGGTGGAAGGAGAGCTATATTCACTCAGTGGGCATGCTCCTTCAAGATAATTGAATACGACTCAGAGAAATCCAGGAACGAGTGATACAAGACAACACACACTTCCAGGGAATCGACAGTGTACAACAAACAAATTGTATGGCCTTGAACATTGTGCTTTCTATTTGTTACAGTAACAGCACTGACTGCTCAATAGATGTTGACTGGTTGCAGGTTCATATCAACAAAGAACAAGAATTACAGTATCACAGAGACAAAGGACACGTTTGTGAGATGCAGGGTACAGTACTGTTAAAATAGGGGTACAAGGAGGAGGAAGAACAAAAGAAATTGCAAAGAGCAAAGCACAGTAGTCATTTCTGATCAATTTTGAGTTACTGTAATGGAACATGTTTTCGTTCATATGAAATTTGTTTTGAGATTAAAATCTACTTCTCCCTGAGAACTATATGTTTTGAACAATGTGCTTTCTATTTATTGGTGTATTGTTCACTGATTGCTTGATAGTGTATATTATTTTGATCACTTTGTTTATGATTTGAGAGCAGTGTTTGATTTTGAGCACAGGTAAAACTGTTTTGAGGCGAAAGTTTCATTTTGCAAGAGGATTCAGAGGTTTTGTAAATAGTGCTTGAAGATGAGGTTTTGTGTTTACAGTTTTGAGAGAATGGGTGACCGTTTCAAGAAATGTGTCTTAGCAATCGAGAACAACTGTAAGATAAAACATAGCTGTATTAGCTGCTTCAAGATGCGTGGTAGCCAATTACAGTCAGAGAGCTACATTACCCAAACTGTATTGTTGTGGATGATGCAGCAATACGGTTAATTCACATCTCTATTTTATCATGGAGCAACAGATTACGGGGAGAAATAAAAAGATGTTTTGTAGAAATAAAGTCAAATGTTAAGTAGCTGAAACCTTTGTCTCATTCGCACACACATCATATTATGTTTTAAATTCACTATATTATTCCACTATTATTTCCAGTTCCTATTCAATTTTATTTCAGTCGGAAGCCATGCTGCTTGGAAGAGATGCAGCTGCGAGTTTTCATTTGTGAGCCTGTGCTTAACATTTACTGATTCATGTCGCAAGCTCCTTTTATATCTGTTGGCCGTCTGCTGTGTGCGCGGCACACCGGGCCCTCTCCGGCTCTCTCAGCGCAATCAATGCTTGATTACTCTGATTTCATTTTAACTACCTCTGAGGATTCTTTCACCTGCAGCTCATAAAGTAAGAAAAAAAAACTCAGGTGGAATGAGAAGGGTTCAATAACTGGAAACAAGTCGAATGCTTTGCTTCAGACAACTAGATCAGGGCAGCGTCCCACTTTTAGAATGTGGGTGTCAAAGTCGTTCACGGGATCCAGGCGGTCTGCATGAAACCAGAGCAACATGAAGAACAGAGGTTCCTTCTCTTGACCTCTGTGAGCTGTGTTCATTCTGCAACCTCTGATGTCAAGTGCCACTTTTCATTTTCTTGTTAATCTTTTGTGTCACATCAACATTGAGTTTAATTATGACACCACATCAAAAATGAAATCTCCAGCAGATCTCTAATTGTATTCCATTCATAAAGTCAACGTGCATAGCAACATAAAAATATATATAACATCCCCCAATCAGGGTGTTGTGCTTCACGACAAGCAAGCTGCCATCTTTATGAAAACATCCAAATCTGAGTTGAAATCATTAACCTACCAAACGTCTACCAATCTCTGAGGAATGTGAAATATGGAGTGTGACGCTGGACACGAGCAATAGAAAGCTACTGCGTTGTGTGGTTCATGAGCCTGCAGGTGAACAGGAAATTCTAAAGCAGTGAGTCACAAAGTCTCTAGGTTCTTTGTCACAAACCCATACGTGTCCACAAGTAAGTGAAGCAGCCTGAAGGCTTACAGTAGATGAGCAATATTCCACATCTTTAATACCAAAAGTTGGTTTTGTTTTTTCATGATGTTTGTATTGTTATAATGCCTGATTTAATGAAATGAGAAAGGGTGGAAAGACAGCTTCTCTAATAATCACTAAAATTCATGCATGGTGAGTTTAGCCTACTGTGGGTCTGTCAGCAGTGTCCTATTTCCATTCACAGCATCACGTACGACAACCTGGCTGAAAAAAGTCAGCATGCAATTATTCAGTTTGTGCTCCCAACAACTTGTACGTTCACTCTTTAATCCAGACATTCACCAGTGCTTTCCCATACCCAATCTTTTGCCTCTCAGCACTTTTACGTCAATTTGTCACACTGTAGAGTGCAGGTAATGAAGTCATGCAAATGTAAATCACAACAGCTGCAATCGAAAATATGTTACTAGTGAACATGCAATTTGTGTTTTTTGTGCTTTACAATTTTAATAAATTCAATCCAAAAAAAAATAATACACTTCATGTCCGGGTTTCCTCATCTTCTGGTTGAGGTTTCCACACAGCGAGAATGAGAATGAGTTTTAATTTGTTTGACTCCCAAGGTGCAAGTTAGTCATTTGTGTCTGTGCCTGAAAGGCCTCAAGAAGCTGCAGCTGCCCGGCCAATAAATGCCTAAATCCATTAAAAATGTGAATATGATGGCATGCATTCATTATGGAATGGAATTCAAGGCCTCTCTGACTTCAAAGCACATCGATCACTTTCTGCAAGACCATCATTTAAAACTAAAACAAAAAAAACTCACCACTGCATACCCAAAATGTGAAAACCATTCATATTTAGTTAATTTGGCCATATCATATGGATAATATGGATATTACACTGTACCAAATCCACCCCAACATCTCTGAGCATTACAATAGAAGGCTAGAGGAAGAGGGTGTGCTTCAGGCTTGACTGCATTGGAGCTATTTTATAGTCCAGATCTTGAAAGGAACAGAATGAGATGTCACCATCCTGAACAAGGAGCCTCCAGGCAGCACATTCCCAGGAAGCTATACAGTCACGTCATGTGACTTGCTCAGAGCGCTGCAGCTCATAATGGAGGTTCCACAGCCACTAGTAGGACTATAAATGCCACAGCTCAGCGCCCCTCTGCAGCTCACCTGAATGAAGTTGTCAAGTAAATGAATGAGCGAGGTGAAGCCTCCTTTGGTGACATCTAATGTTCTCCATCTAAACCGCCTTCAGTGGAGTCAATCACTCACCATCACCATTTGAATCGATGCATGCTCAGTCAGTAAATTGGCTGTCACTTTGCTGGATGGCATGCCACCTATAAACGTGACAGAAAAGCTGGAGCTTAATTAAACATGTTTAAAGAAAGATTAGTTCGACACTAGCTGGTGAATAGGGGTGCAAAATCGATTGTAAAAAACAAAATGTTCAATGATGTACAAACCGAAACGTGCACTTGGTAAACCTTTGACCCAACATGAAATACAGTCCTGCTAATTATTTGATGATGTTCCAGAGACATAGAAGAGGCAATTATCTGAACATAGGACGACCTGACCATTACAGTACAGTAAGTAGCCTCCCTTATTTTATGTATAAAATATGAGTTATGGCTTCATGTGATATAGAACTATCACTCATTACTACTAATATTATCAATCGATTTTCTATTTTGGAGTTTAAACACATTGGTAATGGTTATGTATTTCTTCTCCCAACTAGCAACACAAACTGAACTGAGACCAAAACCGTGACCCTAAAGTAGGAACCGAATGCTTGTTGCACCGCTGCTGAACACACAGGAGGAACGCAGCAGTTACAGAGCCAGACATTTGCCTTTGGGAGTAATGGAGAACAAAGAGAGCTTCAGTGTGAATATTAGTTTTGACCAGAAGCACATCTTCAAATGAATGCTAATTCTGCTCTGTGTCTGCTGGTTGTGTTAATAGGTAACTATGTCTTGTTTTATCATTATGATGTCACAGTCTTTAATATGCACATAGTATGTGTCACTGCCAATATAAACCCGACACACTGAGACGTTTTTACATGTACATATTGTACACAATAATCCAGTCCATGTGCATCCATTCAGTAGTTATTTCTTTACAGTATTGTATTGTTCACAACTTACAGAACACTTGACTTGTAGTTCTACTTTTATTTTATTGTTGGTCATTGTTGCTTTTTATACAGTATATTTGTACAACATTTATATACACACACCTATTTTTCAATTGTAACTGTATATTATTGTGTACATAATAGCCCTGTGTGTTATTTACCTCTATTATCCTTCTCCTGTTACTCTATTCTTGAGCAGTACATCAAGAGAGATAAAAAAAACGAATTAAAAATCCTTTTCTGTGCATATGCATTGAGCAAAAAAGAAGTTGCTTTTGATTATGATGACTTCTCAGCAGTATATAAGGATTTTACACTTTCCCAGATCATACAGTCCTGAAAAGTTTCCATGCATTACATTTCCTCCAACCTGTATTTGGCAAAGCCAATGAGTCATATTTAAATCACTTTCTACTATTTAGTCACTTTCTAAGGCACTGGGTAGTGCCAGCTCGTCAAACTATGATGCTCAACTATGGTCAGGTAAACATGTGGTTCTATTTCATCCTTACTGACCGCCAGAGGCAGTGCTTAACACTGAATGTATTCCGTCTCGCGCATGCGCAGGTCGAATATTTATATCAACAAAGTCACGTGTGACCTCGGATGACCACCGTCATCTATAAGTTCCGGTGTCATCCTGAGCTCAGTCCTTTTTTCTTCTCGCGTCGCAGGTTAGCTACCATGGTAGCTTAAACAAGGATGTGTCTACGATCAAGACATATTAGAGCTCGTCGCTGTAGCCTTGTGACTACCGGTCGGAGTTGCGGTTCTCTCGCCCTCCAAAGGCTGCGACGAGCTGTCCTTCTTCGGAGGGAACGGTGTGTTCGGGACTGGTGGACGGCCCTATCATCGGTCGTCACCAGTCTGATAAGGGTCAGCTAAGTCGTGATGACAGCAATCGGTAAGATCGATTAACATTGTTTTCTATAACAGTTGTTTGTTCCACGGTTGGCAGAGCGCTTCCGCTCTAGTAATCGAGTGGCGCGCTAACGAGAGCGTAGAATTACGCTGTCGGCCCGCCCTTCACAGTGTTACGGCTATCACAGTTAGCAGAGTGTTCCTGCTCAGGCAAACTTTGTGAGACACTAGTCCGCATTGGCGTTGTGTACATGGAGATTTAATCTTTACATCTGACGTAATTCGCAGTTAGCAGTGTCTTCACTCAGGCTAACTTGGATGCTAGCTGGGACTGCGTCCATCAACTTTGTAAACCTTACGGCTGTCACAGTTAACAGAGCGTCCCCGCTCAGGTTAACTCAGTGGGAAACTAGCTAAACAAAGCTGATACTGGGACTGCGTCCATCAACTTTGTATCCTTACGGCTGTCACAGTTAACAGAGCTGTCACAGTTAACAGAGCGTCCCCGCTCAGGTTAACTCAGTGGGAAACTAGCTAAACAATGCTGATACTGGGGCTGTAGCCATCAACTTTGTATCCTTACAGCTGTCACAGTTAACAGAGCGTCCTCGCTCAGGTTAACTCAGTGGGAAACTAGCTAAACAAAAGCTGATACTGGGACTGCGTCCATCAACTTTGTATCCTTACGGCTGTCACAGTTAACAGAGCTGTCACAGTTAACAGAGCGTCCTCGCTCAGGTTAACTCAGTGGGAAACTAGCTAAACAAAGCTGATACTGGGACTGCGTCCATCAACTTTGTATCCTTACGGCTGTCACAGTTAACAGAGCGTCCTCGCTCAGGTTAACTCAGTGGGAAACTAGCTAAACAAAGCTGATACTGGGACTGCGTCCATCAACTTTGTATCCTTACGGCTGTCACAGTTAACAGAGCTGTCACAGTTAACAGAGCGTCCTCGCTCAGGTTAACTCAGTGGGAAACTAGCTAAACAGAGCTGATACTGGGGCTGTAGCCATCAACTTTGTATCCTTACAGCTGTCACAGTTAACAGAGCGTCCCCGCTCAGGTTACCTCAGTGGAAAACTAGCTAAACAAAGCTGATACTGGGGCTGTAGCCATCAACTTTGTATCCTTACAGCTGTCACAGTTAACAGAGCGTCCTCGCTCAGGTTAACTCAGTGGGAAACTAGCTAAACAAAAGCTGATACTGGGACTGCGTCCATCAACTTTGTATTGGCCATCAACTTTGTAGCATTACAACGATCACAGTTAGCGGAATGTGCTCGCTCAGGCTAACTCGGTGAATGCTAGTTAGACTAAATCAACATTGAAGTTGTGCCCATTGATGGTTTTTACGCATTACGGCTGTCGAGTTCGCTCCGGCTAACTAGACTAAGCTAATACTCGGTGGGTCCATTGATTGTTGTAAACATTATGGACATATCGGTAGCGGATATCAGTTAGCAGAGTGCCCTCGCTCAGGCTAACTGGTAGCACACCAAGAGTTACAGCACCTGTCCAAGTGGGGAGTGTCCTCGCACTGTAAGGACTGTGGTTTTTTTTTTGTCCGTTTTCACAGTAGCAGAGTGCTCTCGCTCAAGCTAACTGGTGGGGCACCAATATCTGCAGCAACTATCCGAGTGAAGAGTGTCCTCGCTCCCCTCTCACTATGAGGACTGTTTTCCTGACCTGTTCCACAGTGGCAGAGTGCTCTCGCTCAAGCTAACTGGTGGGACACCAATATCTGCAGCAGCTGTCTTAGTGAAGAGTGTCCTCGCTCCCCTCTCACTGTAAGGACTGTGTTCTTTTTGTCAGTTTTTCACAGTAGCAGAGTGCTCTCGCTCAAGCTAACTGGTGGGACACCAATATCTGCAGCAGTTAGTTTAGTGAAGAGTGTCCTCGCCCCTCTCACTATAAGGACTTGCCTGGCCTGTTTCCACAGTGGCAGAGTGCTCTCGCTCAAGCTAACTGGTGGGACACCAATATCTGCAGCAATTAGTTTAGTGAAGAGTGTCCTCGCCCCTCTCACTATAAGGACTTTGCCTGACCTGTTTCCACAGTGGCAGAGTGCTCTCGCTCAAGCTAACTGGTGGGACACCAATATCGGCAGCAACTATCTTAGTGAAGAGTGGCCTCGCTCCCCTCTCACTGTACGGACTGTGTTCTGTTTTGTCTGTTTTTACGGTAACAGAGTGCTCTCGCTCAAGCTAACTGGGGGGACACTAATATCTGCAGCAACTATCTTAGTGAAGAGAGTGGGCTTAGAGAGTGCCCTCACCCCTCTCACTATAAGGACTTTGCCTGACCTGTTTCCACAGTTGCAGAGTGCTCTCGCTCAGGCTAACTGGTGGGTCACCAATATCCGCAGCGGCTGGCTAAGGGAAGAGTGTCCGAAGGATCACTCGCCACTGACTGCCCCCTGCCTGTTCTCTTAACATTCAGCAGAGCGCTCCCGCTCGGACTGATTTGGAATTCCGCATAAACTAGTGGGACAAGGAATCCACCAGAATCGCGGCCATGTTAAACTCTCCCGGCTGTAGGACCTGTATAGCTCCTCTTCAGCCGGAGGACGGCCCTGACCTCTTGCCCTGGCAGGGAGAACCCAGGCAGGACCTGCGGCATCACGCCTTGAGCAGTAAGGTCTGCTAGGCTGGCCGAAGTGGAACACCTGATGCGGGAGGGCTACCTCCCCCTGTCAGGGCAGCTGAATCCAGACCAACCTACCCTGGTCATTTGTATGGCGCTTGCACGCCGGGCATACACAGCAGCTGGAACATCCACCTGTGAGTGCCTTCTTCAGGCACCTTCCCGCCCTCACCACCTTTTCTTCCTCCCTCCGAGGAATATCTGAGGGAGTTGCGTGCATGGTGGAGACACCAGGGCTCTCTCCCGCCTTACATCAGACCATGCAGGAGGTGGCAAATCTGGCCTTGCACGTATGCCAGCCAGTTCGACGACTATGGCGTCCATCAGTTTCCCCTGAGGAGACTCTGAGGCCCGATGCCAGGTGCCCTCGACCCAATGTCGGGTCAAAGATGACCTGCTATCCAGGGCTTAGGACACAGCAGCGCTGTGCACCGTATCGACAACTCCCTCTCCCACCTCATGCTTTCCCTCGCAGATTCTCTGCAGCGGGCTACTTCGACGCTTCTGCTCAGTGATGCTTCATTGCAGGCGTTTGCGCTCATATCGTGGGAACGTGGATGTATGATGTCCACCCTGGTTCAGACTCGCCGCCAGGTTTGGCTGGCGCAGTCACCCCTATCTGAGACATGTAGGAGGACCCTCCATACTGTCCCAGTGGAGCCTGGTGAGCTGTTCGAGTCAGCTGCTGTACAGGCGCTTCAGCGGACTGTTAGAAGCTAGCCAGACCTGGCAGCAGTTCTCTGGTCTTTGCAGGGACATGCCTGCACCCCCAGACCTAGGGGTCCCATTTTTGGCCCACAAGGCCGTTTCTCAGCCTCCAGCTTACCCTAGTAGCGCAACAGGCCTCGGCGTCCTGCTGAGAGGCCGGACCGCTACCTATACAACCCTACTTACGTCCCCGTCCCCCCCGGCAGGGGTGCCAGGAGATGTCTCCAGGCCGGCTGTCAGGGTTCTTTCTCCCATCAGCGGATTTCCAAGGGAGAGTGGTTCACGTCTATCGACGCCTGTTCCCATGGTGCGTCACCACAACTTTCAGTCCTGGGTGCTTCCATTCGGACTCTCCCATCTCCCCATGGGTGTCCACAGTGTGTTACTGCTGTCCTTTCCCCCTGCAATCGCAGGGCGTGAACATACTGCCGTACTTAGACGACTGGCTGACCTAGGCGCCGTCCCGGCTTCAGGCGCCACAGGACACTGCTCGCCTTCTCTCACGTGGCCCGGTAGGCCTCAAGGTGAACATGGAGAGGAGCTACCTGAGCCCTTCTCAGAGCATAACCTTCATTAGGGTGGCCCTATGAGGGCCTGTCTGTCGCCCCAGTGCGGATGGCTGAACAGCCTTCACTTGGATGCCAAGTGGCACAGATACAGGGCAATAATATTATCGAAACAGTGTCTATTCATCTATTCACTATCCCCATGGAGGGAGTGCATATCTGGCAAACAGTGTCCCAGGAACCGAGCCCCAGGGGCTCGGTTCCATTCCACCAGGAGATTGTCACAACAGTTACCTGCCTCTCAAGGCGGGTGCAGGGTGACAGAACGGGACAGCCTGGGGGCAGTTGTCTGCTGAAGGACCGCAGGTCCAGGTTCTAGAGCTAGCGCTCGAGCACTTCCTTCCATGTTGAAGGGAAAGCATGTGCTTGTCCGGTGGACAGCACCTCTGCGGTGATTTCCCATGAACTATCGATGGGGCACCAGATCTGCAGAAGTTGCTACGGGGATCACCGTGGCCTTCTGACTTGGGAGGCCCCTCGCCTGACCAGCCTGTGGGCAATGTACCCACCAGGAGAATGGAACAAGGTTGTGGTTTTCCTGTTCCGTTACAAGCCTCCACCGGGGGAGTGGCGGCTGCAGCCAGACGGGTCGACCCACTGCCCCCACTGGGTCTCCCTGACGGAGAGGACCAGCCCTCTGGGTCAAGATGCCCTGGCTCACACGTGGCCAGAGGATCTTCTTTATGCCTTTCCACCAGTCCCTCTGCTTTTGCTATAAGCTTGTCAGAGTTCTTCCCCGACAGGAGGGATCTCCTGTCGCAACTAGAGGGTCGGATTTGGCATTCCAATCCCTGCCGCCTTCAATTAGGGGTCACGGGAGGGCCCGACCGGATGCTGAGTGGCTGCATAGAACCAGTCTGACGGACTATTCTGAATGCCAGTGCGCGGTCTACCTGCCTGCAGTACAAGAAACAGGTGGAAGCTGTTCTCCGACTAGTGTGCGGCTCAGAACAAGGTCCCAGTACAGCGCCCCGTGCCTGCTGTACTGAGTTTCTACAGTCTCTCCTGGATAAGGGCCGGTCTCCCCTGCATGGGACCTACCCTTGGTACTGGACAGCTTATGCTTGTCCTTTTGAACCCCTGGCACAGGCGGAGCCTAGATGGCTATCAGCAAGACGGTTTTCTCCTTGCTGTCAATTCAGCTCAATGTGGGGGCGAGCTGCATGCCCTATCAGTGGAAGAATCATGTCTGAGGTGTAACTCAGATGGCTTGGGTGTCACTTTCTGGCCTAAGGCAGTGTTTCTCCCAAGGGGGTGGATACGTTCACATATAAACCGGCCTATCCAGCTGGCAAAGTTGACCCCCCCCTCCCCCATCGGGAGAGGAGAGGTCAAGGCTGCTGTGCCCAGTGTGGGCCCTCAGAGCTTATATGGAAGCCACCGCCTGCATAGTCAGTTATGGTGAGCCTAAGAAGGGCTGTGCTCCTTTTTAAGAACAAAAGGAAAAACGGCACCTGTCCCACTGGATAGTGGAGGCCATTGCCGATACATACAAGGCGAGCGGCTGCGCTCGGCCATCCGGGGTGAAGGGTCACTACCAAGAGTGTCTCCACACCGAGGGCAAGCCTGAGTGGTGTGCCTGTGGGGGATACATGTGCGGCGGCCTCATGGGCATCACCGAGCACATTCACCAAACACTACAGAGTTAACGTTGCCGACCCTCACCCACTGGGGAGGGTTCTTGGCCAATTTTCTCTGCCGGAGCTATAAGGGGTAGTTACTGTGCTTCCTCGTGACTCTTTTGGTATAAGTCATCCAGTGTTAAGCACTGCCTCTGGCGGTCAGTAAGGATGAAATAGAACGAAAGTTACGAACGTAACTACGGTTCTATGAATCCTGGATGACCGCCAGAGTTCTTGGTCACTCGGAATCCCGTGAACTCGCGAGAAGATTCCATAGGACTGAGCTCAGGATGACACCGGAACTTATAGATGACGGTGGTCATCCGAGGTCACACGTGACTTTGTTGATATAAATATTCGACCTGCGCATGCGCGAGACGGAATACATTCAGTGTTAAGCACTGCCTCTGGCGGTCATCCAGGATTCATAGAACCGTAGTTACGTTCGTAACTTTCGTTGTCTCATTAGTAATATCATCTGAGTTGGGCTTAAAACAAGTAGGTAAACTAAGTAGCTAACAACGTAACTTTACAAAAAACTCAATAACACTTTGGGGTACGGACACTAGTCTTAAACACGGGTTACCTGGTTGACAGTCCTGTATCTGTTTGATACACGATATCAGACTGTATAGAGGCAGCAACAGGAGGCAAGTCTAATAATGACGCGGGTGAGTTGAAAGCCTGCTGTGTCTCATACAGATGTGGAGGAGCTTGACAAAGAGTCGGTATTTGACGCGCTGGGAGTGAAAACGGGCTGTTCAACAATCGTGAAAACAAGCAACCACTCGATGATGATGGTGTTTAACTAAACTAATAGTAATCATGCAGCCTTAATTGGGTGGTTTGAATCAGAGGACCCAGGGGAAAAGCTGGGTGAAGACAGCGAGCGACCCTCTTGCTTCAAATACTGTCGAGATGTCATCGAGCAAAGTGCTTAACCTCAGACGCCTCCCGGCATGACCCGGTGTGAAGCCTCATTGCTGTAAAAACACATTTACTCAGCACAGTTTCACTTCTCTGCCTCAATGTAAACTGACATTCTGTTGGTGGAGCAGATTTTGGCTCTTAAAAAACCCCCACAAGATTCCCAATGCGCCTGAAGGCAACAAAGGACCTATCCGTTGGTAATTACAATGAATGAGAGAGGGGAGAGACTGAGTAAGGAAGACTGACAGATGAATGTCATCATGATGTTTAGTGTGTCATGATGTCATGCTAATCAGAGTAATCAGTTTAATGACCACCATTAGGCAATCCTCCACAACTGTCAATCAAACCGGGATGGTAGATACAACAGTGTACCTTCAGTGGAGGACAAGTGAAGGGTCACAGACATCAAACTCATTCCAGTAGATAATGAAAACCATAAATGCAGTCCATTTTTCAGCATTTACCAGCATTTATCTGTAGACATAATGTAGGTATGCATAGGTGATCATACACTATCAATTCGACAAAAGTGTTGCTAATAGATGCCAGTGAGTGTGAGAGAGATGAGTATATGTGCATCAGTGTATAGGAAGAGATTCTCAATAGCTGCGTCCAATTACATGCATGTATCCACAGATGCATACATTTAAACACACACAAACAACCTCACAAACACTGGACCTCCATGGCAAAATGAAAAATGAATTCTCGGCAAAGAACTGACGAATGAGTTGTAGCAGAACAAAAATACACAGAATAGCCCTTTACCAACCTGACAGGGAAAAAAGGTGGGGAAAGAGAGGCTATAAATGAGACACACCTGTGAGCTGACCAACTAACCAAAGCTGCATGGAGGAGAACAAAGAGAGGAGTGAGAGCGGCTAATGGAGCTACTGAAATTATTACTCAGTTTCTGGACCTGTTACGCTCAACTAAGAAATAGTTGAAGTCGACTAAACTAAATCGGAGCAGCAAGTTATCCATGAACCAGCTGGATACATGGAGCTTTCTGGGACGCCAAGGCCTTACTAGAGGTGTGCTGATCCCGGGAGCAGGTGGTTGAAAAGGATCTTGTTCAGCTTGGACCAGCTTGGCTCATCAAGATAAGTCCAGGCTTCTCCTTCTTTTCTCCCTAAAACACCTACACACCCTGAAAAAAACTGAATGGGACTGAAATGAACTGCCTTCCTTCATACTACAAACAGTGAACTACAAATATATTCCTTTAGCTTTGGAACGGACCTAAGCCCACACACACTCACACACGCATGCCACTCACACCTTATCACTTGAACCTAAACAATTGACATTTACCTGGAGTCCTCATTTCAATTGAGATTACTCAGTGGACATTTGATTTGTATATCTGGACTCGGTCATGTGGTTTATTTGATTTAATGAACCTTTTGTTTAATTCTGTATTTAAAAAGAAACCATCTGTTTTTGATTGGATTTATGATGTTTGTGTAAAATACAATCGACTTCAGTGAAAAACTTGATTCATCGTTTGGCTTTTGCTGATGTTGCATTTTGTAGCCGGGATAGCAGGCTAGTCGGTTTAGCTCTCCAACTGTTCGAAGTAATATTTTTCTTAAAGTGAAAAGGGTAGAATTTCTATTATTCTCCCGACTAGAACACAACTTTATATTACCGTAGTCATTTATCAGAAGCTTTTATCCAAAGCAACTTACAATTCCATCACACCGTAGGCACAGCTGCGGGAGCAATTTGGGGTTAAGTGTCTTGCTCAAGGACACGTCCACAGCCGGGGATCGAACCGCCGAGCATCTGATTGAAGGACGACCCTGCTCTCCACTTAGCCACGGTCGCCCTGGCAACTTCTACTTTGAATAATTGAGAGAAAAACCTACGCTACAGAGTTTGGCCATGGTATTTGAAGCCGTTTCAAAGTAATGCATGTTTTTGTTATATGGAACGCTCAATGAACACAAACCTTCACACCCACACACTCCACCTCCATGTCAAAGGTCAGCCTTCCTTAAGCTAAACCTGTAGCCACAGCGAGTTGAATGTCACCGTTTGTTAAAATGGTCAGAGCTAGTGACGCTCTTAGAAGGTACTTGGTATGACAAGGGAGAAAGTCCAGTAATGGGGGTGGATGGGTGAAACAAATAGGACTTTCACCCAGGACTTTTCTCCGTGTCCTGTGTGAAAGTAAATGTAAACGCTGAGTATACAGTTGTGTAATTTTGTTACGCTTGTTTCGTAACGTCACGTAAGAAGTCAGCTTATTTATTAACGCTGGTCACTCAGTTACGTTACGTTGTTTAGTTGATCTCTTGTTACGTTCTTACTTTATGTTCTTCCATTATCATTTTAAAAGAAGCCCAGATCTTTTTTTATAACTTTAATCAAATAGTTTTGTTGCCCAAAGTTACCCAATCGTTTCACAACATTAACTACGTGGCAAGCGTGGATACCAGAATTCGATACAATACCACAAGGCTGTTTTCTGATGTTTTCCCGTGATTTGCAGTAAAGTGAAATGCCCCAAATTTCTTTTAGCAACTTGGTTGGCTGGTCGCAATCAAAAACGCTTTGCACACAGTGTTTTACTGGAGTGAAGGAAGTGCTACATTTCTACCAATCATGGACTTTGACACAAAGGAGACTTGGGTTCACACGTTAATTGTCCCGATTAAGGTTTAAGCAACAGAAGCACGTTTTTTCATCTTATCACACGCTTCAGGTCACTGTCGAGCTTTTTCTTAAACAAATGCTGTAAGTACAAAAACAGAACCAAAAACATACTAATGATGCTTCAGTTGCTGTGAACAGATATTGTAGAATGAATGAAAAACATTGTCATTGAACATTTTGCATATAAACTCAGAATGTACTAATTTCCTCATTACGTTGATAAAAAACTCAATCAGCGCGTCATGTTTCTCACCAAACATATTTTCAGTAGCAACCTTGGAGCACACAAAGATAATTACTAGAGAGGGTTGGTACAAAGTCTAACACCAGAGAGATGCACATGCATCAGCAGCGTTTATGTCAGGAAACTGATAATTAAGTGCCATTTGTCTTTTTATCCAATTCCTGTCTAGCTCCGGATATGGTTCCTGGAAAATAGTTGATAGCGTATTTGCTACAATTGCATGTTTAATTAGCCTGATGCTTCAGGCAGCATGATGCTTTCCTTTCCAATGTTCAAACCCCTTTTCCTGACCTGAAATTAGGATTTTACAGAACAAATGTCCTTTATTTTCACTGCCAGTCTGGCATCATAACAGTGATTCACAGATAAAGCAAATGCATTTACATGACAGGTGCTTTGCAATCTTTTCATGCACCATATTATTATAGAGAACTAAACTACCTGAATAGCCAATGTATTATATTGCCATTGGTTGTCTTGACAACCAATGGCAATATAACCAATGCGAAGTGGAAGAAGTTGTTAGATTGGCTAGAGAGAAACCAACAGTCGCCTCTGATCACCTGCAGTCTGCAATACCTTTCACAGTGTAAATTACACTTAAGTTGGGAGCCACAGGCCAGATGTGCATGAAATGGATCACGCTGGTGTTCTGAAGAGCGAGTTAAACGGTTATCTCTGCTGCTCTGCACTGCGATTCCTCTCGATGACTTCCAGATGGTCATCCTCCATCTTTAAGACTCTCTTTGTCCACAAGGGAAGCTGGGGTAATGAGGTCTTAGTCAATGGCAATTAATGAAATATCACCTTGCAGACCGAAGGGAGCAATGCGGCGGAAGGATCTGAACGAGGAAGTCAGACGGACAGCTCGACCGACTGCATGATGTGAAATGCTGCTCCCCTGGAATATCTGGATGATTTAAAATGTGTGGTGAATTGTTTGCACATTAATCACGCACATTCTTCCCAGTGTAGAATCAAGCTCAGAGTATAATTGGATCTCAAGAGAGCCTGGTGAGAAAACTAAAGACATTGAGAATGTGTTTTTGCGATATTTCCCCATTGTATGCAAGTGATTGCATGTCTAAGTAATTGTGCTGGAGGACTTGCAGATGTGCGGACATGAGCCACTTGACTTGGGGTTTGGGCTTTTGGAGAAAAACAATAATTAAGAGTGAACAAACAGTGGTGATAAGAGCTGTGGAGGAGGACACTGGTTGAGTGACTGAAGACGGCTGGTTGTGGTCTGGGAGAGGTTTCCAATTGGCACAGAATCAGAGGACAATCTGGCCTGGAGGCTCGCGCTCCGCTCCACCCCTCATCGCCGACACTTACCAAGAGCGAGCGTTTGCCAAGATCTTAATCACGATGGCCTCGAGCGATCAATGCCAAAGTGGCCCTTAGGTGTTAGACATCCCCGAGAGAAAGTGACCATAAAGAAACTGATCCCGACTAAGTCGTCCTCATCACCCATTAGTAATGGCTTCCCGATCGTGAGGCATGTTCATTTCATCCATTATATTTAATATGTATTTTTTTCCCTCTGTCGTTAAATGTTTTATGTTTATCAGTTATTACTGTAAATATTAAAAGCATTCTTGTGATTATGTTTCCTCTTCTTCCTATTGTAGTATGATTGTTATTATTAACAATACATTATTAAAATAATGTAAAAATACATCAACTTCCCCAACACTGACGGTCACACTTATCATCAACCAATGTTTTTATATGTTTTTGTTATGTATTTATTTTATCCATTTTTGATGAATGTGAATATATCTTCCTTTTTTCTATGGGAACTGTCAGTGCCTTTGGGTCTGGGAGCTGTTTTTTAAAAGGATAGGGCCCACAAAGACCCCCTATGACTTTGTTATTATTGGTATAATCTCCACCAGAAGGATCATGGGATCGATTGTATATGTGAGTGAGTGAGTGAGTGAGTAAGCGCCTCTGTCTGTCCACTGCAAATCTCAAATTATGCTGCAGCAAACTGAATAATATTTTGGGAGGCCAGTTATGGCTGCATGCTCCAGGACATGGGTCACTACTAGGCAGACCGCGGTCCGAGTCAGATCCCAGACACCGAATTCAATGGACAAGACTCTTTTATATGTTTATTATTCCCACAACCAAAACTAGGATGTCTCATATGTTCAGAGACCGTGACAATCATTAAAAGCGGCAATGTGAAGCGCCACTCAGTTAAAATATTTATATAAAATATTTTTTCTAAAATGAATTACTTTATCTTAAGATTACCATTTTCAAAAGCGTTCTGTTATGTGTTTTTTATTATCCAGCCCTTTTTTTTACTTGAAATGAAAGAAAATGTATTTATTATTGTTTTAGCCAGTTAGCCAATCAAAGATTACAGTATTTGTGGTTGCAGACACATCTGGCGATAGGAAATAGAATTAGTATTAGTGTACATTATCATCATTGTTATTGGTATCGTTGTGATTATATTAAATCATGTGTTTTTCTCTTTTGTTAATTAATGTATTTTCCTAAGCTTTTACACACACACATCAAATTAACTCAAGATCACCTTGCTCTTTTATCCCCTCTGTTCGTGTATTATCTTTCGTCTTACAATAAATTAATAAGAAACCTCAGCTATCCATCCCCCACCGCCGGAGACAGAAAAGCCCGTTCTATTCAGCGACACCTCGCCACAGGGGAAGCAGCATCTCATTTTGGCCTCTGCCTCCGTATGAGAGCTGTGTGGAAAGAAGTGATTTGAGGCCATATATCTTACGGCAACATATCCATGTAAACAACTAGCTGTGGTCGCCCAGAGCAACGTTCAAAAAAAAAAGAAGCTTGCTGCAGGAGATGCACTCACTAATTCATGCAGGTCAAAGCAATATAAGGCATAAACGCACAATATGAAGAAAGCACTTTATCTTCACATGTCTTAATAATCTAGAGAGCCGGAAAGCAGCTCAGTAATTATTAATGGCAATGGAGTGGGCTTTGTTTGTTTATTCATCACAGCACTTTTTTCAATGGGGAGACACACACACACACACACACACACTGACACTGACGCAACACACAACAGCTGTTTTAGAAGATTTGCCTCCACACACACACACACACACACACACACACACACACACACAGTCTCTGCTTCTCTCAAGTAGAGACACTTTAATAAACAGAATTTCTGCTGCTCTCCATCTTTTTTTCAGTACAGCTTTTATAAATATGTCATCTTCAGGTGGAAAGGTGCACACACCTAATTATTATGTGGTTATATTCTTTTTGTTGACAAAATCAAACTTCTATGAGCTCCCCTACAGGAAAGGAAAAGGGAGCTTACTGTGACGAATAACACATTAAGCAAAGGAATATGCAAAGCCTTCTGGCAACACAAACTTGACTTTTTTACGTGGAGGGTTTTCATTAATATATATTTCATATTCCAGAGAAAAATGTTGTTGAAACATGGGTGAAAAATGACTGCAGGAGCTGTGACTCAAAACTATTGCATCCATCATAAAGCTCTGTACTCAGTTAGCATATCGATAAAGGGGCAGCACTAATCAACATGTTTCATTATAGTCTGCAGTTACCCCGTTGTTACCTTTACGGTTTCTTACAGTATGGATTGTACTTTGAAGGATGACTGTGGTTTATAAACATGATCTTATTGTGTGTGTGTGTGTGTGTGCGTTTTATGCCTGGAGAGAGACTCTGTCCTGCCCCACCCTGAGGAAGACCCAGTGTGGGTCGGTGTTCTCCTGTTGTAGTTTTTTAAATCTCATATACCTATAACTAATGAAGGGCTTTTGAAAACATTTTTTTGCTTGGTGCAAGTGTGCTTGAAGTACGACAAATATTTACGGAAATGTTATAATATGTATAATGTACAATTTCTTTGTATGTTTGGTTTAGGGTCTCAAAATGTTAAAAACAACCTGAGGTTTTCTTTTATAAACTTATGAATGGTATATTTAAGGTATTATATTGACTTCATTTAATATTTAATTGCCTATATCTGTTCACGCTTAAAAAAAATCCAAAAAGTGGTATTCATTTGTGAAGATTATTTTACTGAACAAAAAGTATCATACATCACACATTGTGTGACGCACAGATTTTCTGCAGTAATCCAAATTCCATGGAGAAATGCTTTTGGCTTTATGTGGAGGGAACCAGTGTGATGCTAACTTCCTGTTGAATCTGCAGCTGTCTTGTTTCTATGAGAAATTACGAAGTCCAAATGCGATGTGCCATCAAAACAAGATGGATGGAGCTAAACTACATGTGTGTAATACTTCATGGAAATAGCGACCTTGTTTACTGTTAGATGATGTAACGGCGGCACAGATTTCAATTTTGCTTCGTCAAGCACCGACAGTCAAACAGTGTTTAAATGAATATGCAGAATCCAGTCACTTACTTTCCAGTAAAACAGAGAGAAGGAAACGGGAGCTAAAACTAAAGTTCCAGTGCTCCAAGAAGCACCGCACAGCAGCACATGTGGAAGTCAGTCCTGCCTATGGCCATCAAACTTTTAAACACCTCCCTCCTACTAAATCTATTGACTCGGAGTGTCTGACAATCCGAGTCAATAGAGTGGCTCTTGGGCATATTTCACCCCATCATTTCTGATACTCTATATGTGCAATAATGATTAAACTGTACAATAAATTGCTCAATAATTCAACTGTGCAACATTCTGCATTTATACTGTACATTTCAAGAAACATTACATTATTCCTGCATTTCTATTGAACACCCATGGATGATTCCACTTCTCAGCATTTTGTTTTCACTTATTTACACTCCTTGTATGTTCTTGTTTTTTTCATTCTTGTTTATTTTTTTGTTATATACTTAGTAGTATTTAAGTACTTTTGTTGAGTTTTTGTTTTGTTCATTTTTTATTTCGTAGTCATTTTAAGCCAAACCATGACCACTAAACCGAAGTAGTTTTGAATCTTTTTTTCAATTTCCAACGTTAACCACGTGTTTAAAACTGCGACTGTATTCCGAGAGAGAAAAGGTTTTGCCAAAAATGTAATTGAGAGCTCAGTTTAGTTGTAGGGGAATGACATTTCTTTGGAGATGGAGTTGGACATTAATGAAATCTGTCGCTTTAACTACAGGATCTGCCTGATCAGTGTGTTATGGCCTCTTCTTTTACTTGAATGTTGATGCAAGCACAAATCAAATGAGTGGCAGCTTGAGCGCTCCAGCACCTACACACCTCTAGGTCAAGGTTATGGATTCCGTTTTGCCTCGTGACTTGGCTAAGCACTCTGCTCCGGCATGAACTGCTGCAAAGATATTTTTGGTAGACAAGTGACAACTGGACAGAACATGTGCATCCAAACAGCAGTGACAAATTCTACACACCTCTGTGAACACTGGATGTGAAAAGAAAGAGAAGTGCCAAGAGAGAAACTGGAAGCGACATGATGGGTGAACGGCGGCAGCGCTGGACCGCACACACACATTCACACAAAACATCGACACTTCTGGGTTACCCATCAAGTCTTCTCTCCTATCTAAAGATGATACAGCTTGCCGTGTTACTTGCATCTTGTGGCGTGGCAGAGGGGTCATTGAGATGAAATGCCAACCTCAGACCTGCCTCTTAGTTGATGAGGCCTGTCAAGGCAGTGGGAGAGTGAGGGATTGTGCTGAAATAGAAGCAGCGTGTCAGATCCTCTCAGCCTGCCAACAAATGTAGCTTAAGCGCAAGTTCAATCAGGAAGACACTCACTAGTAATCGCTGTCTTTCCTCTCCTTGTAAGTACTCTATCAGCTGATTGGGGGCGTGCACTTTTAAGTAACCAACCAGATTCGGCACACCGGTTCCTCAAGCCAATCATATCGTTGCTGTCAATCTTTAAATAGTGTTCTCCTCTCTGCTGCTGTCAGTTGTCATTTCAGCTAAGCAGATGCAACCCTCCTCCACCCAGTCGCCTCCAGTCAGCAGCACAGTCAGGCTCCTGATTCAGCATCAGATAGCAGCGACTCCTGTCATCACCACCACCAGTGTCTGGACTCCAAGGGGGGATTAGGCCTGTTGGACCTCAGTATCCCTACCCTCGGTGATAGTACTTCAGGATGGAGTCCAATCGCCAAAGACTTTGCACTTTTTCATATTTGACGCTTGTATAATAAATCATTGTTAAACTTATGAAACAAGTCTCTCCTGATTGAAATACTATGGCTTTGTTGTGTGGAGATGTGCAGATGTTCCTCCAGCACCTTTCAGCGCTGCTGGACATATAGGTACTCAGTAAGATTAAGTGGTTAATTAAAATGGAAGTATTCTGGTTAAAGGGCTTTAAATCAACAAGTATGTTTCATCAATCCTGATTGATGCAATATGTCCTCTCAGCCATCCATTCTGACCTGACCCACAAGTGATAGCACTTATTTAACAATACGACACATTTCTTTCTCATTTGTAGTCATATATTTAGTTAAAGTGATCTCACTGACTGAGCGACTGAGAAATGGACAGGGGGATCATGCAGGTCGTCTTTGGCCTATGAGCTAAACCAAAAAGCCTTTTTCATGTGTTGCAAATCATTTCTGTCAAACTCTTACAGATTTACGTAGATGAGTACTTATGCTATGAAATGTAAAAAAACAAAAAAAGCTTTACTTAACAGGGACATACGATTGATTACATGTTCAAATCTAGGGCACTGCTCCTATATGTTGAAAGGGTCATGCTCCCTCCACAGTATTTAAAGATAGTCATTCCATCCCCCCGTTTTGCTGTGTCAGCCAGCTGTCACCATATAACTCCCCCTGAACACCCCCAGAAATAATTCTCTTGCTCAGCCAAGCAGTGAAGGTCACCAGGACATCTCCTCGGCAGTCAGGTCGGGATGCACATATGTGGTGCATTGCTTTACTGTGTGTGTGTGTGTGTCTTGGTCCTTCCCTACCCTGTGGAATAAAAGTGCGAGAGAACACCAAATGTTAAACATTTCAAGAATTGAATTTGCCAAGAAAGAAGCTGACATGTCATGATTTTAAAAATAATTAAGGCTAAGAGTCTACATATGTGTAAGGCTGTACTTTTAGACAGAGCGCTACTTTAAGCTTAATTCTAACGCCAGCATGTTGACATATTACAGTGACAATGTTACATGTTGATGTAGGAAGAAGTACAGCTGAGGCTGATGGGAATGTCACTAGTTTGGCAGGTATTTGGTGATGAACATATATTGGACAAATTGAAGCCTGATGACAATGAAACATTAAAGCTAGGGTTGGTAATATTGATAAACTAGAAATGTTAGATTATATATATTTTCCAACTAAATATACCCAGCCCAGTGTTGACAACTCTTTTCCAGTGACAGTAGCTAGCAGCACTAGCTCCAAATGTAGCTAAATCTAGCAAGAAAGCAACCACGTCGCCACACTGACAGCCCGTCCCTTCATTATCAATGTAAACAACCAACATGGCTATTGTTCGAACTCACAGCTCTCAAGATAGTAGCTTGTGGAAGACGTACATGTATGCATTGACAGAGTGCCCACAGGTAGATGGGTCGGTAGGGTTTTTTTTTTTGTCGGAGCATTTCATTTGTTCATTGCTGTCAGGAAGTAAAGAGATAGAGCATGAAGGGATCACTAAAGTCATAAGAAGGTATCATCTAGAGACCTTCAATATATATATAGCAACTCTCATAGCAATACATCCAACAACTGTTGGGACATTTCACTCAAAATCACAAAGTGAAACTAATGGTGTCACTGGAGGAAAAAAGTCAGAGAACCACCAAGATTCAAGGAACCAGAATGTCTGCACAAATTGCTGTTGTGCCAAACAAGCTATTCAGATAAAGGCATGAAAACTCTGACCTGATGGTGGTGCAAGAGAACAAATCTGAGGATCAACTAAGTCATAAGAATCTATCCTCTAGGGCAGAGGTCTTCAACAGGGGGTCCGCGGCCTGTAGGGGGTCCACGGAGGTACTGCAGGGGGTCCACGGAATGTTTGGATAATTTTTTTTTCTCTCAACAATCTTACCATCAGTTTGGGAAAAAACCTGAAAAACGTTGAAGATCCCTGCTCTAGGGACCTTGACTATCTATCCAGTAACTGTGCGGCAATTCATCCGGGTGTTGTTATTATTTTATATTATATTTCAGTCAGACTACAAATGTCAATTTCATTGTGGCACTTGAGGAAAGTTCTGGGTATCACCAACTCCTCTGGGGATCATGAATATATATCCAAAACTCCATGTCAATCCATCAAACAGTTGTTGAGATAGTTCAGTCAGAATGTGGAACCCAATGACTGACATACCAATATTCCCATCCATAACACAATGATATACTTGAGCAGGCCTGATGAAGGCTTGTTGATTTGTTTTCTATGCTTGCAATTTAATCATCATCTCATTCAATCAGTTGCCACCTCAAGTCTGATCGGTCTTTCCTAAAATGTATGCAGGGAATAATGCCCTCTTTAATTCTGTTATCTATATACCGACTGCTCATTAAATTCATATTTCTAGACCATATTACAAAGTAACCCATGCTCAGCTCTCGGTCCGTCCCCAGAATGTCCAAAAAGAAGATTAGTTTTTCAATTAAAACAATAACCTTCAAATTAAAACCTGCAACAGTATCTGTGCATATGGCTCTCCAGCTTCCTTGACATTTAGAATCTAAAATTGAAAGTGCAGTTTCATTGCTACCAGATGTTATCAATGGAGCCAAAACAAGAGGAAGGGCAGCGCCTGGATTGGTGACATTTTCTTTCAAACTAGCCAAAGTTGATTAAAGAAGGGCCCACTTCCTGCTGACAGCACTGTCATTAAAATATGTCTGAAAGACATGTATTTGCATTAGCAGCCGGAAAATAAATGTGTTTTATATAGTACTTCTCACTAGGGGTGTAACGGTTCAAAAAATTCACGGTTGGGTTCGGTACGATACAGTGGAGCCACGGTTCGGTACGTTTCGGTACAGCAGAAAACTATAAATGCAGAGAAATGTACTTGATTTTAAAATATATTTATTCATTACAACTAACATCATAAAGTTATTCTTTGACTTTGAACAATGATGGAACTATACCTGAGTGACCCATCTTCTGGGGTGTCTTCTTAGCAACACAAGCATAAAAAACACAAACTGCTCCTTAATGTTATGTAGTATTGTTACTTACATCTTCTCCATCATCATCTTAGTATGAACAATGATGGAACTAAACCTGAGTGAACGTGGCTCTTCATCAATAAAGGTTTGAACGTGGCTCTTCATCAATAAAGTAAAAACAAAACAACTTATTGCTCGGTTCGTCATGCGTACCGAACCGTGAGCCTCGTACCGAACGGTTCAATACGAATACGCGTATCGTTACACCCCTAGTTCTCACACATTTTGCTATTTCTGAAGTATTGTACGAATGAAAGGATTCCAACACTGTTATAACTACAATGACGTGCATCACCACAGAGACATAGCAAGCTGCAGAGATTATTTTTAAACAGATATATTTAGGGCTTTTATTCTGTTCTCGTACAATGCTCCAGCAGACAATCTTCAGTTTCTAGATAAGCCATGTTATAAACAACTAGTGAAGAGGCCAAGGGTGAAAGCCACAGCACCCAGACAATACCGCAGTATTCATACACTCGGATAAGCTTCAGGAAATACATAGCAACGAAGCAGAGATTATATTGCCTGCAAGTTTTTATTGGAAAGATAAACAAAGCACCAGTCTCTTTGCGTAATTGTCTGATTCACTGTCACTGCTGACTGATTTATCTACTTACAAACTAACGTGACTGATGCTTAGCTGTGGCAGCTATCTTAATGCTTTCAGCCCCTTTAAATGTATTCTCTGCAGTCGTCCGATGGGCTCTAAATGTGTCTGTGCTTTGTGGTTTCCTTGGGTGTTCACACGCCATCTGTGTGAAACAACATAGTCTGCTTCAAAGACAAAGAAATCAACAGCAGCTTGTCCAACTCTTACACCTCTACATGCTTAAATCTATTTCCTTAACAAGGCACCCGTAAACATGACAAACCCTGAGAATGATGTCACCCCCTCAGGGCAAGGCAGTCACAAATGTTATTTTTTAACCCATACTGTTAGTCATTCAGTGTAAGTTTGTGGAAATTCAGAATGGTGATTTCTAAGATATTGCTCTTGACATTTGAATATATGAATGCCTAAACCAATAAAAGGATGTTGCAGTTATTCCTGTGTCAAGACTGTTTTCTAATTTTACAAGTGTCACAAAACATTTATAGCATCATTGAATCATTAGCCTAAGATAAACTGTGTGTTAAATAAATATAAATATAATATAACTAATGAAACAACATTTACATAGGACCGCCGTCAATTTCATTGTGACTGCAGACAAAACAATCCATGAATTGGCTCTTCAACAGGGCACATTCCTCATGCTCCAAAGTACAATGCCTGAAGTAGAAACCAGAACTGCAGTGTTTAAAGTTCGATTGATACCTGCATCCACAGTACCACTCTCCTCTTCACATGCCTCTTTGTCTGCAATGTCTACGAGACATCTTGTGGTTAACGAAGCTGCTGAAACTAAAGTCTTGGGTTTTTCAATATTTACGTACTGCTACTATTAACTATTTAGCATTTGTTTTTGGATTTTACAATGTGTCATTCCTCACCTATAGACATGTTTAATTCTATCAAGGTGAATGGGGGTGAATGGTTTAATGTGTTTCATAAAAAAACAAAAAAGTAATATCATCCAACCCTGTTTCCCAATGAATTGCAATGTAAAACTAGTGAAAAGCCTAAGGAGACACTGGTAAGTAATAACGTAACTGAAATAGCAAGCATAACATAGCTCAGCAGATGGCCTGAAAGCTAAGTAAACCAGGTAGACAAATACGTCTAAATAAACATCATCATAACTAATACTGGTATCTGAAATGTGAACAGTATATAAACAAATGCATTCAAAGATGATGCTTCTTGACAAGCAGAGTGGATGGAGGAGGATTGCCTGAAAGTTTCCTTCCTCCGGGATGGTGTTTGTCAAAATGGCCGATTTAAAGGGGACGTATCATGTTCATGTTCAGGCTCATTCTTTTATTTTATTATTATTATTATTATTTTATTGTAGTCTTATATGACTCTACTTCTCACTTGACTTATTACCTCAATAAACATTGTAAACATGAGTTTATGGTCTCAATCTCTAGTATATAAATAGACCATAAAGCAGGGTATGCTTTAGGGCGGGCTAATTGTGATTGACAGGTCGCTGCCGCTACCAGAGCCGTACCCGGGGTCACTACGTCTCTCCACGTATTCCAAATGTGGTAACTTCCGTCCATCAGTTGCAAAAAAACAACAACATGGTGATGGCTGTAATCAAAGATGGCGACGGCAAACTCGAGGCTTCAAAACGTCAGTCCACAAACCAATGTTTGACGTCACAATAACTAAGTCCACTTCTTATCTACAGTCTGCCATGGTGCTGCTGCAAGGAACTGTGGGAAGACATTATCTCCGTTCTGTATCCTATGCTAAAGGAGATAAGAATGGAATCATTCAAGTACCATATTTTTAGGAAGTACATTATTTTTTTGTATTATTTTGTATTTGTGATGTAATCAAGCAGATACTTTAAGTCTTTAATGTCATTTTAATTCAATCTTATTTCACAGCAGCTTCTCATTGGTTCTTTCAGGAAATGCAGAATCCTGATTGGGGAAAGGAAAAAAATTCCCAACCTACCAGGAGGATGTTAGATGTTACCCAAGTGAAGGAGCACTATGTTTTACTAATTAGTTCAGCGCACATGAGTGATAACTCTTACAACTGTCAGACGCTAAGTGCATTGTGAGACTGCACTTATGTTTCGCAAGTAAAGTGTTACCAAACTGGTTTCCTTCTGCAGTAAATACTAAATGAACAAGTAAACTTTGTTGTATTTTTCTAATAACTCCCCCTAGTAACAGCTCCTGACTCTTACAGGCTTTATTCATCTTACGTCATCGCAATTTGTTGAAACGATCCATAATGACTACCTTGCAGTAACAAAAGGCCACAGCAACGCCTTCTTTCTCCCTAATCACGGAGACCCTCGACTGTGGAGTGTAAGGTGCTAAGCGTTAACAAGCTCCAACTGCAACATTTGCAGCTTCCACTTAAAAAGACTCGCCATCAAAGCTGTTCTCCCAGACAATTTGGAAACAAAACATATCGCAGCTGAATATGATAACAGTAAGTATTCTGTTTCATTTGCAGCTCCTCTCTGGCTTTCTTTTACCCTTTACGGATTGCTTATGACATGCAACCCCCTCTATCCACACACTCTCACACACACACACACACACACACACCTACCCCCACACAATCCCAAACAATTACAATGGGGGGAGTATTAGAAAGTGTGTTATAAATTGCTAAACTGGAGAGGAGACAAAGTAAAAGCAGCCAGTTTGATGATAATCCACTATACATATTATTATGACGCATGTACCGTTTTGTCTTCTTAATAACACAGCACAGATGTATGGGGGATTGTCACATGTTAAATAAAGGTATGTAGGAGGATGAGGACATTCTAACTGCCTTAATTTCATCTTATCTTATTAGTATAGGCTATAAATAAAAAAACAGTACAGTAACAGCATCCTGTGACTGACAGTCAATACTGTACAACACAGACATCAGCCCGGGAACAAACAGTCAGAGGACAGCTATGCATGTAGGGCTGATACACTGGGGGAACTTTTACTACAGCATGTAATTAAATCCGTCCCTTGCAAGATAAAGATAAGGATTCCATTAGCCTCCTAAAACATTCTCGGATAATGAATTTTTGTGGTTGATGGAGCACCTCATATGGGACAGGTGGGATTTACTCCCAGGCTCGACGCGGCAGTGCGGCAGGCAGGCACTGCACCCGACCACAGGAGCCAGCAACGACATTTGATGCACCATTGGCACCAGAGGCAAATGAGATTACGGCATGGGGAATGGAATTGACTCGCTCCTTGACAGATTTACAGATCCCCACTGGATAGAATACAGACGAAAAGGCTGTAAAACCCATCATCTGTGGGGTGAATTACACACGGCTTGGAACAACTTGTTTGGTTTAGGAAATCCACACAGCGACCGACCTCTTTTGATTTACCTGTACTCCGACACCTCACCCATCCTCGTGGAAGTGTGCATGAGTGGCAGTGTTTTGCTACAGCTGTGATTCAGGAAATGCATCTTTCATCAGTTTGTTAAATCGCCAACCTTGGCGTCTGATCTATTAGCTGCTCGGAATAGACCTTTCAGACATCTTGACTCATAGCAGGAAAAGCAAATTTCAAATCTCTTAAAGATGACTCATTGCCTCCATATAGCTCTCAGCATGGTGACGGCTGAGCCGGCGGCTTGCAGCTAACAATGCAAGCATCCCTAACCGTGCAAGCTACAACACTGCAACAGTGCTGGCAGAGCTAACAGTGTTTACCCTTTCGAGACGGTGTTATCAGCTGTAATCGCTGTATGGGAGAAGTGCAGAGCGCCGTCCATTAGCTGGCCAGCGAGGCACGCTAGCATGCGCTAACATTAACACTAGAAGCATGCGCAAGTGGCATACGTTAACAAAGCCCAGGGACGCTTGGATAACAACACACACAGAAGAAGAGCGACTTTATTCTCTGCTCAAATAGACATTACTGCTCTGCATCTTACAAAGCATATCGTTCTATATGATGCTCTGAATAGAGAACCTTTAAGTGTCCCAGTAGACGAGGACAGTGAGCCAGCAGGCACAATAGCAATACCTCGCTAGCTTGCATAAATGGAATGCACTCATTCTGAATGGTATTAATTGCACATGTGTTTTTCCCACCATGACGAGCGGTGAAAAAGCTCTATAGAATAATTCCGCTCTGTATTAATAACTGTACATCACAAGAGTTGTAAAAGCATCGATTTCTCTGTTGGCTCAATAGATGCAATCTGAATATGAGTATCTAAGACGGCCGGCGCCCCTCTGTCCCTGAGCAATAACATGCGGAGGTCAAAGAAAGCTGCACGGTCGATTCCACAATAAAAGTGTCTTCACTCCACTTTGGGAATTCTGAGACTATAAAGACACCGTATTAAATATTTAACCAACTTCACGTTGATGTCGATCCGTCACTTTGATCTACATAATATTGATACACACATCCACACTGCTGGAGTCCGTGTATTAAAGCCCTCTAATGTGTCCGTGTAGTGAGGAAGCTCCTAGTCTGCACCCCCAGCCGGGCAGAACTGAACAATCCAATCTCACTTCTCCGTCTGCAGTGAGCTCCACCCAAATGATTTCAGCTGCTTTCACAGTCCAGTCAGTGCAGATCAAAACAAGTCAAGATATATGTGGTAGAAGATCTGGGGCTATGGGATAATGTGTCGTTGAGGAGCGGAGATACATTCTGTATGATCATCAGATTTTCTCTGTATACAAGAACAGTGTGAAGCATGTTATTACCTTCATCATCTGAAAAAAGACAAAAAAATATCCGTATTAATCGAATTAAGAGAGATAAACTCCATCACAAAACATCCAGGAGTGTATTATTCATATATTGATTAGAAACTGTTTCACCTCGGTTTGTTGGAGCAGACTGAAAGCCTAAACAAGTGTGAGTTCTTTCATCAAAGGTACTGGGGGAGGAGAAACAGAGGAAGCAGCAGCGGTAATTAACGCAACAATGACAGGTTGTTGTCATTGTCAATGACTATGGGATTCATTATAATTCACAGAATGCATAATTCATATGCATATGCACATTACAATTATATTCCAATCAAATAGCCTTGATTCAGGAGATTTCCAACAAAGGGATTTCTGTCTTGCCTCGATAAAATTCAGATGTGAAAAAACAATCTTTATATAAACCATGGAATAAAATCAACTAATTGAGCTTGAGGCTGGGGAAAGTACCACAGCTATGGAAGACATCCTGCGTGGTACCAGTACCAAAGAACCTGCGGCCCAAGGACCTCAACAGCTACAGGCCGGTGGCGTTGACATCCCACCTGATGAAGACCCTGGAGAGGCTGGTCCTTGCTCATCTCCACCCTCTGGTGAGTTCATCCCTGGACCCACTTCAGTTCGCCTACCAGTCCGGCATCGGGGTGGATGACGCCGTCATCTTCCTGCTGCAGAGATGCCTCTCTCACCTGGAAAAGGCTGGAAGCACTGTGAGAGTCATGTTCTACGACTTCTCCAGTGCCTTCAACACCATCCAGCCTTTGCTTCTGAGGGACAAGCTGGAGCAGACCGGGGTGGACCACCACCTCACTGCATGGATCCTGGACTACCTCACCAACCGTCCACAGTATGTGCGGATACGAGAGTGTGAGTCAGATCGGGTGTCCTGCAGCACAGGGGCCCCACAGGGAACCGTTCTGGCTCCATTCCTCTTCTCCATTTACACCTCGGACTTCAAACATAACTCTGCCAACTGCCACCTGAAAAAGTTCTCTGACGACTCTGCAATCGTCGGCCTCATCTCCGCCGATGATGACAGAGACTACAGGGAACTAAACCAGGACTTTTTAGGATGTGCCAGTGGAACCGCCTCCACATCAACTCCAGCAAGACCGAGGAGCTGGTGGTGGACTTCCGCCGGGGTAAACGCCCTCCTTCGACACCGGTGAGCATCCAGGGACTGGACATTGAGGTCGTGAAGTCGTATAAGTACCTGGGTGTTCACTTGAACAATAAACTGGACTGGACTGACCACGCTTACGCTCTTTATAAAAAAGGTCAGAGCAGACTCTTTCTGCTGAGGAGACTGAGGTCTTTTGGGGTGCAGGGAGCACTCCTGAAGACCTTCTTCGACTCCGTGGTGGCATCAGCCATCTTCTATGGAGTGGTCTTCTGGAGCAGCAGCATCGCGGCAGCTGACAGGAGGAGACTGGACAAACTGGTGAGGAAGGCCAGCAGCGTGCTGGGGTGTCCACTGGATACTGTGGAGGTGGTGGGAAACAGGAGGATGATGGCGAAGCTCTCATCCCTGATGAGCCACGCCTCCCACCCCATGCAGGACACTCTGGCAGCTCTGCACAGCTCCTTCAGTCACCGGCTGATTCACCCCCGGTGTCTGAGGGAGAGGTACCGCAAGTCCTTTCTCCCCGCTGCTGCCAGGCTGCACAACAAACTGCTCTCGATGGACCACGAACACACTGAACACGAACACTTTGAACACTTCTGAACACTTTAATTCATTCACCTGGTGCAAAATCTAATCCGTGCAATCCCGTGCAATATCCAATACGTTTAAGTATTTATCTTATATTTTTATTCCGTCTGTATATTCTGTATATACTGGTATATTTAATATTCTTCTTTACTGTCTTATTTTATTACTGTTTTACTGTTCACTGTTTAGTTTATTATATTACTTGATTTTTATCTTTTATTTTTTACTTGTGAGCAATGCTGCTGTAATCCTGTAATTTCCCCACTGAGGGACTAATAAAGGATTATCTTATTTTATCTTATCTTAAAAACTGCACTGGACTGCTTTGTCTGCTTTGAAGTTGGAGCAACTTCGCTGCAAAAGGTATATTTCTGAGTGTGATATATATGCCTTAAAAAGCTTGTCTGGACTTGATTGGACTGGTGCTGACCATAAAAATCGAATTCTTATTAAGTAAATGTCACTTGTCTTCTCTTAATTAGTAATGTTATCTTGTTTGTGGTCATTTTTAGCCAAATACAAAAAGCCATGATCCTTCAGTGTGGAACTTTCAAGATGAAAAGAACTAAATGTTATTTCAACATTTTTGTCTTTTGCATGTATTTGACCAACGTGTTATGAAGACACAATGCCTCATTTCAAAGCGCAGTCTTGTTTCTTTATTTCAATCTGTACCATTCAATAACAGCACTGCTACTAATGGTTTGCTGTACAGTTCAGCAAAACAATGAACAGTCTCACCCTTTGTTCATGCACCAAAGTATTGGACACATTCAAATTATGACCTTATGATCATGCCAGATGGAAAGTCACATCAGGTCTCTGGATCAAAGCTGACTTGGACCAGACTCCATAAAGGTATGTAGCTCAAGCGCAAGTTCAATCAGGAAGACACTCACTAGTAATCGCTGTCTTTCCTCTCCTTGTAATTACTCTATCAGCTGAGCACTCGCAGGAGCACTCGCCCAGCGCGGCGCAGCAGCTCCCCTCAGACGAGCAAGAAGCCTCTTGGCTCAGCTAGTAGTTCGCGGTGGTATCCTAGTAAGTCTAACAGTTACTCGCGATCAGTCGATCCATCGCTGGGCTCATCCGAGCTCCGCAGGCGGCGTCCCGTACTCTCTCCACCAGCACTCCTGGCCTCCATTGCAGACAAAGCCGTCATTTCCACCGGATAGCTCCATCCACTCCAGCGATACTGGTCTTCAATCTCTGGTAAACGATGCAGCTTCTGTTATACTGTTAACAGCGGCTCCACCAGCCGCCATGGTAAATCAGCTCCACGGGACAGTTCAAGGCAACGCAAGGCAAGGCAAGTTTATTTGTACAGCACATTTCAACAACAAGGTAATTCAAAGTGCTTCACATAAAACCATTAAAAGCATCAAAACACAAGGCAAAAGAAAAGGAGATTTCAAAAACAATTTAAAAACAGTGTAAGTTTTTTTTGGGGATTAGGCCTGTTGGACCTCAGTATCCCTACCCTCGGTGATAGTACTTCCGGATGGAGTCCAATCGCCAAAGACTTTGCACTTTTCATATTTGACACTTGTATAATAAATCATTGTTAAACTTATGAAACAAGTCTCTCCTGATTGAAATGTAGCTCAAGCGCAAGTTCAATCAGGAAGACACTAACTAGTAATCGCTGTCTTTCCTCTCCTTGTAATTACTCTATCAGCTGATTGGGGGCGTGCACTTTTAAGTAACCAACCAGATTCGGCACATCGGGTCCTCAAGCCAATCATATCGTTGCTGTCAATCTTTAAATAGTGTTCTCCTCTCTGCTGCTGTCAGGTGTCATTTCAGCTAAGCAGATGCAACCCTCCTCCACCCCAGTCGCCTCCAGTCAGCAGCACAGTCAGGCTCCTGATTCATCATCAGATAGCAGCGACTCCTGTCATCACCACCACCAGTGTCTGGACTCCAAGGGGGGATTAGGCCTGTTGGACCTCAGTATCCCTACCCTCGGTGATAGTACTTCAGGATGGAGTCCAATCGCCAAAGACTTTGCACTTTTTCATATTTGACCCTTGTAGAATAAATCATTGTTAAACTTATGAAACAAGTCTCTCCTGATTGAACTTCCCTGAGGACTTCTCAAGGCTCTCATTCAGCCCCAATAAAATGATTGGACGGGCTACCTGTCTACCTATACACCTGGCCAGGGGCGGGCTGGCCATAGGGGATACCGGGGGAATCCCCGGTAGGCCGACGGGGTTTTGGGCCACCGGCCCACTTCCATCACTAACCGGCCCTCGCTCTGAGATCACTGACCCCGACTATATTCTATGCTTCACAGAACGTTAAATTTACTCTAATACTTAAAGTCAATAATCACTGACTGAGATTTATACTACCGTACTTTTCGGACTACAAGCCGCTACTTTTTACCCCACGCTCTGAGGCCTCGGCTTATAGTCCGGTGCGCTTTATATACGGATTTTTCCGCAGCTTTTCTCCACCACAACAACAACCACAACTTCCGGTTCCGGTCTAACACAACATTTACTAGCTCCCGACACAGAACAGTTGCTACCAGCAACCCCTCTGCTACCAGCTGTTACTGACAGGGTCGCTACAATATGGATGAAGTACCTTTGACCTACCTCTCACTAGGACTGCTAACACAAAAGGTTGAACGGCAAGATGCTTTTAACAGTACATGTCCGACTCGCTAGCTTCTAAGCTAATTTTAACATTACCGCCAATGGGGAATTGCTAACCGCGATTAGCATTAGCGAATATATAATATATCTTTGTACATCTTTTCATGCAGACATACTTGCATTACAGACTAAGGTCTCTCAAGGCTACCAAACGAAAAGCAATGAGGCAATAACTGTTGTTGCTCATAGCTCTGAATAGCTGTTGTGCTAGCAGCAACTGGCCAAGCCAGTTAGCTGTAAATGCTATTCAGAGCTATGAGCAACGTAGACACGCTGCATGAGAAGATCAGCTTTTTCTCAAGTCTGCCAGTGGATCCTAACAGTGCGGAACAGTGTGAAAGAAGCCACCATCACCAACCGGTTCTGAAAGGCGTACTACGAGATGGAGTATGGATTCGAGATGGAGTACTACGAGATATATATATATGGATATCGAGATGGAGTACTACGAGATGCGGAGGACAGCGCAATGCGTGTTTTTGTGTGCGTGTTTTTGAGTGAGAGAAATAAATCATCTTGGTTTGCAATATAACTCTGCTGTCCTGCGTCTGCATTTGGGTCCTTGAACACACCACATCATGTACCTTCAGTTCACCTTCAACGTAGATACGCTGCATGAGAAGATCAGCTTTTTCTCAAGTCTGCCAGTGGATCCTAACAGCGCGGAACAGTGTGAAAGAATCCACCATCACCAACGGGTTCTGAAAGGCTGGAGTACTACGAGATGTGGAGGACAGCGCAATGCAATAATCAGAGAGCTGTCCAAACATGGGAAGGTGGTGTCTCCGGTTAAGAGAGTGTCTTCTGGGTTTAAATCTCCATTGTTAAAACACGTGGTGTCTCACAGGAGACATGTCCTCATGACCCCCAACAACAGGAGCAGAGTGGTCAACCTCGTGTTCAAACTCACAGTAGAGGACTTTGATTATGTAATTTTTGCAAAGGCCGATGACTTTAAATGTTACAGTTGTGGGAAAGAAGGAGAGCAGAGCTTGTCCTGGGAAAATGGTTCTCATAAAGACCAGAACCAGAGAGGTACTGAGGACAGAGGGGACAAGCAGGACGGACAAGAGGGAACAAGTGGAGCACAGGAGGTAAGGGTGGAGGAGACAAGTGTGGCCCAAGAGGTGAGGGTAGAGGAGACAAGTGTGGCCCAAGAGGTGAGGGTGGAGGAGACGGGTGGGGCCCAAGAGGTGAGGGTGGAGGAGACGGATGGGGCCCAATAGGTGAGGGTGGAGGAGACAAGTGTGGCCCAAGAGGTGGGGGTGGAGGAGACGGGTGGGTCCCAGGAGGTGAGGGAGTCAGGTAGTGAGGTAGACATGGAGGAAGATGAGGAGCAACTCAAAGCCCCTCAGCTGAAGAGGAAACAGAGGAAATAGTGGAAACTCACAGGCCAAAAAAGTGGCAACGACAAGAAGTATAGGAGCAGCTGAGTGTGAGCCCAGTCTCACACTCATGTGGCCCGCGAATCCACCAGCAAAAAAAAAAAAAAAAGTTTAAATCTTTTTTTTTTTTTTTTTAAAGTTAGACTTGATAATAAAAATATCCCCATAGTCGAAATTGAGATAGAAAGTCGAAGTTATGAGATAGAAAGTCATAACTATGATAGAAAGTCATAATTCTAGATAGAAAGTCAAAATTCTGAGATTGAAAGTCAAAAGTATGAGATTAGAAAGTCAAAATGATGAGATTGAAAGTCAAAATTATGAGATTGAAAGTCAAAATTATGAGATTGAAAGTCAAAATTATGAGATACTTAAACAGTCATAGAAGCAGCTCTTTGGCTGGTTACTGTACATTTAACATGGAAATGTATTGTGAGTACATTGAAGACTATTTTAAATTGTGAATGCAGAGAGTTATTTAACAATATGTTACGAGTAGTGACATTTACAACCGGCCCTTTGTGGGCGACCATGATGCTGATGTGGCCCGGAGTGAAAATGAGTTTGAGAGCCCTGGTCTAAAGAGTCATGGACTAACATGGACTAATATTCAATGCTCCTTGAAAATATTATGAAGATAATCTGTTTTGATTGTTTTTTTGTTTTGTTTTGTTGATTTGTGTCTATTTTATTGCCTTGGCAATGCTTTTTTCATGTTTTAAGAAAATAAAGATTTCTAAAAAATCTCTCTCTCTCTCATTCCCTTTATACTCAGTTTTGAGTATAAATTGGCTTTGAAATAATTTATATTTTTTTCTAGAAATAAGCTATTTTCAAGACTTAAGAGAAGCTGGACATTCTGAGTAATTTAGAGAAATCTTATCAAGTGAACTGCACAGGCAGACATATTTTCATTACTTTAAGGATACAAATTTTCAGTAAAAAAGGGCATTGCAGTGTCAGATTAAACATACAGCTGAGATATGTTCCGCCCACCTGGCTGGACTGATTCTTTATACCAAAGAAAAGCACAGTGCTGAGATGGTGGGTCTAGTTTCTCTGTGGAGAGTTTGCTCAAGCTGTTCCAGTTCACGCTAGAGCCGCTGCTCCTCTCTTCTGCAGGCTCTTAATAGTCTTCACATCACTGCCTGAAAATATAGGGCAGCCGAGTCTACATTTTCATAGAGTCGTCTAATGTGGCAGGCTGTCTTTTCTGAATTTCTTAACTTTCTTCATCTGCCCTTAGCAATTGTACTTCATGGAATATATCTATTCTTCCTGTCTCAAAGAGGACCTGCTTCTGAGGTCAAAGGTTTTCTCTTTACTTCTTCTGAAGAGGTGGTTGTTGTGGAAGTGGTGCTCATGTTTCTTTTGTAAACTTTCCACCAGCTCCCACTGCAACAGAGCTTTACATATTTAACTCATTCACTCCTCATCACCAGCTCTGTTTTCCGGTTTTGTGCCCATTAAATCATTGAGTAGAATATGTGGGACATTCAGCCATGCTTTGTAGCGGCGGAAAATGATGCCAATCATAGCAACCATCCAGTTTTGTTTCTTTTTTATTTTCTTTTGTGAACAGTGAACAACAATTTTGTGATTTTTAAAATGCCATAAGAGGCCACTTTAAACTAATGAACAGCTCTGATGTGTGAAAAATCAAGACATAATTGGATTTGTGTCTTTCATGAAAGCATAATAAAGAAATGTTTTGTGTTAAAATAGGTTAAAAGCCACAAAAGCCAACAAGGTTTATAATAGGCTTGATCCACCTCTCAGTGCTTTCAAATTGTAAGTGATGGTGCAGTGATGGTGCAGTGATTGTAAGTGATGGTGCAGTGATGGTGCAGTTACATATAATTACCTTTCTGGTACGTCAACAGAGCTGCTTCCAATTTCCTGTCATTATCCCATTGATCCAGGGCTCTCTCGCTGAACATGAACTTAACATTGTATCTGCATTCTTGAATTGATCTGAACCACGGCGCTGTCGGCAATCCCCCCCATGACAGCATTTATGCATAAACAATACAAACACTTCATGATAATGGCACTGATGGTTGCTGAGCAGTGGCAATGTAACCAGTTTTTTTTACCTGAGAGCTTTGAGTAAAGCAAGCAGATGCTGTATAACAATGCAAACTAGCAGAGAAAGAGCTGCGGTCTGCTGTAACACTCACTTCAGTGAGATAAGTGAGATAACGCTCGAGATAAGATACTTTGTCACCATTCATATACTCAGTTATTAAGTGCAGATTGTGGCAATTTCCTCAAAGAAAGGTTCATCTCAGGTGTCGAGAGGAAAGAGGTAAAAGCAGTAAAGGGTCATTAGTCGGGAGCGCCTTGGTGGCCAAGTGGTTACAGCACAAGCCGAATAACCGCAAAATCACGGGTTTGGTTCCAGCCTTGGGACCTTTGTTGGATGTCATATGTCTCTCTCTCTCCCCCAGTTCTACACTGACCTCTTTCAAATAAAGGCCAACAAAATAATGTAAAAAGTCTTAGAAATAAGGCCAAGCTAATGAAGGTCAGTCAAATAACACTGCAGTCCCCATATTACAGACCTTGGTATGAAGCTGTGAAGGTGCAGTGTTCCCATGGCATATGTCTGTCAGATATGCACAAGGTTGCCATCGTTGGGCTAAATTAGGCCATCTTAAACATATTTACATTTTGGAGAACTTATTGGAGCTGCAGAGAGGACTCTGTATCTTTGTTAGCACTCGGAACCTGAACACAACACAGCAGCAGCTTTTACTGACGTATTCTAGGCTGTGATTCAAACTAAAGCCGAGGTTTTCTTAGAATGTCTGTCTGTTTGTGTTGCTCTAGGAAAACTTAATCCCTGCATGTGACAGGAGTTTATTTTCCGTAGACCACATTATTCCACCACTTGACAAAAGAACAGCATAGTTAGATTACTAATGAAGAATGTGTAGCGAAAGACAGGAGGACAGAGCTATTGTAGGCAGTGGGCTGCTCCTGAGTGAAGATTGTAAAGTCAACAGCTGCTATTTATTTGTCCACTATGTGGTCTACAGATTTGTTTTTCCTCTGTTTTGTAATGCAAAATGGATCACAAATAATCCCTGTCCCTCTCTTCATTCTCACCTACCTCCTTCATGTTAATTAACTCAGCAAACAAGAATTAACTTGACAAACACAGACGGGCCTTTTGTTAACTGGCAAATACCAGGGACCTGCACACGTACACAACTTTATCCTTGTAAAGTGGAGCAAAGTGCTGGATGGAAGAGCAAACCAAATCAATCTTCATTAAAAATGCCTTTTTGTGCCAAAAGTGGCATCTCGAGAGACCATCTTTAGATGTCTGCAAAGGAGCGGGAGTGCGTAAACTTAATGCATGTCTCCATGTTTAAAGTTCAAACAAAGCATCTGACCTCCCACTGGATTCCTCTATATTATAATGAATCACACAGCTTTCCCAATCAGATGCTCACCTTGGCTTTGAAGAACAGAAGGTAAATGCTGATGTGCTGAGTTGTGCCAATGTGCTTATTGCAAAGCTTGGGTCAAGGATGGGCATTTTCACTGAGATGGCAGAATGGCTTCTAGCTGAATAACAGAGGATTCAATGCCTCACTGCTGAAGTCATGAATGCTGGCAAGATATTGCAGTATTATATTACAAATTTATTTCTATTTCTATATATTTCTATCTGTATGAAGCATATTTACTGTTGTGCAATCAAAATACAACAAACGCCGAACAAGCAGAGACAGCGCTGTGCTTCAAACTACACCTACGGACCAGAAAGAACCACCGATCACCGGAGTGACCTTGATGGGACAAATGGTTGTTCAAGGTCAAAGTCTTAGAATGAATCCTTAAATGTACAGGGAGGCCAGTACGGGGGAAATGTGCTCTCACCTGCATGTGTATAACAGCGTGGTTTTAAAGGCGGTGCAGCATTGTGGAGCAGCTGCACGTGTGAGACGGAGGTCTGGCTCTGACAACGTGAAGGCCATTACAGTGGTCAGGTCAGGTCAAGATAAAAGAATCTATAACTCCTTTATACACCATTTCTTTATTCCTGTGATTCATTTTTTTCAAACTGTTGACAAACTGTTTTGTCATGAATACTTTTACACAGGACGTGAATACTATGCAGCGGAAAATCAACATGTGCTTATTCGTAATAAAATGATAATGAATGAAGACATCAACCAATCCCGTTGTGCATTATATATTGTACAACAACACAGGAGATCTGTGGGACCAAACAAGATGGTACACTTTATGACTCCTTTCAACCTTGACAAAGGCAGCGCACACCAGATCTACTACTTCTGTCCTTCCCTTTCACAATAAAAGCCCTAGGCATATACAGCACACTGCAACCTGTTTACCGGAGGAAACTCAAATTCACTCAGAACATTTTGTGAAAACAAAACTCACTAAAATATCTGACGGTAGCTTAGGCTGTACAACGGTTTAGCGCAGACGGAATGACAGTTCACGGTCAATAGTATCCTGGTAGTTGGTCCTCCGCTTGCACAAATCTATTCACAGCTTCGTTAGGAATGAAAAGGAGTGTGTTTGAGTTATCAGCAGATATAAAAACTAAATTATTGACATCAATATAATTATTAATGTCAGTAAGATTATTAACGATTATCAATAATAATGGGGCACCACCCTGCGAACAGGGACTAATAACCAAACTATAAACTAAGTTACTCATTACTAATTACTCATAATTAGTATTCACTCACAATGTCAATAGTCAAAGTACGATTCCACATTCAGAGTGAACAGTGAAGGTGTTGAGTACGAGCACAGGCCACATATCAGCTATAATCACAATACATGCAGAAAGTAATCACACAGCTGCTCCTTACAGTATAACAGTTTATTCAGTTCCAATAATGATGATCTAGTCAACTAATATCTAAAACGAACAAATACTATACATTCATGAGCACGCTATCTAAAATCAACAAAACTGTGGTAAGAGGGAGATTGTGTGTGTATGTGCATGCTTGTGTGTGGGGAAGAAGCGAGAGCACCGCTCAGACAATAAACGTAGCTACGTTACATGGAACTACACGTTGAAGATAGGCCGAACTACCAAAATGGAGTTTGCACGTGACCACCTCGCGAGACTACAAAATGGCGCGGGACTATAACATGGCGTTAGACAAAAGAGAGGTCGCACTATCTACATGTGTCTGAAGCAGTTAGCTCTACCCCATAGCTACATTAGCTTAAAGCTATATGTGTGTGTGGGTTAGTAAAACAGGAGAGAAAGCAGATGGAGTACGGAAGATTGCTCTCTCATCTACAGAAACACAACTGAACTGATGAGAAACAACCTCCGGCCTCACTAGCGGTGTATGATCTCAACGCGATTGCAGCAGAATGAAATACACAGTAACTTCTACGCAACGTTAACGATCTCGCTCGTTAATCTCGGTGATTATTGAGCACACACTCCACGTTATAAAAATTACACAGTAACTTGAGTAACACAAACAAGATTATGAACACAATAGGCTAAATCTGCCCAGACTCTCTTTCTCTTACTATGAAGGTGACTTCGTGGTCGAAGATGCGGTCCTTCTGGGTTTCTCGGCGGAACTCAGGCGGCGGGGCTCCGTGCGGCGCGGTGATAAAACTCTCTGTGCGTCAACTTGGCTCGAAAATAGAAGTTGTTCTTTTTGTCTGAGGAATACGTTTCTTCACGTCTGCAGGACAATTGTCCATTTCTCCCTTTCTCAGGAAGCGAAACAACAAAAGAAAATACTAATATTGTGAGGATTTTTAGGCCTGATGATAAAACTAGACCAAACACTGCAGATTCTGTATTGTTATGAAAGCAAAATGGCTTGTGACATCCTCACTCAGCTACAGCACAACCCCCCCTCCCCAATCCCACCAGAAACAAGCCCTCATTTCAGACTAGAGTCCACCATATTACACAGGGGCCACCGGGGTCAGCAGTGCCCATCTTGCTCCATTGGCCGTTAACGATAAGCAGCTTCAAACTATCTCCAGCAGCGAGAAACGTTATCTTTTGCTTTGTCCTGCTTCTGCTCAAATTGATCTGGTGACACACGTTGGCAGGATGATCAAGTGGCTCGTTAAGCAGAAGAGGAATTAGGTCTGAGTGTGTCAGACAGGAGAAAGTCGTGGTTGCCCCTGGGGCACCGCTGTGGTTTCCCATTGCGTCACACCTGTGCTCTGCATCTTTTCTCAAAGTCAACTGGGACAAGGAGTGAACATTCATTGGGGATTGTGTGTGGAGAAAATTGAGCTCTGCACCTAAAGACATATATGCTCGGAAGAAAAGGTAAATTTTTGCATGAGGAAATATGCAGAAGTCCTAGAGGAAGAACAGATTCATTTAAAGAGACACTTTTACCATGAAGTACTGGCAGAATATCTTGCACTAATTAACCATATCTTCTTCTCCATCTACATTTGTTTTCCAGGAAACTCTGAAAGAAGAGAAGCAGAAACGTGGAGGGGAGGGGGGATTAATACAAGATGAATACCAGGCTACAGTGCAGGTCACAGGTCTCCAGCATCCTCTGAGAGACTCACTGAACTGGATTTACAGGAGAGCTGGTCTGCAGGTGCTCCCGTTCAACAAGGCAGCATTGCTTATCTGTTATTGGTAACATCAACTGTGTGGTCTATTCTCATCTGCTCTCTAGCAGCACTACTGCCGACTCAAACAAATTATCTCAGTCATAAAAACATCAACATTTCCACTTCTTTAAGTGCAACAATTGCCAGACCGATAGCAGCACTGTGTTACCAGCAGCACAAATGAACAGACAAGACTTTAATATGACTAAAGCCTGCACTGAATATTTAGAAAATGATTATTCTTCTAAGAGTTGGTGAATATTCTATCTGGAGCGCCTTCAGAGGTCCAAATATATTGGAGCACACTGATTTAAGGCAGGAGAGGACTAAGTTTCTTTCTCTGATGTGGATGCACCTGGCATTAAAAAGTTGGTTATCCTTTAAATTATACTTTGGACCAGATCTCTGAAGTCTCCCAGGGCCAGAGCTGCATTGCAAAAACACTTTCTATATAATTGCCTGTCATGAAACGGAAAGCTTCTGATGTATTTGGCAGATAAACACAATGGTTCCCCTTTGAAGCGAGCCCTACTTGGCAGTAACTGTGCCACACATACACTCACACAGAAGAGAGGGGCCAGACAGCGAGGACAACAGTCCCAGAGTGTTCTTCTAGCTATCTGCCCTCAGTATGGACACAGAGGCAGGGGATGGCCAGCAGAGCCTGGTGCACTGCCATTCCCGCTCTGACAACATGTCTGATGTCGGCCCAAGATGCACAAGAGGGTGAAAAGGCTCAAACCCTCAGCAGATGGGGGAAATCTGTCTCACACAGTGCAAAAGCTGCTGATAGAAAAGAAGGTTTTACAGAAGAAAGTATGCTGTTGGTTAACTTACAGACACTAAAACCATCGAACTATGCTAACATCTTAGCTAGAGGAGTGACACTTCACTGGCCTCACGATTCCACTACAATTCAAAATGCATCACATCCTCAATTATCTATACTACTAACATTTACTAACATTACTAACATTTTACAGAGCATAGCCTAGCGGCTAGCAGAGCTTTCCTTACTCACAGTTCCTCTGCTCTTCCTACTACTACTCTTAGTTCAAGTCCCTGCATCTCCCAACACAACTCAGTTGAATTTCAGCCTGCATGCACATTTGTTTCCAAACCAACATTGTTGACAACAAAGCACCTAATATTGGTAGCAAGTGCAAGAAGTTAGCGGAACGACGAGTGTTTGAATGCCGTCACTCTGCTCCGCTCACACTGAGGGTGTTTTTGCAGAGCCCCAAGGAAACGGCAGGGAAAACATTGTTCATTGAGTATGTTCTGTCACTGCATCCACGCAGTATCGTCCGCATTGCGATGCTTCTTACAATTCCTTTGATTATAGGACGTCAGTGTCAATGTTCAAAGTACGGAAAAGATGTAAGTAATAAACAGAGATTCTTATTATAAGAGTTTTAGGTTCATAAATTGAAATATCAACTCTAGATTTGGTGCCATCTAGTGATGAGGTTTCAGATTGCAACCAACTAAACACCCCTCCGCTGTTCCTCTGCGGAACTACGGTGGCCTACAGGTAGAGATAGGTATCTTTAGGAGTTCATTACTGCATAGAGTTACTCTTATCAATACTCTGTACTCTTTTTAAAACATCTGTAGCATTTTTAAAATAATTACATTTAGAACAGGATTAGAAGTTATTTATAATTTAGATATAACTAAATATTGTTTCTAGAGCAGCAACAGTTATGTTTACAGCAACAAAGTCACTATATGAAGTCACTAATATCTCACTTTTTTTAGCCTACTGTTACTCCAGCTAAATGTGCAACCTCAGCACTCTGTGATTCAGTCACAGCGTTCCCCACATAAGACTTATAGAAGCATCCGAATGTTTGTAACCAGTAGCTGGGTGTTTTGTGTTTTGTGATCCCACATATGTCTGCTGCCTGGCTGGAATGATAAACTATGAAACCAGTGTTCACATCAAACCTCTTCACAGACTACTGCTGTGCTCAGCGCTACGGCAGGCCAAACCTGCACAGTCTGGCAGATGCTGGATTTAAATGTTGTTTTTGCCCCGGGAAAAACAATCACTGTCATTCCGGGCAGACAGTACATATTTGAAGAATCAAAATAATAACTCTGAGGATGCAACCCTGCTGCCGAATATCAGGGTAAAAATAGCATTTGATGTCTACCCTGACTGTTGCCGAGGGAATGCTTTGTGCCAGATTAAGTGAGCAAATGAGCTACTTTTATTTTTATTTTGCTCAGTTTTCCCTACCGAAAGGTAAATGTCTACATTCCAAGCAATCAACCTCTCCTCCAATTAGTATAGAGATGTACAGGGATGCTGTCACTGTCACTGCGTCCAGTCTACCACAAGTAAGAAGAATCATTTTCCTATTTAAAGTAGGATTTGGTTCATAGCTCTGTGATTGGAGACAATTGTAGCCTTTTTTTCTAGCAAATGTTACGTTTCCCCAAAGTCTGCTAAGTAAACAGAAGTAGACAAATGGATCTATTTCCCTCCCTGCACCGATGCAGCCACAGAGCATAACGAGGGGCCTCTGTGGGGCCACATTCCTTCACAGCACATCAAGACAAAGTCAATCCTGGCATTTTCTAAGGTTTAGTGTTTACTGCTGTCTAAATGCTACCATTACTCATTATAGTGTATGATGTACATGATTTTAGTGTCTTTTGTTAATCACCTAGCTAAGACGGCTAATTTAGACCAATACTCCACAACCTCGGTGTTCTCCTCTCACAAATGGTTTTTGGAATCGGATCAAGAGAAAACGCTGTTGGTTACATCTGATCGATGGCATTGCTTTAGAAAGTAGTTCCAGATATACAGGTACACAGTATATGAAATACTGCTGCACACAAATAATTTAACCTATAAACTTTGTTTATATTTGATTTCAGCATTTTGATTGTCCTTTGTTAATTATATTTCACTTCACAAATGTAAAAGTGTACAATGGCTGCTTTGATTAATTTCAATTTATGCATTTCAGTTCTCATTCACTCAGCTCACCACGAGGCCACATTCCGCTGCTGAATGGACCCTATTCTTTGTCTGGTGTTATTATCCTGTGGACATGTCCCCATAATTAAAGCTGTGAGGAAGCCTGATGGTGGTGCAAAGAATTAATAGCTTGAAATAGCCCACCGGAACTTGATCTGAGGTTTCGGGAATGGCCTGGAGAATGATTTGTAAAAGGTTACTGGAGAGTTCAGATGTATAAAATTTGAATGTTCAGCAGAACTCAACTGTTCATTGAATGAGATCTACTGTAAGATCTGTAGTCTGAACATTCGTTTTACAAGTTGTGTCTTTGTGGTGAACAAAGTGAAGTATTCCCACATTACTGACACAGCGGGCTGAATATAATAACCCGTTCACACAGACACAACGGGGAGAATCAAAACAAATTCTACATTTCATTCTAAACCATATTCTCCTCAGAATACAGCCAGCATGGCACTACATGGAGTGTGTTAACAAATCTACATCTGACTGCATGGGTTACTTGATCTCAGTAGATGGGAGATGATGAGAGCCAAAGGAGCCATTCAACTGTATAATTGTTGTAACCACAAGCATGTTTTCTTTCCATAAATAAATAAAAATAAAAACAATTAAGGACATTATACTGAACTGCATGTATCTCATATTTGAGTGAGCATGCATATGCAAATTTGATTCTTAGCATCTTTTAAAAGCTGAATATCAAAGCAATATTAAAAAGGAATAAAAGATATGTATGTTCCACCAATCATCCTCCACCAAAATATCTCACATAAGATGTTTTTACGGACTCACTAAATAACTCATTACAAGGACTTCAAATTCCTCCGAAACCAATAAGCTCAACCCATTATGCACCAAATGAGGGAGCGAAAGAAGGGCAAAAAGGATTCAGTTCGGCCATAGTTTGGCAAACTTGTTGTGAACTGCCAATGATGCATTTCAATACCCCGACTGCACACATCATCAGCAGTCATTACTGGGTGAATTTCCTGAGGGAGGTCACACATGTTGCAGAAATAACAAGCTTTCCTCTCTGTCCCCGGCAGTGATAATGCAACCGATACCCAATGCTGGGCTTTTCCTTTTCATCTTAAGAGGAGAAAAAGACACTGCAATCCCTGCTTGACAAGGGAACCAGCTTGGGCTGTCAAAGCTCAATGGCATCGTACACACAACATCTATCTTTTATTACTTGCAGCCGCACAGAAGAAGAACACTTTTCTCTCTCTCTCTCGACTTTGTCAATACGCTAAATACTTGCTCTTTTTCCCATAACCTTGGGCCAATTTATTTCTTTGCTGGCTCTTGGCATTTCCAGTGGGGTGAGTGAGGTCACGGTGGTGCTCAATTAAAAATATGAAGTCATGTGAAATCTCTCTGCAATCGATCCAAAAACAAAGTCAGCCCGAGGTGACGTCCGATGCCCCACAGTTTGTTTCATAGTCATGCTGGTCTTTCCTTCCAAGTCACTGAGCTGGCATGATCCGTGATACACTGTCACTAAGGGGGGGGGGGGGGGGGGGGGGGGGGGGGAGGTATCCCTCGAGGAAAAATTGTGAAACACCCCGATATTACAAGAAAACCCATTTAACCTTCCTGCTGAATATTTCTTCTTCATTCTCACTCTTTTGGAAAGTGTTGTGCTGGACTTGGACCTTTTTCTGCTCTCCATTACTAAAAACAATTTTTAATTCTGTTGCATGTTGAGGGTTTCTCTTGAAGAGATTAAAGAGAACTAAAAAATGCATTTCCTGATGAAAATGCGTTGGAATGCTGAAAGCTGAAATTAATTGTAAAAAAATTGCTGAAAATGAAGAAATGGGAGACTATCTGTCTGAAAAATGTTGAAGCCCAAAAGCATTTAAACTGCACTGCTGAAAAACCTTCGCGTTGAAATGTCTAACTATGGTGTCTGTAGCTGAAAGTATGAGGAAGAAGAAGGCTTTGAAAGTTTAAGAAGTATAACAGGATTTGAAGATTTTCTCCATAGAGATCCCATTCAAAAGAAAATTGCAAATAGCTTAATATTTCAAAGAATTTAAAGATTACAAATATGAAAAGTCATATCACCCCTCTCCTGAAAGAGTTGAACATTTTGATATTCGATATGTTTCTGTGGCTTAAAACTTTTCATCAGTGGTGATATTTGTAGTAGTAGAAGTTGTAGTAGAAGTATTATTTGTAGAAGTATTAGTAGCATTAGTGATATTTGTAGTTGTAGTAGAAGTATTATTGGTAGTAGAAGTATTAGTAATTAGAAGAAGTAGTAGAAGACGTAGTATCAGTAGTCATAGTAATAGCTGTAGTATTGGTCGTAGTATTTAATATCACAGTAGTAGTAGTAGTAGTAGTAATAGTAATAGTAATGGCAGTAGAAGATGTAGTAGTACGAGTAGCAGTCGTACTAATAGCTGTAGTAGTATTACTACTTTTAGTAGCATGAATAGCAGTAGTAGCAGTTGTCGTATAAGTAATAGTAGTAGTGGTAGTAATAATATTGATGGTAGCAGTAATAGCAGTAGCAGTAGTAGTAATAGCAGCAACAGCAAAATTTATAGTAGAAGTAGTAGTAGCAGTAGTAGTAATACTATATTAGCAGCAGCAGTAGTAGTTAGTAAGAGCATTCATTTTGTTAACAAAAAAGCCTAATTTTTTTCTGTTGCATGTTGAGGGTTTCTCTTGAAGAGATCAAAGAGAACTAGAAAATGCATTTCCTGCTGAAAATGCATTGGAATGCTGAAAGCTGAAATTAATTGTAAAAAAATTGCTGAAAATGAAGAAATGGGAGACTACCTGTCTGAAAAATGTTGAAGCCCAAAAGCATTTAAACTGCACTGCTGAAAACTCTTCTCGTTGAAAAGCCTAATTTTGATACAGTTAATCCATGGGGCTTTTATTTTGAAAGGGTGGTGCTGGGTGGGGGGGAGAGGAGACATAATCATAATATCTGACACACAAACAGGTTATTAAATGCCTGGCTTCATCACAAGCATTTCAATTAGAATTCACTCTTTGGGGCTTTTATTTTGAAATGGGGTGTGTGTGTGTGTGTGTGTGTGTGGGGGGGGGTCCTCTAAAAGTCTCTAAGACCTGAATGACTGTATGAGAGAGAGACACAGACAGGGAGAGAGAGAGGAAAGAATTAGTGAGAGAGAGAAGAAAGAATTAGTGAGAGAGAGAGAGAGAGAGAGAGAGAGAGAGCGAGAGAGACTGATATCTCTGGCAAACTTTCTCATTTGGAGATTGTACTATGTTTTATCTTTTACAGCTTACATGACTATTGTCCTGCTCTGCCATGTCTTTCCTCACCTCTCCCTCTTGTGTGTAAATGTCACTCGAATGTCAACTTATCAGAATACCCATATTTGATTGGCCGAGCTGCAACACGTAACAGCTGCAACAAATCATGTGTGCGGCTTTTATTTTAAAATGGGGTGGGTGTGTGTGTGTGGGGGGGATCCTCTAAAAGTCTCCAAGACCTGAATGACTGTATGAGAGACACACAGAGAGAGAGAGAGAGGGACAGAGACAGAGAGAGAGGGACAAGGACAGAGACAGAGATGGAGAGAGAGGGACAGGGACAGAGACAGAGAGAGGAGTGCATGTGTGTCTGTGAAACTGGATGTTTACCAACATCACTAATTGGCTCAATCGCAAACACCTGTGTGCCTGAAGCCATTTCATGGAGATAAAACAGGGAAACACCTCTCAAACAAATCATCAAAACTCCCATAACTGTACCTCCTATTGCTCCGATATTAATAATTGAGAGGGAGGATAACTTGAGAAACAGATCCTGTAAAAATTGTGTCTGTAGTGTAAAAAATGTGGCTTAACTGGCGATCTAGAAATGGGGTACCGTGTTCTGTGGAAGATGTTTTTGAAGCAAAATTTAACATTGGTGTCTATGGAGCAGAAAGTTGGTTTTCCTCTCAATTAACGGCTTCCGTGTCAAATGTGGAAATCTGTGGGATTCCACAGTAATTTTTCTACGACAAGGACAATATTAGCTACTTCTACATCCAGAAATTATGCATGAAGAGTGAAGATTGTGGACACAGTGGCAAAATACAAATGTTTTTTTCACAAGAATCTCAAGCTGCTCTTCACTCTAGCGGTGACATCACGCACTCTAAGCTGCGCAATACACACCCATTATAAAGTCAGAAAAGGGCTGAAAAATCATAAAAGTTAAATTGCTGCAGTTCAACAAGTTTAAAAGATATCAGAAAGCTGAATCATGTTGGCAATAGTTGAGGGTTTTCTCAACATTGGAAAGTTGAAATGGTGTCTGTAGCTGAAAGTATGAGGAAGTTGAAGGATTTGAAAGTTGAAGAAGTTTAAGAGGATTTGAAAATATTCTCCATAGAGATCCCATTGCAAATAAAAAGCTTAATAATTCAAATAGTTTAAAGGTTAGAAATATGAAAAGTCATAGCACCCCTCTGGTGAAAGAGCTGAACATTTTGATAGTTGAATGGTTTCTGTAGCTTAAAAAATGAAGGAGAAGAGGTGGGATGGAGGAAATAGAAGAAGTTGAATAAAGATTCGAAGAACAATATTACATATTTGTTGGAATGCTTAACAGCATTCCAACAAATATGCTGTCAGCATGAGAGATGTGGACCAGCACATGTTGCTGGGTGGTTGAGCATGGCGAGGTGAGCATTTGTCCCCTCCAGACACATCCCAACGCCACAGTCACAGTCGCTCATTGAGTTTGGATGTTTGATGATAGATACCCGGTCCAGCCTCTTCCTCTGTCATCTAAGCTCAGAGCATGAGCTCATTTACGTGAAACAGATCCCCCTGTACACGGTTATTAGACCATCTGCAGAGTGGAGGTGGCTAAGTGAAGGTGGCAGAGAGAGAATTACACATTCAAGCTGCATAGCAACACAGGCGGCCATTTGGCAGATGAAGAACTTGTCAGAAAGTCATCAGCACTGTGGAGCACGATGGATCGCTGAATGCAGCCGCAGGGGAAAGTCACCTGTACTAAGTTACAACTCCTGGAGCAGCAAAGGTCACTGGGACTGCATTCACACAGGCAAGAACAGATGGATGCAACCCTGAGCTCCTCCACCTTATCATTAAACCGAGTGTTTGGCCCTGAAGAAAAGAGTAGCCTGCTGTTGGAAAAGAAAGGCAGCAGTTAAAAAGGTTTCATGATGACACTCAGTGATGAGTAGAGACAGACTGTGACAGGTGAAGTCCTCATATGGTTTCCTGAAGTAGAGGTCTGCCCTCTCTCATACATCTTTCAGACTATCTAAAGCTGTTGGAAATGTTGATAGAATACTTTACACCAGTGTGGTGTTGAATGAGTGAAGATAATGTCTCACTTCTCCCTTGCTTTCGCTAGATTAACAGCAGTACTCCATGACATTTGCTCTCGTCCTGTTTTTGCCAATAGCAGATCATTTTGTTCCACTATTCAACAAAAATGACCATAAACGCATTCTGTTCGATGAAGAAACGTGCCCCGAGGCACGGTCTTTGTTCAACATTTACATGACAGCGCCTTATTACAATGACCAACTGTAAATCAGACATTTCGCATGTCTACACAGTCCACAGCACAATTCATCAATACCCTGTAGCTTAATGTGCTTAGCTTTTTGATTCCAAACTAATATTCAAATATGAAACGAGACACTTTTATTCATGAATCCCTATGCACCACTTGGTTTGCTCTGAGCCTCTCTTAAAGGGATGGTTTGGGGTAACTATCCGTAGTCAGTGCATGAGCAGACAGGAGTTACTGCAGGGGGGCAAAGCAATGTACTGCTGTGGACGGCTGCTGTGAACATTTTCGACAGTTTACCTTGTTGTGAGACAGACATGCTCTCACACAGTAATACAAACAAACTAACCGATCCAAGCAGTGGTAGACCAGCTACCCCTGTGTTCTGTGAAGTCACATCTGAGGAGGCTTAGTTTAGTGGTCAGAGCTAAGGCTTCAGCTCCCCATCGTAACATAGAATGTATCGCTGTCTCACGGCGAGGCAAACCGGCAAAAACATTCTGAACATCGTGCCTGAAATAGGTTTTGCTGCTGCCTCCGTCCACAGCAGTACATTGTTCCCATACTCCACCTACTGTAATAATACACTGACTACAAAGAAGTACCTCACAAAACCACAGTTCAAAACACCCAAATGATCCCTTTTCATTTTGTTGCGATTGCCAAAACACAAAACCTGTAGCAGAGCGATTGAAAGCACACTAGAGACCAGGTATGCTGAGTCAGTTTCAAAGTCTAAAACACACTTTTAGCAAATAACTACACACATCTAGACACAGCATTTAAAATGAAAAGCCTGTCTATGTTATTAGCTAATCACTGCCATTGAAATCCCACGCTCAATTATCAGTCACCTGCACCCAAAATGCACCTGTGAAAACACCTTTAACCGATTACATCAATGCCATCACTGCAATTTCCATGAAACTTCCAGTTGATTGCTTACATTAAGATCATTGGTTTTTGTGATACAAGTTTTCTGAAATGTAATGTTTAAATATGCAAATGAGGCATTATTAATACCCTTTGATGAATTTAGGTCAAATCTACAGAAGCAAATAGACAACAAAACTAAGAATGTGCATATATAAAAGGATTGGCCAAACTATCTGTTATTCCAACAGTTATTTTTAAATTAAGGATTTATCTGAAATTTCACATTTCAGATATGATCACTAAATAAAATGGTTTCAATAATTTACCTGAAATGATGGCTTGATGGTATTAAACATGCCAATGAACTTTGTGTGTAAGTTAAAAACACAACAATAAAAAGGATTAATAAAGCAGAAGTCATGGGTATTATGTTGCAAGATTGGATATTTTGGTGGAAAACACATTATATATGCTGTCACTGAAAATTTTACGGATACGTTTAACGTCAACATTTTTGTGAATGATGACGAAATGTCATTTAGATGGATTAAAATAGACATTTAGATATTAGTTGGATTAGATACCATGTGGCGAGTTTAGAACAGAACCTGCCATATGAAAACTCAACCTGCAGGTAGACACAGAAATACAGGTTCTCTTTGCCCAAACACACAAGGATACACCGCGCAACACACAAAACACATTTCTGCAGCTCACAGTCGGGATTGGTGCCGGACGCCTCGGTTCCATACAGAGTTTGTGACAGTGACATGACAGCATTCTTTTATAACTCCCTTATGTTCCCCTACAGTGACAGCGGGGGAATGGAGAGAGCTGCCAGGAATCATGGAGAGGAATCCTGTCAAGCGCTACCCTGAGGCTTCCACTCCCTCATGTCAAGATAGATAACCACTAGAAGTTCATGGGAAGCAGAGAGAGATGGAACGAGAGACAGAAAAAGAAAGAAAAACAGACCAGTGACACACAAAAGAGCCCTCTCTTCCCAGGAAGGCTAGATTATATCCCGTCTTCTAGGTGAGATATCATGTCCCAAATGTCATGTCCTGCTAAAATGAATTTAAAAAGTAGAATTTCATTGGAGAAGACTGAAGATGTATGGAGATAGGTGTATTATATTTGCATTACATGGTACTTTATGGTGCTAGCAACAGTAAATGGAAACTTTTTTTAATAGCTGTCAGTGTGTCCTTGACTTTGTATCTAGAATTACGTCCCCTGTCATATAAATAAAAGCTTTAATCTATTAAGTGAATGAGAAAGTCTAATGGAGGGAAATGCAATGATAGTAAACCTATGAGGCTGTTTGCAAAGTCTTCAAAACAGACATTTTATTACTTTACTTATTGCTTTAACAAGAACTTTTTTTCTATTTTCTTGTTGTGTGTGTGGCTTCAAAGCAGTAATCATTTTTGATTCTTCTCGAGTTCCCAACTATTCTGCAAATGTGTCTTTATTACTGGTTCCAAGCATATTACCAGAATAAATGACTGCTTCTGTCTTGTGTGGGTTTAACTGCACGCTACAGGGTGATGAGAAAAAGGAAGTAATCCATGATTCTATGAAGAATAATAATGTTTCACTAATAACAAAAACATGCCCTAAATCAACATGTGTTCCATTGCTGGGAGAGTATATTAACCCTAAGTGTAAGAGATGATAGAACTGCACATTCATTCACTCATTTTACCAAGCAGTACTGCAGAGAAATAACGTTTGCTGATATTTCTCTGGCCATTATTGGACAACCAAACCTAATTAGAGTTAGGTCACCCTCAGTGCCAAAGAGCCATCTGAATGTCGCATGAAAAACTAGGAACTATCCTTTCAGTTTGCCGCTGTCCCCGTTGCCGAACAGCAAACGGGTCAATAACCCATCATTATAAAGCTTCACACTTCGCTGGCTGCAAATTGACTGCCTGAAGGATTAAGGAGAAAGGCAATGATGCCAATGCTGGAGATGAGACAACATTGCTCATCTTCTCTACCCACTAAAAAACCCAGGGTTCTGTGCAAATACTGCAGCTAAAGAAAGAGAAGGCAGCGTGACAAGACATAATCCTGGGTATTGTTGGTGATAATGGGGGGCGGGGGGCACATCATCATCACGCTACAATAGAAAGTAGAGCAAAGTAGTAAGTGAGTCAAAGTCACTTATTAGACAAAGTCACTCTTCAATTTTGAGTTTGGATTGTCTTCAATAACCTTGCATCAGGTAAACTGTTCCATGTTATTGATTGCCAGATATTCTGTCTGTCCTACTGTAATCTGAAGAAATGTATTTCACAGTTAAACCAAATATTTCAGCACAGTACAGTTAAAGAGGGATTTAAATCAAAACCTACACATTTAATTGGACCATTAAAAAGTGAGCCCAAAATCACAAATCACAAATTTGCCTCAGAGGGCTTTACAATCTGGACACATATGACGTCCTCTGTCCCGGGACCCTCACATCCGCCCAATAGAAACTGGGGGGAAAACTCCCCTGCAAAAAAGGAAGAGACCTTAGGGAGAGCAACAGAGGAGGGATCCTCTATCAGGATGGACAGAAGTGTGATAGATGTCATGTGTACAGAATGAACAACATAACAGAGTTATAACATATTCAATGCATATGACAAAAATGAGTCATATAATGAGAGTAGATATTGAACCGGTTGAAAATCGGCAATGTTTCCCTTAAATGAATTAGACCTCACGTTGTTTTGGAAAATCAAAGAAAGGTTTTGCTCACTGATATGCAAACACAGACCTCTTCCTGTCTCTCTCCAAATCAGTGACTACGATCCACAAACAGTAAACTGCAGATTATATGACAGGTCTGGCTAGTTAGTCACTAAACTCTCATTTGATTTGATGATATTGCGTTCCTCTCTTAGAATACAGGGTTAGGGTTAGCCTAATGGCGGGCCGTGCATTTTATACCTCGGCCTTCACTGCTAACCTGCAGCTGAAACACAGCTACGGTTATTTGTTTTGTGTAAAAATGAAGCTCAACACCTATAAATACACGAACTGCAGAGAATACGCCGAGAGTGCGTCTCCTCTCTGCTCTGACTGCAGGTGAGGCTGCTGTGAGAGTACCCGCCTGTGAGTGCTTTGGGGAGGCGGAGAGGCTCACGGCAGCTCCTGCTGCTCGTTCACGACAGTGCAGAACGTACGTGCTTCCACGTCAGAGTCAAAACACCAGGAAAGTCTCCAACAACACCAGAACAAGTCGCTAGATTTGTCACTAGCAGCTTTTGACAAAAAAAGTCTCCATGAGGGTTTGAAAAGTCACCAGATTTAGCGAGAAAGTCGCCAAGTTGGCAACACTGGCACCAGCTAAATATGTCCCCAGAGCAACATTGGACGTAACACTAGTTCCTATCACATATAAAACCAAACAAAAATCCATCTTCATAAAAACACGCTGTACAAATAATAATATATAAACAAGCATATTAAAGCTACTGCAGATGTAAAAACAAGAGCATTTAACTTACCAGAGCTGCTGTTCACTATTTAAGACAAAGTCCATCCTCCTTTCTTTGTTAATAAAGAGTTTAATCTCACGGTTGTTCAGTAAATCCGTGCGTTTTAGTTCCAGTAAGAAGTCCTTCTCCGTTCACAGTGAAGACAGTCGAGTCTCCCCAGTTGTATTTCTTGAATACGTTTTAATGCGTTTGAGGGTTGAAAATGTCTGCTCGGCAGAGGCAGCAGATATTGAGATTGTCACCGCCAAACATGTCAGGCTAAAACACTGACCAATCACGTACTTGTAGGCCAGCTAGAAGCTCTGACACGTCAAAGAATACGCCCAACATGTCGAACTAAAGATGTGATTGGTTGAACACTATGACAATCAACAATATCGTCCCCATTCACTTAAACTGCACATGGATTCACTTGTGAGTCTGCAGGCCTCGGGCCTCTCTTCTTACCTAGAGACACAGAGGTGAGATCTGATTGGATAAAAGCTTGACTTAAAACAAGCTGCACTGGAAGCATAGCAACTGAAGAAGACAGTATTATAACACATGTAGTGTATTTGTGAAAAATGATTAAATTATAAAACAGCTATAACTTTGTGATTCTGTTTAGGCCAGCAGAGCAGGCCTTGCTGGCCCTGACGGCCCACCACTGGCCTAACCCTGTTTGTCCCCAGAGTGAAACAGAAGTCAGCAGGCTGCAGGCCATTTTTCCCATCGTTCCCTTCTTCCTGAAATAACCTGAGGCTTTTAAATCCAAACTAAAACTCTTGTCCCCTTACCTTTCCGTAGTTGCTTATTCTGTGATTACTTCAGGCTTGTACCTGTTATCATCATCCCTCCGGCAGGTCGGTCCCAGTCTCAATAATCTATTAAGTCTCGTACTTACAGTCTGTTTGTCCTGCTGACGAGAACACTGTTTTTTCAAAAACCACTGCATCTCTCTCCCGAGTCAGGCTTCTCTCTGCTGGACCATTAATATGTCATGCTGCTGCAAGGCAGAGCATGTGACCTTAAAAATACCAATGAAAATAATATAATCATCTCATTTTATGTATAGTATTATTATTCCTATACCATGTATATATATTGTACAAGGATATTGTGATAAAATGAATGAATGAATCAATGAATTGATCAATCAAAAGAAAAATCATGAGGTCACATAAAACACTTTACTAACGAGTAGTAACTACCTTAATAAATCATGAATTAATCATGAATTGCAGTATTAATATGCATTTATAAAGCATATATTAGCATAGTCCCTAACCATTATATATATAAATGCATGAATAATGTACATCTAAATAAGTTATTAATCATTTACTAACACTTTATAAATTATCTTATTAATCATCTACAACTCCTTAATAATTGGTTTGTTAAATATATAATATTGCATTTACAAATGGGGAATCCATCATTTATAAAGTATGAAAACACAATAATGAAACACATAATAGACGGGCTTATTAATCAAGAATGAAACATTTATAACTGTTATGAACTGCATACTAATGAATTATTAATGTAGGAACAATGCTTTATAAATGATGAATTAAGTGTTTACTCATACTTAACTAATGCTTCATAGTGTGTAGTTATTATAAAGTGCTACCATATTGTTTTATCATGCACTACATAATATAAATCAGCTATTAGCACTTTCAACACAGATAAATCCATATCTGCCCTAACATAATGCAGCGTGAGCTCATCCCTTACCTTATGGTACACCATTATAATTCCACAGGACTCGGAGTCCTCATGATTGTTCATGATTACAGAAATTGTGTTCATTACATCCTGGAATGAAGAGGTAACCCATCATCACAAACCCGGCATCAAAGAGCAGCTGTCAGCTATCTGGGGATGATTACAAATCGAAAGCTCGTGTCTTTCTCTTTATTTATGTCCGTTCCTTCCACAGAACCAAAGAAAAGCGGCTGATGTGAGGTGGAAAGAGTTGGAAGAAGCAGAAACGTTTCATTTGGAAGAGAAAATGTGAAAGGACGGAGAAGAAAAGTAATGTCAGTCAACGTAGCTTTAATACAGCAGCATATCCCACGGGACGTCGGAGGGAGGGGCAGCGGTGACAGGCAAATGGAGCTGTTTCTGATTCGCAGATATGTTTTTATTATCTCTTTGAGTCTCAAACAAGTTGCTGGCCGGCTGACTGGGCTGCTTGGCGGTACAGCCAGGGCTGATGGGGCTAATGGAATTCCAATGCTGCGGCCTCATCTCTCTGTTGTGATGGCTTGGTGACAGGCCCTGATGGATCGCTGGAGCTGAAGGCTCGCCTGACAGTCACGCTCGGCTGATGAATTGTGAAATGAGACAGACATACAAAAGCTGTGGGCAGCCCAGACCTGGACTGACCCCCCCCTTCTCGGTCAACCGGTATGCTCTGTACGACGGTGAGCGCCATGACGCTCGCATCCATCTTCCACCCTGACTTGTTGCTGGGGTAATGTGGGCGGCTCTGCTAGGTGCTATGGAGACACGTGGCCCAGCCCTGGGACCTGGCCAAGTTTTGAAGTCTTTTAATGACGGACTGTGGGCATCCATCACACTGACATCTCTCCTGAATATAGCCCTTGCAGTATATCCCCTTCAAGAAACTTCTGACAGGAGTGTATTATCTACTTCACAAAAAAAACAGACGTTCTTGCAGTTTTAGACGTTTGAGAGAACTGATGCAGGAAACTGCATTTTAGAGGACATGAAAAACCAACAAGAGCACTCAGTTAGGAAACATAAAATGCCTACATTAACTCAAGATACCTTTGGTCAAACTGTTCTCTCCTCTTCTAAAGAAAATTAGACAGAAAATGGTGGTCGAGGACACAGAGAGAAAAAAAGTCTAAAGAGAGGCAGAGAGTTACAGAGACTCCCATCACAGTCATAAAAGTGCATAATGTAACAGTTTGATGGTGTTGCTTTTATTAAGCAAATCAGAGCAGATGGCAGTTTAAGCATCCTGGATATTTTTTTCCAGACTGAGGGGCCGAGGATTAATGAAAAAAAGCAGAGAGCTGGGGGATGTCAAGAAAACGGTTGCCTGTTTATATGAAGGCATAATTCTCTCTGTTTAATTATCACTCTCTTTGCCTTCCCCTGTTCGCTCTCTCTCTCTCTCTCTCTCTCTCTCTCTCTCTCTCTCTCTCTCTCTCTCTCTCTCTCTCTCTCTCTCTCTCTCTCTCTCTCTCTCTCTCTCTCTCTCTCTCTCTCTCTCTCTCTCTCTCTCTCTACTGCCACCTTTGGGTGTTTATGTGACCTGTAGTTGGGAATTCATGTAATACTGCAACTCATTAGAAAGGGTAACTTTGATATTCCTCAACCTGGACCCTATTTTCTGTGTTAAAGAGACCAATGGGAAAAAATATTTTGAAATTGGTCCAGTATTGATGGATAACGGGCTGCAATGTAATGTTTCCGGGCAACAGTGCATCATCAATGTACGTCCACTAAAAGTGATTGTTTTTGCAACTCACAGGCTCAGATTGTTATTAAAAGTGTCAATATGGATAGGACCCGTCAGAGCTATAAAAAAGTTGTCTTTTTCTTATGCTATCTGTCTGAGCGAGAAAAAAGATAACAAACAGATCGGATCGAGATGAAGGTAAAGAAAAATATTTAGAATACATGTAGTGTATTTATGAAAAATGATTAAATTATAAAATAGCTATAACTTTGTGATTCTGTGTAGGCCAGCAGAGAAGGCCTTGCAGGCCCTGACGCCCACCACTGCTTAATAACCTCCATGCATCCTTGCATCCACCCAACCTTCCCATCCATCCATCCATCCATCCATCCAGGTGGCTTTCTTCTTCAAAGTAATTGATATACAATGTTTAAAAAATGACTGGCCTTATGTGTGTGATGTCTATGACATTGTGATAATGATGAAGTTATCTAATACCATTAGAGTGATGGAAATCAGCGAGCTCAGCATTATAAGTAAACAGATCTTCAGATGAATAGGAACTCTCAATCATAGCCTACCTTATAAAATGCATTTAAAAATGCTAGCTGAACTTTTGTGCTCAATCCTTTTTTAGCGCTTCTGCATGAAAAGTCAAGTCACTGATGAAAGATCTTTCATAACTCCGTGTAAAAGTACATTTGTGTTTCATGGTTTGCCATTAAGTCAAATCCTCAGCATGGAATTATTTAGAATTACTGAAACTCATGTGTGTGCATATTATGAATGTTTTCATGGGTGTTATAGCTTGTTGCACCAAGCTGTGTTTCTTGTTCACCTTAACCAAATTGTGTGTTGTAAAAATGCCCATGTTGTATTGTGTGTGTATATATTTATATATTGTATTGTTTATTCTTCTAAGCAATCTGTGACCCAATCCAGCATTTGGAACTGAGTGTGTACATTTCTAAAAGCATCTGCTAAATGACTGTAATGTAAATGTAATGTAATACTGAGGATATTAATTAAACACAATAAATAAAGAAAATGTATATTCTGCTGCTCTATTTAAGATTCATCTTTAAGGTTTTTGATCTTGTGGTAGCTTGAAAAAGATGTTTACATATGATTTTATACACAGATTGAATCACAAGTTGTAGCTTTCCCTGCTGACCATAGTGCAACATAGCAGTAGTACATCTATATATAGTAAATGTCCAAAGTCACTATGTTCTTCAAGAGAACGGAAAGTGAGTGGTGGAGCCAATAAACAAAGGCCCACTGAGTTGCAGCATTGGTTTTGTTTTTCTGAGATGAACAAGATCACAGATTCACAGTAATCTACAGTTTTACATCCACAACATTAGCAATGTGTTTGTCCAGGGATACAGTGTGTACTGACAGGAGGATGGCGCTGCTACACCAACCCCCTCTTTGCTGAACAGAAATACAATTCCTCAACACTGAATATCTTCCGGAGGAATTCAGATTCTACCTTTGCACCATGATGTTATCACACTAAATTGATCTACTACAGCAGCAGCTAGTGAATCTGTTACCTTGAGGTGTCATCCGCACTCTGAGCCCACATTATAGAGCAGCTGTGATCTGTGTGAGACATCAGCAACTGAGCAGAAGAGTTGGGTGTAAATGGCACAGAGTGACAAAAAAAAAAGAGGTGGGTTGTCATTTGCACACTTTTATAGGTTGAGTGCCTTGATCTCCTTTGAAATACTATTTCATCAACATGCCACTTACATCTGATAAAACAGGGTTGTAGATCTTGTTCGCTGTACAAGTTAGTTGAGTAAATGAAGACAGGGAAAAACTCCCCGTTTGAGTTGATGAAAATTTCATGAAATATATAATAAAGGGGAATGCATGAAGTGAACTGGGAAATGCAGCGGTTTTGGACGACAGTTAAATTATTGTAGTTAATGGGATGGCAACCTGACCCTTCATCTGCATGCCAGCGAGACGGTATTAACTGTGGTCGCCATACCTCATGCGCCAGGTCCCGGCAAAACGGCTCGGCGGAGGATATTCATCATTTATTACAACTTCTCCTGTCCTGGTCCCACTGCTGCTTTCATCTGATCAATGCCGCGTGCAAATAAAGAAGGGCGAATCCGGCATCGATGTCTGATGAGGATGGGGGCAGGGAAGGGACGGAGGGAGAGCGATATCTTTATAAGAGGATTTGTCGTAGAGTTTGGGTTTCTCAGTGTGAGGACAGAAGGAGGCTGCAGAGACACATGTCCTCCATCCGGGCACCGTTAATGAGGATCATCTGCTCTCAAAGAGTCCGGGGACAAGGATGAGGACAGTTAATACCCCAGGGGGATAGGGAGAGTTTAAAGGCTCCGATGGTAGTTCACGCTCACTTACCAACAACCCTACTGCTCATGCTGTAGATAGATCACAGAACATGAGCTCAGTCTTTTACCGAAGATTCCTTTACACCTAAACTGTGATGAAAATGAGTTGAGAGGTTGTAGAGTTCATACCCAAATATAGAATCTCCAAAATTAGAATGTCAACATGCACACTCGTAACCTGGTCCTGAGTCCTGTCCTGATTTTTTCATATTTAGGATATAGTAAGTATATGGAAAATTCTTATTCTCTACACATGCTTGTAATATTGTCACAGTTTCTGGTGCAGGTATGTCTGACTCCTCTAAATCCAGATACTTGTGGGTCAATGACATGACATGCATTCAGTCTTATGAGATTTTGAGCTCGGGTAAAAACTCTTGATTTGTCACTTCATTGAGTTTCAAAATGTTTTCATGTGAGAAAGTAACCATTTGGATTTCCAATATGTGGTCGGTTTATCAAAATGACTGTTTGGGAATGTGCTGCGACGTTTTCAGATATGCAACGGATCGGCTGGAGGGATGTCTTGACAGGCCCGGCTTGAGCTCACGGTGTCAACAGTCTGCTGGTAAAATCATACTCAATTGTTTATTTAGCAGGCAGTATGCAGTACATGCTCATTGAGTCTGTACTTCAGTCAGGCACACTCGTCATAGATTTTAACCATTTATTGCAACAAATGGAAGTACAGTTAAACTTGGCGCTGATGGCTCCGCTCTTTGAATGCTCCCCGGATTAGCCAGCAGCTACTAAGCCAAAACAGGGAGCACCGAGCAACAACACCCAAGGGTCAGGAATGAGCCAGAAGTATGTTTTTCAAATACATATCAACCATTTGCCATGAAAGATGAACTCTGATCTAAAAAAGGGTGGAGGCTGGGGTGGAGGCAAAGCTTTGCCAGCACTATGGTCTGTAACAGCGTTGGTGAAGAATGAATCAGTGAGGAAGGAGTGATGTTTGAATAAACCTCCTTGAAGTGAGAGTGGCTGTGATTGGTGTTTGGAAGCTGTGATTCAATCGGCTGGCTGTCAGCTGGTTACAGCTGGGGCGTATGACTTCCGTGTCCTGCATGAACTAACTCGATGCTTCATTATTCAATATGTGTGAGGCACATTAGCATGTGATTTCGAACACAGCCATAGTCAGGTTTCTGAAACTGGGACATGTTGCTACCACCTGTATTTGAACCATTTGAGTCATTGAGAATATCATTTATAAAACCATGAATTGATAACACATCATCTAAACTGCCTCCTTTTTGTGAGTTATTATTGTTTTCGTGTTTGCTTTTGTCTTTTGTGTTTCATTTATACTCCTCATATGTAAATGTTATATATAATTAGCCGGTTATAACGGTCCCTGCTCACACAGTACAGACAACAATCACCGGCATTACTTTGATACTGAACGAAACAGATATATGGACAGATTTACACTGCCCAGTTCCACTGGGTGTATTAGTGTGTGTATGATGTCTGAGTGTTTAGATTCGACTGTATAATGACTCTGAAAAGAAGTGGTGTGACATTTGAGGTAAATTATGCCAATCATTGTGCCACTGTGGGAGGTCAGTTGGGGAAAAGACTAAATTACTGGATGCTGTTATCTGTTCAGGGCTCAGCATGGGCGATGCTGAATAATGTATTCATATTCGTTCACCATCCAAACACCAACAGGGATGCTCCACCACATCTTAAACACAATAAGTGTCCCACTCCCATCTCCTGTGCTCACACTACTCAAATAAGTGCACAAACATCCAATCTTCATCTGAAGTACCAGTGTCTATATGCAAAACCTATTAATTCTGCCTGGAGTGAGACATTCAAAACACTGTTTGCTTAGAAATCACAGGATCAAGGTTCATATCATTGTGTACCTTAGTCTCCCCAACTGTGAGCATCCCACCCCAGAGGGATCAATTAAAACTTGATGCATAATGTGTCTCAGCATAGGGAGAAGAAACAGAGAGCACTGTGGAACTCAAGTGAGTAGCGGTGATGATGGTGGGTGGTAGTAGGGGAGCAGAAGGCTCGTCACGTCTCTTTTGCCGCTCACTGAGACCCAGCAAATTGGCACCTTTGCAGAAATTGTAAGAGAGGTCAAAGGAGCATGCAACAACACTGCTGATTGATGTAAACACAGTGCTACAGTTCCTACAACGGGCCACATTCCATCTGCAGATATGTCTTAAACAAGTGAGCTCCACACTAAATTGTGACACAATCGTTTCCAGCCAACGCATTGTACGAATTGATACCCTGCCATTTCAATTTCCAAAGCAATTTTCACTTGAGTTGCACTCTATATGTTGACCCTTTGAGAAGACCTCATATCGGCTTGGCTTCCTGGCTTGTCTCAGTAAGAGGAGCGTGTCCATGAAAACTTTTGGCAATCTTCTTAAGCAGCTGCTGCCGTCAAACCGAAGGCTCTGAGGGATTCACTTAGTCCTGCATTACTTATGACAGAAATGGCTATCCACATTCAATAGCAGTGGAGGATGCACCGCATGAGTAGCTTCTGTGATTTCACAGTTAGTTAGATAAGTGAGTGGAAATCCACACAAAATAGCACACCTTGAACACTGTTTGGAGATGCTGTAGGCGTTTGTTTGCAGGCCTTTTCAAGACAAATCTGCCTCTGGCAAACTAGAACACAATGCAGAGGTGTGACTTATTTCATAAATCACATCGCATCTGCCGAGAGTGGGCCCGAAATGGACATTTTCAGCAGAAAGTGTGAGAGAGAAAAGATTGTGGCGGAGAGGCTATACTACAGTCAAGCCCCTACTCTGATGAATCAGTAATCATTTTGCGATGCAGATGGCACACTGAACTTTACCATAACATGTTGGTCAGTCAGTCAGCTCACCCTCCTCAATGATATAAAAAAAATATCAAACGATAAAAAACACAGTTAAGGCCTGGTTACACCATAAAGTGGGGCAGCAAAACCTTCCTTAATATTTGGTTTTAGAAGCTGGGTAACAATGGGACTGCTTCCTGAACTAGTTAGCCAACCACTGTCGCTGGGCTGGCTGACTGGGCTAGCATAGTCAGTCACAGTGCGTGTTTCTCAAAGTCGAGGAAGGATCCTGGAATGAATCTCAAGGATGCTACGTCATCGAATCCCTCCGAAGGACTGTTCCAATATCGAGGATCCTTTAAATTCTACTGAGGACTTCGTTCAGATGATTTTCAAGGATGCATGTGTGTGCCCGCCGTGCTCCTACAGCACCCACAATCCTATGCGCATCGTATCTTGTCCCCTGATTTGGAAAGAGGGGAAATATGCAAGTAAACTTTCAGTTATTTCACCTCAGCAGTCCGCCAAAATCTGTTCCTGAACAAATTTGAGGAGAGAAATTACCAATCCAGTTTACCAATATTAGATCTAAAGTACTTATATAAAAGTGTGTTCCCACTTTCATCGCACAGTGACCGACTCAGATTCAGCAAATTATTAATAACACTGAAGCCAGCAACGGCAGAGAGACACAGCCGTGTGGAGCCACCGTATTTTCACACAAAACTCTTGTGGATTAAGGCTTTATTTCAACCAAACCAGAGTTTAGGCGGACGAAGGCAACTGGTGCCTGCGACTGTCCCTGGAATTGGAAGTTGGAATTGGAAACAGAGGCTGAAATATAATAATTGTTAAAAATCTCTTTCGATGAAATTTAGGGATTTGATTAGCAATTGATGAGTTTATAAAGATGTTTGCATTAACAACAACAGGAGAAGCCAGATTGGTTGTCATAAAACAAAAAACTCAACATCAATGGCACCTTTCTGCCTCGCTTCCTGTAATTTTACTTTTAATAAAGGTGGAGTCAGCCATTCTGAACTAAAAGTGTATTGGGTTAGAATCGCTGACTGCATCTTTAATATCTAAGCTAGAAAGTTGAAATGTTGAAGAAAATAAAACATTCCCTGTACTGGTTTCATGAACAAATCACTGATCAAAACTCCAACTTACAAATATTTTTAGATTTCCTTGACAATTACTGCCATGTCGCGATGTTTCCATCTTAACTGTGCCCTGCGTAGAAACCAGTTACTGCTGAAGTCTAAAACCAGCCCCTGAGATCAGGAATATAAGAGCAGCTTGTGACTGGTATAGGGCAGCAGGTCTAACCACTGCTGGGCAGTGTGATACAAAAACAGAATACAAGTAATCTTGCAGTAAACTGCATCTTCAGGCATATGTTGGCGATTCCCCAAAATCCAATGTGGATTCCCAGGAGTTCTGGCAGTCTGATCTGCTGCAGGAGAGTCAGCCAGCTGCGGCTTAGCCATATGTTTAGCTGTTATTAGAAAAGGCCTGGTTATACCTGATGTACCACAGAGACTGTACCACCAGCACAATCACTTTAGGCCATTAACATTAATAAGAAGGAAATACTGGGAGAATATTGCAGTGACTCATGGATTTTGTCATTCATAAGAGTTGCAAATATTTCTAAACCTGTTAAAACTAAATGCAGAATACATTTTAGAGCTGGATCAATTGCAGATAGTCAGTTGAAAGATGCAAGCGGGCATGAATAAATGCAAATATTCTGTATCAATTTTATTTCAACCCACACATTTAACATTAACAAGCGATATATGAACTCTTAATGAATCAATTTCAACACACAATAAGGAAATTGTATCCAAATACAAGGCCTCTTTAAAGCTTAGACGTTCTAAAGCCTCTTCTATAGTAACCGCTTAATAACAATGTACATCACACCGTGTTCTAATGTACTGTTTGCACATGTATCATTCAGAGACAGGTTTCAAGGTGTGAAAAATCATGGAAGTACTAAATTCCAAAATGAAGGGTTGAAATAAAGTGTTTCCTGATTCTCTCTATGCGGCACAGAATTTATGTTGAGGACATATCTGTGCTCGATCAAAAAACAACCTATTATTCTCAGTCTTTATACGAGAAGTAAAAGGTAGAGAAGCTGCATGAAAATAATAGAAAGATCTGGAGGTTGTGAGTTCAAAGTCACTTTAAAAGTTAGTCCTTTGTAATTCTCAAATATATACAGGAGTGTTGGGGTCTGACCATATGGCTGCAACATGTGCTGTGAACAAAGAGAATCAGGCCTTCCCTTTTGCAAGCAAAGGTTTCATCCTGATTGTGGTTTGATGAGAGCAAACCTCCTCTGAAGGAATTTCACACTCGGGTGTGAATTTCCCCCCCCCCAAAAAACTATGGTTCCTGAAGTCACCTGAATGCACCGCTGCAATCTCATTGGCCGAGAGCCAAGACAGCACCAGGACCCCTGTGGTTCAACCACTGTTCTACAAAACTGCCTGCAGGTCACACCTCAAGGCTTTTTCCCTTCGACCTCAGTCGAGCTAGGGAGCACACAAACGCTCTCTTCCCTCTGGACTTCGTCCTGGGACCAGAAGAGGCACCGGGCCCTTCTCTCCCCCCCCCCCCCCCCCAGCACCACGCTGACGACGGAAGGCCCATGAGGACCACAGGCCTCATCAAATCCTCCGGCAGGAAGACAAGGACGAACCCCCTTCCTCAGCCGATGATTACCGGGAGGTACGAACGACGTACCCCACCGCCCCATCGAACGAAGCTTCTCACAGTAAGGTTCATTGCATCTGGGCTTAGCTTAGCTTAGCTTAGCATAGCTTATTCATTTATGTGTTATTACTCCCGCATCCTGTTGTGTTAAATCACTGTCTTGTTACACCGCGCCATCGCGCAATCAAGGCGGACCACGGACCCCCGCTATATTGTGTATTGCCTGCTGTAACTGTATGCATTAGGTCCTTCCCTGCGAGTGAATGGGAGTTTGTGTATTATCACTGAAAGACTGAACCTATGGTGGCCGGACCTTCGTCTCGCCGACCGAGTTTCGGGGTGATAGGAAAACAATCCTCATCTCACCGCAGTGACAAGGGTCTGTTTTATTTGGGATTTATTTTCATTTGTTTTATCACACAGTGTGATATTCTCTCCTCATTAAATCAGCTCTGCGAGTGAAATGTGGAATCTTGGCTATCGTACATAACTGCCGGCAGTTCTACCGACAGCGGCACTTTGTGTACGATACGGCCAGCGCTCTCCATTCTCACTACAACGCGGACCGCACACAGAGTTTGATCCATGACCCCTCTCCTCTCTCTCTTTTCGCTCCCTCTCTCTCACTAACCTGCACACACATAGTCAGCAGCCCTTGGGTAACCCCGTGCCCTCGAGTGCCTCACACACACATATAGCTTTGAGCTAATCTAGCTACGTGCTGAACAGCCACCACATGTAGACGCCGGGTCCCCTGTTGGCTAACCGCCATTTTGGGTCGCACGCATGAGAGACGTCACCACGTCCTAACTACGTCACACGTCGCTGAGCTGTTCCCTCGTTCCCCCCCCCCTTTTTGCTCACACACACACACACACACACACATCCTCATCCATTTTATTCATTCTTTAGGTATTAGGCATATAAGATTGTGTGATAACGTTTGTTGGTTGCAATGTTAATTGATTTGATCATTTACTATTTTGATTTAATAAACTATGTTACACTTTAAGGAGCAGTCGTCTGTGATTACTTGTGCATATATATGTGTAATGAAACTGTATGTAGTAGCCTTGTGTACGAATTTAACCCTTCACTGTCACTGAATGTATAGTCATACGCAGACTATTGACATTATGAGTGACCACTAATTATGAGACTTAGTTTTATCGTTTGGTTATTGGTCCCTGTTCGCAGGGTGGTGCCCCGTTGTTATTAATAATCATGAATAATTGTTACATACATTAATAATTCTATTGATGTCAAGAATTCAGTTTCTTAAATGCTGATAACCCAAACACGCCCCTCTTAGATCCCAACAGGAGCATATTGTCGTCAGCATTTACAGCATACTTCATCTGCAGTGTGTCCTCCTTTCTTTACAAACAGACTTGTTAAATGAGTAATTAATGGGGGAATAAATCCCCACACACACTATACTCGCTGACGGATCACTTGTCTCCATGAAAAATTGTTTTATGAATATTCTCCCTTGAGCTGTGTTGCTGCCCGCTGCACACGTCTGAATGCTGACATAGCCTTGTGTTACACCGTCCAACAGAGGAGAAAATGTTACAGTTGCTACATCTGCGGTCAGCAACGTGTCCATCACAAGCTTTTCGATATAAATATGCAGGCACAAAGCCCCAGCAGTGTGTCTGTGCAGTCTCCACTGAGCGTCCCAGGAACATTATTAGACTTTAGAGCGGTGAATGTCCTCAGCCAGTCTAAGGGCTCTTTGGCCAGCAGCCTCCCGCTGTCACTGTTTGGTATGCAGGGGCTGAGATGCATGTTGTTCCTCTGCAGCTCCCTCGCTGACTGGAAAGCTCTGCTCTCTCTCTCTCTCTCTCTCTCTCTCTCTCTCCAGGCTAATTGACTGTAATGAAATTGCCGGAGACAATCTTGAGAGCAGACTTAATTGATAAAGGGAATCATGGAAATGAAAAAAAGGAGAGAAGGTGACAGAATGCAGAGGCTTTTGAAGAATCCTGATGACATTTCACTCTATCTCTGTGAAAATGATTGTGTCTGCCTCTGTACATATGAGATTGGAGGTGTGGGGGGTAGCGGGGGTATTGGTGTTGACTGGAGGGATAGTAATGGTGTATGTGTATCCCCTAAGATCTCCTGAAGTAAACAGCAAGCATTTTAAGCCAACCACAAGATGTCAACCATGAGACGATGAGAGCTGTTTAACTTATAATAAAGCCTGTAGCCCCACCATCATCACATACATATTTTCTCAATTAATCTCCTCTCGTTGTCAAGTGATTATCACAGCGTCATGCTGTGAAAACACATTTTCAAGCTCACATGCAGTGAAGACTGATGATACAGCACAAGGAGGCCCTGCTGTTACATTAAGAGGTATATGTTCTCTGTGTACATATGATGTTGTATAAGGAGAGATATTTATCAATAAATAAATACCATGTGATTGCAAAGAAGGTGAAATGCTGAAATATCTTCAAGTTCAAGTCTCAGGCCTCTCCAACAATGCTCATGAATATATATCACCCAAGTAAAAGCTGAATCAAATTTTAAGACATCAAACTAAAAATATGGTAAAACAACCACAAATAAAATATAAGTAAAGTAACATGTTGTTTCGTACTTCTGCAGCCGGGGAGATGATCTCAAAGCGTTCAGTTCATCTGGTGGGAGTGTTTGGATCGGATGAGGAAAAGATTGTGGTTTGTGTCAAAATAAGTATGTTTTGACATAAATAAGTACATTTGTTACTTAACTGGGGTTGGTAAAAAATGGAAGTTACGTAACATAACTAATATATAATAAACCAAAGCTGATCTGGTTTAACATGGGACATGAACAATGGTCTCATACGTTCGTTGGACTCATCCAACCTCCACTTCCATCTGGCCTGAGCAAAGTGTCTTGCTCTTTAACATCAGTTGCTTTACACTTCTTATAATGAGGCAGATGGGTTTACATTGAAGTGAATTGAAAGCCCAATGTGTCTCATACAGGCGCTAAAGGCCTCGGTGCGTCTTATCCGAAGTCAAGGGTCATTGACCAAGTTGTTAATGATAACAGGTTAGCAAGTCGCTAACTTGTTCAGGCTTGATAGCTGTGCTGGCTACATGAATAATTGTGTTGTCTGTGTTCTCTTTATTTCGGCCAACCCCAAAAAGCTAATCTCCCATAAAGTCAGTAGTCTCCTTTACCAGGTTCACTGACGACTGCAACATTCCACTTTTCATTGGGAGTAGCAGTGCTCATGAATGAGGTCAACACAAAGGGCTATGATGCCAATGTGGTGGTTGCGTGAACATCTGTGATGGGGAGCTGCCACAGTTGGCAGGAGCCGATGCCAGCTGTGTAGACCCATGGATCTGCCTGTCCCGCTGGGGCGCAGGGCCACAATGCAGCGCCGCAAAGCGAGCTGACTGTCATCTCATCAAAATATCACTTTGCTGCCATGCAAGCTGTTCACTGCCAACACCTGGGCTCCTCAGTGCTCAGAGAATCAAGGGAGGAGAAACACAACTGTACCAGCCAATGGCAGCTTTTAACCAGCCAAGTGGACTTGAGAAAAGTTTGGAATATCACTCTGCAATGTCTGACAGCACAACTAAAGTTCAGGTGTTATGTGACACAGAATGAAGCTGCGGGGTGTTGTCAGGGCTTATTGAGGCTGAAAGCACAAACAGATGATGGATTTTGTGCATTCTGACAGGCACTCAAATATAATTACATATTACAAAGACTGCTAGAGCTTTCCAATGACCTCTTTCTAAATGGAACAATGTTGAAACGCAATTTGTATTTTGAAGAAAAATACAAAACGAAAAATGTCTTAATCGAGTGCTGAGAAAGCCCTCGTTCAACATATGCAAGAAAACACCACAGTGCTATCACCTCTCCATACATATTGGCCTCACTGAGAGTGTGTGTGATGGCTCACCTTAAGGGCCATTACAGTCAGTAAGTGATTGCCACCATTCCTCTTTAACAAGAAGTGAACATGCAGGGAGAGAGCTGCAGGCAGTCCTGGTAGTCAGAACAGGGCTAACTCATCAAACAGAGAGTCACACTGTGGAGTTATTATCAAAGACTTGACCGTTGAAAATGGCAGCTCTGACTTTAATGGTGGAGAAGTAGAATCTTGCTGTGTGGATTCCATGAGTTATAGCACTGTAACATAAGCTATGGCAGGGAATATTCAGAGCAAGGTAAGTGGCTTGATGAACTAAACAATGTTAAAAGTGTATAGAGTGGTCTCGTGTGACGTCACAGTTTAGCTGTCGGCCATGTTGGAGTACACACAAAGCCACTGGCATGCACGGCTGAGTCGCATAACCTATCGGTGGTGAACTTTTGTGCTGTCTTTGGTTGTGGCAGCAGAGCTGATAGAGACAAGAAATCATTCTTTCGTTTGCCAGCGGTCATTAAACATCAAGGAAATGACACGAAGGAGCTATCCAAGCGACGTCGCGAGAAATGGCTGTCACGCATCTCTCGAGATATAAAGGGATGGAATTTGGCGTACACTAGAGTATGTGCGGATCACTTTATAAGTGGTCAGTGATTTTATTTACTAATTCGTTTGTGAACAGTATTTAATAAAGGAAATATAAATTAAACTTGGCCATGAAAGGTTACCGAAGCTTCATCGACCCGTGACAGCAGTCAGTACCAGAGACGTGTCGAGCGTGTACAACAGGCGAAACACAGAGATGCAGCCTCAGCATTGCTTGATATGAGTTTAACGTCAGATCATATATATATATATATATATATATATGTGTGTGTGTGTGTGTGTGTGGGGGGGATGAAGTTAGGGGTTAGTTGAAAGTGAATTCCTACACACACGCACACAATGACATGCATGTACAATGTAAACAAACACACGTGTCTGTTTGCACTGAGTAAACATTGAATATTGCTAAATATCGGACCAGATCTGTATATATGTACCCTTCCAATGACGAGATGAGAATTCTCGACGACCGTTGCTTTGACGTCTCGGACCCATCCACTGACAAACTGATTATAAGCGTCGAGCCCTTTGTAGCACTCCAGCTACAGCTTTTGTGTAAGGACTGGGGGTGTTCCCGAGATACGTGTAGATGTTGGCGTAGTTTACCGATGGAAGATAAGTAGGATCGGCACTGAAACCATCTGCACTCATCGTATAGGGATCCAAGTTACCAATAACCTTCAATTTGGCCAGGTAGCGAACCTTTGATGCACTATCCAGTGATTCAAAGTATGGTATTTTCGCCGCACTTCCTTGTTTACTCGCCGCCATGTAGGTTCTGTATGTACTCCAACATGGCCGACCGACCTCGTAACTAAGGAGATCGTGACGTCGGTGAGACCACTCTATAGTATTGAACTGCTCTTCTCCTCCACAATAGACAGGATTTTCTTAAGGTTCTTCAGATTGTAGAGTGTAGTTTACTGTCAACACCTTTTGTTGTGATAATGGCAGTGTGTTCACAACACAGGTCTCAGATTAAAGTTGAAAATGATACCAGGACTGAGCCTGGGGCAGGAAACACACCTTGAGCAGCTAATCTGTTGGAGATAACAGATTAGCTGAAGAGGAAGACGAACAGAAGAAGAATAAGTGGGTCTGTTTATATTATAGCCAATCACCATTCAAGAACGGCCAAAATAACATCCAGTGCTCACACTTAAAATGCCCATAATATCTGTACATGGCAGCTAAGGTGTCGATAAAGTCAGGGAAATATCATGGCGAATAAATTATAGTTGGGGTTAATGTTGGGGGCAGATTCTGGTTATGGTTTATAACGAGGTCAACTTTAATTGCCGGTCTGTGGTGGGACATGAACTCTTGTCTCCCGGATGAAAGAAAGGTGGAATGATGCCACTGAACTGTGAGGAGCCCAATCATTCAATGTGAATCTAATTCCGGGCATACTGGACCGGTTCATAGCGCACCCAAACAAACCCTGTGCTGTCTTACAAAGATGGCATGTTGTCTTCCACATTACAAGAAATGACGAGCACATGGACCGGCTTCTGTCTTCACAATTAGAGTCCCACCAGGGAAAGGTGGACTCTGAAATACTCATACTATACACAGAGACAATTAGGGAACGAACATACAATTAATGAAAAAAAAATGAAAGAAATGCCAGTCAAGATAGTGTCAAAAATAGGGTTTGTTATCCTGACATTACATGGGATGTCTGCCAGTTGACACCAAGATTATACTGATTGCTCTGACAAGTCGTCCAGGCCTCGCTCCGAGCTACAGCTCAGACCTGTTAACCCATCATGAGCTAGATGGCAGCCTCGGGTCCTCGGGCAGTGCTCTATTGGCTGTTCATAAGTAGAGACAACAGGGGATCTGGCCTCAGCTGTGAGGGCCGCAAGGCTTCTGAAGGACCTGCCTGAGGTAAGGACTAGACATGTGTCATCAGTTAAATAACTTCTCCAGTCCATGTGAACAGACAGGCCTTGTCAGACTTTGACTTTTGTATAAAATATGTTCTTTTTTTCCTGGCAGTATATTCAGGATATTATTTTGTCCTTCAAATCATTCCCAGCTTGTCATCTACTCTAGTGTTCCATCAAACTGCACAGTAGAAGCAATATATTTCCCCCATGAGCGAGCTGAGGACACAGAAGTGAAAACAAATAATGTTTTATAAAAATAAGCATCATCGTAAAGCAGGGCTCTCAAACTCATTTTCACTCCGGGCCACATCAGCATCATGGTCGCCCACAAAGAGCCGGTTGTAAATGTAACTCCTAACATATTGGTAAATAACTGTCTCTGCATTTGATTATTGTTTATTCAAGTGTAGAAATATTGTACATGCAGTTATATAAATGTAAAAATATATTTAAGCACATTTCTGTTATTATAACATAAATCCTTTTAATTTAGGGTTAAGAAACCCACATTACTCTATCGAAGATCAAACTATTAAAGAAAATATCAAAGACAAATATTAAACAAGTTATTACAATAACGTTGTTCAATGTATTTCATGTGTTGTAAAGACACGTTTAAAGGAGTCTTCAATGTACTCACAATACATTTCCATGTCAAATGTACAGTAACCAGCCAAAGAGCTGCTTCTCTGACTGTGTTTAAGTATCTCATCATTTTGACTTTCAATCTCATAATTATGACTTTTTATCATAGTTATGACTTTCTATCTCATAATGTCGACTATGGGGATATTGTTATTATCAAGTCTAACTTTAAAAGAATTATTATTATTATTTATTTATTTTTATTTTTATTTTTTACAGGCGGATTCGCGGGCCACATAAAATGACGTGGCGGGCCGAATTCGGCCCGCGGGCCGGGAGTTTGACACCCCTGTCGTAAGGATACAAAAATAATCTATACTCTGCAGATTGACATTCATTATCATAATAGCCACTGATAGGTTCACTGTATTCTAACCCATAAACAATGTCATGGTGGGTCAGGGAGTGGGACACACAATGCATCTTTACACTGTGAGAAGAATTAAGCCTCCTCAGTGTGGCTCACACCAAATGGTTGCGGTGATTAGCGCAGAGTTGTGAATCGGTGTGGCAGTGTCACGTAACAGCCCTTTAACACAGAGAGACTTTGCTGCAATAATGTTGGGTTGTGCTACTCCAAAAGTAGATTTCCGTGCTACTTTTCGCCGCAGGCCGCTGTTCTTGCTTTCCCCACTGCCACAGCTTAAACACACTACACACATTCGAATGAATGGGAGGACTGGCGTTTTCGTCGGAAGGCCTTATTTGGTCTGACTGCAGCCTTGGAGTGGATAAGCAACACAGAGACTCCTCACTTCTTAAGTTGAGAGGACTTTAAACAGGCAGTTGTATCTTAAACATAGTTGTGTGTGTGCTTGATTACAAAATTGAGTCCAGGCCAAAACAAAAGCATCTCTACCGACAGCCACAGTTACAGCAGTTAGCTCAGTAGCCACATGGCGTAACACAGTGGGGGTTGTAAAGTGAAATGATCCTCCTCTCTTAATACATGTTACTGTGATCCCGGATGTGACTCTGCTAAGTGGCAAGGAGCAGGTGGGTCAAAGGTAAGGGGGTGTGGGGATGAGATACTGTGGAGAGGAAATGAAACATGGCCTGTTCCACTGGCTACTTTTGGATTAAGGAGGGGAGGAGTGTTCAAGGATGGTAGTTGGAATGATGGAAATGGCTCTGTGATCCTCCATTATCTGTCTTCCTTTCCTCATAATGTACCTTTCCCTCTGCCCCATTGATTGCAGGTACTGGATGTTGTCATTAAATCAATTCTTCCCAGAGGAGAAATGGTTTGTGTATGAATAGTCCTTGCCCTTACTATCAATGACGGCACTAGCAGCGGCACCGAAATGGATAAGGATGAAACCAGAGACAGCTGGAGTGCACGGGCAGGAAATGCATTTTCTGCTTGCTCAAGTTATTCCATTAGTCACGCATGTTTGTTTCCAAATAGGAGCGCATGCCACATGCACGTGGACTGCCAAGCACAATATTATCTGACACTCACTTATTCCTCACATTTTATAGAATGAAAGTAATTTCAGAAACATTGAATCCCCCAACGAAAAATCCACTGAGGTAGGGCTTTTTTTTGTCAGCAAAACAACCAAGAATACCTTTGAAGTGCCTCAGCAATGTGACGCCACGAGGAGATGTGGAATTGTGATGGGCGACACAGTTTCTATAAAGCCAATAATTTCCTCCTGCCTTTTCACAGTGGCCTAAATGGTCCCTGCTGTATGATCAAAATGCTTTTGACACAGATTACTCGTAGCTTCCGGTAATGGAGGAATGCTTTTGTCCCTGCTGAGTACCATAGCTGCAGTATAGCTGCAATCTTATGGTCTTCAAGTCCTAAATGTATTTGCTGTTAAACCCATTTCGAAAGTAACATCACTGCCATTACCTCTCCACTTCAAGTACCTTCTGGATTAATTCAAGAACTAACATTGTAAGATTCAGACACCAGCACCTACATTAGACAGAATACCTCTCTGAAAAGAAGATGTCATTCTAGGTGCACCTGCAACATTGGCTCTATGTTTTTTTTCTAAAATCTTGCCATGAAATCCCAATAGGAACATTTCATTGTCTTCCTCTGCAATAAACTTATTTGACACACTGAAAACAGAAGAGTGGGTATGTCAATCTGTGCAGAAGCAGTGTGATACTAATGACACCCACAACTGATTTTCTGTGTCTCCCTGCTTCACCGAGTTAGAAGACGTGTTTTTTGTCTTGCTCAGAGAGAGAGCGCAACAAAGAGAGGTGCGTGCAATACAGTAGAGCTCTTCTGCCACCAAGTGGGCGACTACATTCAGGCTCAGCTTTAAAATGATTCATTCACACACAAACAAGCCTGCCATGCACACACCCACACACACAGAAAAATCTAATTTGGCAGAATCATTGATCAAAGTCGCCCTTTTCAAGTCTTAGTGTGGCCGGCCGTAAGAAATACCCGAAGCACCCCGGTAAGGTGCATCAGGGCAGACACAAAGCCTTACACAAGAGGCAGCCAGATTAGCCAGGCTTTTGTTTCGCCATGAAAACCTAAAGTTTCACTGACTGTGTCCAATTTGCCCACTCTAACACCCCCCTCTGCTTTTAATTAGCCCGTCTCAGGGGACCCTTATCAGTAATGGACTGTGCTCTTAATGAGGCTGTTATTAAGTCGTTTTCCTCGGGGCTGATAACTCGCAGCCACCTATGGCATGTAGGCTGATAATACTGAACCTCAGTTCATTCCAATTATTTTTTCCCCCTTAAGGTGCACTCAGAGGTTTTTAATGCCACAGCCAAACACCACACACAGAAAGTAATGCTGTTAGAGGAGTAGGGGGTGTGGGGGGAAATCCTGATGAAGATTGGGTGAGGAAGAGCAGTGGGTTTTTTGTCCCTCCATTGAGGTGAGGTCTTATTTGGAGGAGGATGCTCAGGAGGGCTCCCTTGACCTGGCTGGCTGGCTCTAGGGGTGGTATGATCTTATGAATGAATGGAACCTGAAGTGAATGGGTGCTTTCAGGACAGCGGAGAGGCAATCTAAAGTAGGAGGGTTCTGCCTCAGGGCCGACGTGGTGGCGAGGCCATTCGGTGCCTGTGGGTCATGCTCAGAATTTGAGATCTAGAGAGTGGATCTGTGTGCAGACTAACCTCATCAACATTCTTAAACCATACAGGATATACTGTATGTCTGTACAGTTTGTACCACAAGTGTGGGATGTAATGAAGTGACTGTCAGCCTTGTCAACCTTGAGCTCTTCAAGTATTACATTAATTTTCAGTTGCTGTAATTGATGCTTCACAAGCAAACTTTGAATCAAAAAGTACAAACTGATAGAAGAGACATCTGCAACAGACACTTCATCAGAGAATACCGGATTCAACTCCTTGAATCCTGTGTGCTCTGACGAAGGTCTGTTAGACCCAAAGCTCAGATAAAGTGTCACATAGATCTGAGTGTGAGGATATCTCTTTTATCAGGTGGTAGTTAGTAACCTTTCTCTCTTTGAATAGTTTGAGAGAAATATGAAACTGGAATGTATAGCAGTATTCTCTGATCCCCTTGTAAGAATTTCTGAAATTATTAGCAAACTATTAGCAAGATATTCTACTCTAATTAGGAATTGGATTGGAGTCCTTTGGGTGGGGGGCGACTTATAGTGAGGGCAATATTCTTCATAAAGCAGTAAATCCAGTAATACTATCTGTTGTGGGAATGTTTCAGAATCAGAATCAGCTTTATTGGCCAGATATGCGTACGCATACATGGAATTTGGCTCCGGTTTCCACTCCGCTCGCAATGTACAAACACTATCTTACAATAAACAAGAAAAACATATAAAGAATAAAAAAGTGCAGCAAAAAAGTAGAACAGATAAACATTCAACAGCTATATACAATATAAGTATATATATATATATCCAAAAAATATGTATATATATATATATACATATATATATATGTATATATATATATACATATATATATATATACACACACATGTGAACATAAACCTATCAATAATTCTTATCAATTCAGCCACAGTCATTGCAGAAATAAATGATTTCTTTAAAGTATGTTATTTTGAGGAAAGTGCATCATAGCTATGGCCCTGGAACTCACCTTGGTAATGTACAACTGGTTCAGTAAAGCACGCATCTGTCAGGATCCAGGATCCCTGTCTGACCTGACGCCTCCCATGGCCACACCCTTGAGGGTGCACAGCTGAGGACACTCCAGCTGATCACCTCCTGCTGCCTGACACACCAGACTCAGGGCCCACTAATGAGGCTGCTGGAACTACATAAGCTCTGGCCCTGCAGTCTGGGGTTGTCAGGTCGTACTCTTTTTCACCCGCGTCAACCCTGTGGCGTCCTCTGCCCTCCTTGTGTGTACGGATTACACTCCGCCGCTCTGCCCTCCTTGTGTGACACGGACTACTCTCGCCGTCAAGCTGCCAGCCCTCCGGTGTCGAGCCACGGGCCTCACACCGTCGCTCTGCCACTCTGGTGTCGGACCACGGGCTCCACACCTTCACACATTCAAAATAAAACCTGTTCATAGTAACTTCTGTCTCCTGTGGTCTTGCGTTTGGGTCCTACCTGCGAACTCCCACATAACAGCATCTCTCAGGGAACAACACTGTGCAGGAAGCTAACACACCCACTACAGGTGCAGTCCATGAAATCAATGAGTCATTTAAAAAGTAAAACAACTATGATTAAGGGTTTTAGTTGTTGGGTGTAATACATCATTCTTTACAATGTCTAGTTTATTTCTTTTGGAAGTGGAAAACTAAACTGAAAACAAACTATCTGTCAGCATATTGTCTACAATTGCACAATCATGATATGGAATGTATTTGTTTTCCTTCAAAGCCTGGATTCAGTGGAGGCGGCAAAGTCTAGTTTTGTAAAGTGAAGCCAATGCTAAAGTGCCTTCATCCTGTATTCTCTCTAATGGCTCTCAGGGGCCGACTCCTCTGGTAGCAAAAAGGAGTCTGATCGTATAGAAGTCTATGAGAAAATGACTCTACTTCATTTAGAGTCAAATAGACCATAAACCAGGGTACACTTTAGGGCGGGGCTACCTTGCTGTTGCACCCTTAAAATGAACCGTCCAACAACACGTCCATCTTCGTTTTGCAACTTTTATTTACAAACCCCATGGAAGCACAAGCACATTTTGCCTTCTGCCTGCATACATCACGTTCTCTCTAAACTCTCTTAAAGCGACAGCACTTTCTTCTCAAGGGTCAGTACACCAACTTTCTTCCCTTTACAGTTAGCAAGCATAACTACTGAAGTAAAACAAATATGAATGAACTTAAACACATATTTAAAGCAAATGATTTTACATAGACACACTGATAGTAAATTAGCAAGAAATATGAAATGACATATTTCAGTGCACTACACCAGGGGTTCTTAACCTTTTTGACCTCGGGGCCCAACCTTTCAAGTACAAAGTGTCCCGGGGCCCACTCTGACTATATGCATCAAAAGTGTCAGACAACCTGTAGGTCATACAGAAACAGAGCAGTGGGCCTTTGGAGTCAGTAAAAATTTAAGATTTTTGTCCGCATAAAATAAAAAAGTATCTTTCAGTATAAATAACTGCCGGTGGCTGTATCTGTACATGTAAAGGACAGTATAGGGCTGTAACTACACTATCAGTGAACAACTGCCTCAAATTTGAAGAAGATTGGACAAAGTATGACAATTCTACAGAGTTTCTTCCATGAAGAGATCCAGGCGGAGCTCTAGAAGGACATTTGGAGACCCAAATGGACACATGGTAACCACATGATATTCTGACACACTAAAGGTGTTTCTCCCTTTATATTTTGATATTATATTATTTTCCTTTTATTTTTAGCCTTTGCAAATTGCAATAACTATGTATATATGGTCGAAGACATGGTGTGTGTGTAGTGGACTTGCTGTGCTTAATGGCTGCGACAGAGCGCACGAACGAGAATGAGAATAGCTCAGTTACGCAAACGTTGGTTGACAGCTTGTTAAACAACTGACTGACGCATTACCGCCACCAGGTGGTGGGAAGCTATATCGTAACTGAGCGTCTCATGGATAACGGTAATATCTCTGGTGTCTTCAATTGATAACCTATGCGGTCCCGCGGCCCTCGCGGCCCACAGGTGCAAAACTGAAAGTTTTTCGCCCATGATTGGGCCGCGGCCCTATGGTTAAGAATCACTGCACTACACTACCACAGCGTTGTCTGGTCTGGGAGTTGTCCGTGTTTTTGTCTTAGAATTGTAACCTTTCACAATGTGTTTTCATATCATGAAAGTTAATTGAATTATTTTGGTTGCCTAAAAATGTCTTATTCAGTGTTCAGTTGTACTCAGCTCAACCCTCTCGTGACACTTTGAGTTGCAAAAAACAAGGTGGCGATGGCCAAAATGATGAACTTGAGGCTTCAAAACCATAGCCCACAAACCAATGGGTAATTGCAGCCTTTAGGGGAATGCCATTGACATAAACACTAAACAGTACAGACAATAGAGTATTCTGTTGGATGGATGCTGCAGCTCAACTTCCCAGTAGAGATATTGTTCTTTTGAATCTAGAGCAGCTCCTCTTTTTTGCCAATGTTGATCATATTTAAGTGCATTTTCATGACAGAAAGTACAGATTTCCTCCAGCATTATCTACTTGTTGAGGTGGAACAGCTTCTGAAACAGCATTTAGAGCATAATAAGGTTTACTGAACTGGGCAAATTACTCCTTCAAATTGACAGTAAACACATCATCTGGCTTCTTCACTATAATAGCCTGCCAATCCATTTTGATGATGATGCTACAGCACTGGCAAAGCTCAGCGCCGCCCGCCTGGTGCCTGCATGATGCCTGTATGTGCGTTCCTAATCAAGTTTAATTATGCTGGTATCGTGGCTGTGTGAGGATACAATGCATTCGTACTTTGTTCTAAAAGGATGAGAGTGGCATTGGTATCTATTTTATTACTGTCACCAAATACTGGCAAAAAATATTAAAAGACCAAAACCAACAATGCATTAGTATGTTTCCCAATACTTTCTGACTTTCCTACTCTGTCTGTGATCCTCCGCCAAAGACCATTGGTTCCTATCGACGACGCTAATCCATAAAAATGTTAAAAAAAGAAATATATATATATTTATATATATATATATATATATATATATATATATATATATATATACCCAGAGATATATATGTGTGTGTGTGTGTGTGTGTGTGTGTGTGTGTGTGTGTGTGTGTGTGTGTGTGTGTGTGTGTGTGTGTGTGTGTGTGTGTGTGTGTGTGTGTGTGTGCTGGTACATAAACTTTAACAGTCACAAAGTGGTTCATAATTATGTCCTGAGTACCATACATATACAGTCATTATGAGCATTATCTGGAGCAATCAGGCAACAAACCTTTTCTAGTCTAGCCGGCTCACTTTTAATTGTCAGTGTCTGAAAATCGATTGAGTTATACATATTACGCATTTGGGCATGCTAATGACTAAGTGGATACCATACACAGTCTGTCGCTACCCAGTCCGTGCTGAACTCTGTCTGAACTGGCTGCAGACGCTTGTTACAGTAAGAGGAGAAGCAGGCACAGTAAACAGAGGCTTTCAGCTTGAGAACGACAGAGCAAATATCTACGACGGCGAGCTAACAGGCTACTGGATGAAGCTGAAGATGGTTCCGCAGGGTCCGATTAGATGATGCTGAAACTGGGACTAAGTGCTATGCTGGCAGAGGATGGATAAACTAAGTGCCCCATCTCAATTAATGTGGATGTGATCTGTCCTCTCCACATTAGAAAAAACACATACACCAAACACTTCTTTTGTTTTATTTGGGGTGGTGTAGCTAATTCACATGTTGTTGGAATGTAAAATAGAGTGATGAATTAAAATGAGCATATCACTATTGAAATGCCACAAAATGACAAAGAGACAGAGAGAGACTGGCATAAAGATTTGTTTTACTCAGTCTGTTATTATGTCATTAAATATGAAAATAGAGACTGGCTGACACTAGACAGAAGGCTTCGATGGTGCGTTAGCTAGTCCCAGGTGGCATGATGGGAGTCTTAAGTGTTACAAACTTTACTGCTACAATGTCAAACCAACATACATCTCCATAACCAAATGCTGCTCATTCAAGCTCTGGCTGCTCACATGACCAAGCAGTTCATTTAGCGAGTAGAGAGCACAATTACACTAAGTTGTAAGTATTATACTAATTGTCTTTTCAAAAACAACTTCACAAAGACTTTTACAGATACAAGAAATATTTATATCAATATACTGAGGGGCTTGGCCATGACCAAAACAACCAGTAATACTGCTTTGTACATTTTGAGGTCCCAAATACGTTGAAAAACAAAATGCTGCTGTGGAGACGATTTGTAAAATGTCTGAATTCATTCTTTGTCAGGCCTATCCAGGTCTACACAACAAGCAAATCATTTTTTTATATGTTCGTTTTTTGATTGGATAGATCAGGGCTGTGGTTATGGGCTAGGCTAACATTGTAGCTGCTCCATCAACCCTCAAAATAACACCATCTAGGCATAAATATGGCAACGTTATTGTTCAAACCCTATACACTCCATGGTCTATACACTTAGATTGTTGTCAGGTACTATTGTATCGCTCTAGGTGCCCACAGATGGCTAGAATGTTTTTTCCTTCATTTCTGATTCAACAACATCACAACGTCAGGACATCAGTGACGGCAGCAGAATCTCTCTGCTTATAGGCTTTTGGGTCACAACGTCAAGCGAATTTCTTGATCAAGGTGGAAAAATCTCATCTCCCTCGTTGCGGCATTTGTATCGTCCGAAAAGTTTGCTTTGTTTTTAGAGTAAACACACCATAATAGTTTAGCCTTCGGCTAACCATAAAGAGAAGCTGATGCTGCAGCAGACATAAAAAAAGCAACATTTCCTCTCCATCTCTGGAAATCAGATGGGAGGGGCTTAGGACAGACAGGGGAGAGTGGCAGGATGAGGGCTGTATTTCCAATTCTTTCTTTTCCAAATACTGCCTACCCTGAAGTACCACTTGATTTACAATATGCTGAAAGGTTATTATGGAATTTTTGCCTAATGACGCCAAAACATACTATCTCCCCCAGCTTTACCTGTTAAGTAATAATTAACTGCTGGCGAGACTGGAATAGTCATCGCTGCAAATCTTGATATCAACAAAATCATCACAGCCAAACATGCCTCAGCACGTTCCGGTGATGCTACATTTATTCTGAGACACAAACGCCACACAAACAAACACCTGCAAACATATGATTCACAATTCCGTCAGAGAGCCTGAATGAAATGATATGGTATTGATCAGCAATGATTAATGGAATATGCAAACCCAACTGACACCATAGTAACACTCATTTTTCCTGCTTCATTCCCAGACAGTTCTGTTTGTGCTCAGGTGATGAAGATAAATAGCATTGCCTTTTCCTGGCAGAGACAGAAGATGGGGCTGGTGCTCTACTAAAGATATCTCCAGGTTTCTAAGGCCTGTTTCTGCTGTCCTGCAGAGTTTGCAATGGTGTGTAATTGTGTTTTTTGGCCCTAGCATTCAATCAAATCCTATCAGAGTCTCTGGCAGGCAATAATAGTCTACAGACTACAACCAACGGTCCAATTCAGGCTGGCGTTTGGAGAGAAGGTATGGCTGCTTCTCCCTATCCTATGATGATGAGACAAAGCAAAACAGCTTTTTCCGGCAGTGTCAGATAGCTCCAGGAGGCCGTAGACTGCTGCCTCATCCAGCTGCAGGCCTCTTTCCTGTATGTACATTATGAATATAAGAATGGGTGATTCTTATGCACTCACTCCCAACATATTTTTGTTTGGAGAGGGAAGACAAACAGCATTTATTAACATAAAATTCAGCTTGTAAAACTGTTCCCTGGAGGTAGTGGTGAGGAAATCTCCCAATAAAGAGACCCTTTGAAGTTTTGAATATGTGGAGATGAGCAGCAGAGGAGAGAGAGGAGAGAGGGGTGGAGACTGTGAGTGGAATTGTAAATACATCTTTTTTTCAAACTGTTGGTCCTGCATGAGTGATTGTGAAAAGTACTGTGAGAAAAACAAATGCAATTGTCATCTTGTGAAAATATACCATATATTATAAACACCTGCTGCCTGTGTTTTTTATGCCACTAAAAGTTTCTAAATCACTGACAGAAACCATAAGAGTTGAAATCTTTTGGGGCGAGTCCCCTCAAGTCTGGAATAATTTTCAACAAATCAAAATCAACTTTGGTCAGACTTGTTTCAAGTCTTTCAACGTATCCGCATACAACTGTTTGTATGATTTCTTACAACAAAGTTACTCATCATTGTCCAACGAAAGTCCAGCAACATGTGTCAATTTCTGCTCGTTACATGCATACAGTCTTTTCAAAATAAACTACCGTCTTCACAGGATTCAATTTAGTTAGGTTCAGGCCAGGTTGCAAACCTCCCATTCTGATAAATAAAGCCAATGTGGAAGTGTCTTAAAGCTTTCATTCTCTCTAGTGACCACCAGGGGGCGACTCCTCTGGTTGTATAGAAGTCTATGAGAAAATGACTCTACTTCTCTCTTGATTTATTCCCTCAGTAAACATTGTAAACATGAGTTTATGTCTCAATCTCTAGTTTCAAGTCTTCTTCAATACAGCATGATGTTCATTTAGTACATTATGGTCCATTTAGAGTCAAAGCCCTTTAGAGAGTTGCTGCGCTACCAAGGCCATATACGGCGTCACTATGTCACATCTCCCCAATCTAAATATGGTAACTACCGTTCACTGGTTGCAAAAGGCCAAGATGGCGAACTGGAGGCTTCAAAACAGCAGTCCACAAACCAATTATTAACATCATCTTTATTTCACTTTTTAAATGATTAATGAAATAGAATTCATTGCAATCTTGCATGTATATTCAGCTCACAGCTACACCACTGTGTGAACAATTTGTATATTGAAGTGAACGCTAACTCCACATGTCTGCCAAAAGTAATCCAAGCATTTACTGCATATCACCTTCAATCCAACTTCATCCCTATTGGCCCAGCCACAAGGCAGCATCCCAAAACCTCTCTATTTCTTCCTTTAATGGTTCTGAGCTATTCGAATGGATATAAATGTTTTTGCCGCACCATTGAGCAGGGTGAAAAGCGGTGATGGAAATGGCTTTTAAAAAAGCCATTCCTCTTGCTGCCTCTGGCAAAACTCGCTGTGCTCTCGACTATCTTTTATCACCTGTACGCCGGTCAGTCGTAACAGATTTCTGGCAGCCATTTGAGGTCATGTATATCTTTATACATGGAGTTGTAACAAAAAGCACCTTTTGCACTTTGGAGTGCATTGTGGGACCGACCTCGTTACCATTCCTACAAATGTGGCCCATGATGGCTCTGCTGAGGTGGAAATGGCTTCTGTTACATTCGTACCAAAAGTTTGCTTGTATTTCCCTTGATTTCCCTGTCACTGAATAAACCCTCTGGGAGCGGAAGAATGTTGCATTGTGGGAAGTACAACTTGACATGGCATATATCACAATTCAATCCAGCAGGAGTGTGCTTATTCATACCTAAACAATACAGCACACAGCGGGAGGTTAAGGCACTTTAGTTCACAAGTCAAACCGATGATTCTCAGCTCCCGCAGGCCTGCTTCATTATGAGCTGCTGACACACTAAATGGTCCATGTCCTCTCCGGCAGCGTTCAAACACTGTCACCATTCTTTCAGAGTTAAGCTGCAAACCTTTTCTTAGGTATGCCGTCTTGCCAACATTAACGCATGTTTTCATGCTATTATTATTTATGTTTTCTACTAAGCCTAACTGAAGCCTTTTTTCCACGTTTACCCCGTACTGCTACTTTTTAAAGTAGAAAACAGTCAATTATGATTGATCCAGTGTAGAAGGGAATTGAGTAGGTGTAGGGATGTGATTTACTCTGGGAATTCTGCAAAGACAGTCTAGACTACTTGACCTGATACATGATAAATGAAAAAGAAATGTGTGCTCTGCATGCACTGCTCAGCAACAAGATGACGTGCCAGTCTTATTGAAGATTTACTGCTGGAGGTATAAAGAAGTAGATTCACTGGACTACACAGCGTTGGCTCTTTTAAAGTTGCATTAGAATCCCCCACTCTCGTGAAAAATCTTCACCGAAAATATAGCTTTTTTTTCTTTTTGGACAAAAGCCGAAAACCCTGAAATGGATTTATGTTTGTGATCAGTCTTGCATTGCTTTTCAACGTCTCTCTTGCTCAGCGTTTTCTGCCCGTATTCACACACAGCTACGAGGCGTGCTGTCGCCTTCGCTTCAGCTCCTGCTGATCTCACAGCTTATCAACACACTCTACAGCTGCTGCATCATTTCAAGAGGCACATTGTTGCCTTCCACACACTCGAGCAGGCAGGATCGAAGGCTGCGCTCTGGCCCGGTGACCAGGTTTATGCTGTGTCGAGCGAATGCAGTCAGGCCGAATGGAAGAGACACAGTATCGATTTATTTTCTTAATGGAATCACACACTACTTGAGAAGTGGCAGTGTGATGATGCAAAAACAAAGTTTGACTCTGAGTCTTGCACATCCGTTTCATTGCATGTGAAATGTGTGACCTATTTGATGTTTGTAGCAATGCTTCTTTTTTTTCCTCCAAAGAAAGAAACACTGTATCCTGAGGGACAAAGACTGCACCAGAGAAGGACTATTGTTAGATTACAGTTAGATTACAGAAAGCAACAGCATCCTTTCACACATATTTGTATTTTAGCCGAGCGGTGGTGAAATGTAACTATGTACATTAACTCAAGTACTGTACTTACACTAAGTACACATTTGTGAGGTCATTTAAGTTAAGTGCTCCTATTTTACTCTTCGTGCCAGAGATGAATATGACCTTTTACTTGACTACATTTATCTGACAGCTATAATTATCTTTTGGATTATGATTTTTCATACAAATGATACTGTTCGATAAGCGTCTGAAATGATACATTTATGATGAAATGATGTTCTGTGGAAAAGGAATATCTTTCAAAGTTATTTCAGTCTGTAATTTAAATGTTATTTTCATTAAAAGGTAAGAAAGTTTCATTTTTTTCATAATTCTGGTGCAGAAAACGGTCTTACTCTTCCTTGTTTCAAAATTGATTGATTTAAAGAAATAAAGTGGTTGAAATATTCTGACAGAGTCAACAGAACACGAAGGGGACGTCGTTCTCCCAGTGCAAACAGAGCTACAGCAGGAAGGACTGAAAGGCCAGCAAAGCAAGAGTTCAAACAGTTTGAACACATTTCTCTTCTTCAGTCGAGTCATGGGGGGATAAACATACACAGAGGGGAGATGTGGCTCAAACATCCTCTTTGGAACAGGGGCTGTCACAGACAAAGACATAGAGACCAGGACTGAGGAATATCTATGGAAACCATGGCATGAATTAGGACAATGACTTTCACAGAAGCTAGAGGACCGTTTTGAACATGGTTTAGTTTGCAGGTCATTTAATTTGACAGTTAATGTTTAAACATAAATCCATGCACACTCTCGTTCTACACACACTAATTATAGTTGAAGAGGAAAGTAATAAACCAGACGTTTTGAATAATCATCCACAGCAACTGTTGGTAAACTTCAATAATTATTGCATTATATTCATGATAAAAATGTTCTGGCGCAGCAAAACTATTGTGGTTCAAACTTGATTTCATGGAAAAAAAGGACTAATCTTTGAACCTGAGAACACTTGGAAAAAACAAAGAAAAGATGTCAGGTGCTGGTAGGTGATTCTTCCTGCCATCATAGTTATTGTCAACTCCCACTGTGGACCATAGTCACCATCATTTCCGATCTCACTATTAGTCTGATGCCCGATCAGGCAAGTGAGCTGCTTGATTTCGAAGTCAGAAGTGGCATTCTACTTGCCCCAGCCAAGTGGCCAATCCGTATTGTTAAGCCCTGCTTTGTTGCCATGGTTCATTCAGATTTAGTTGCTCCTTTGTTAAGCATGCAACATGGAGAACTATCCCTACTGAGCAGGAACCCTGAACAGATGGTGACAGTTCCTATTCTGCAGCATCAAGAACAAAGTCTCTTATTGGCTTCTCACCTGTGTGTACCACTGCTGAGAGCTGGATCTGGGTCTTTGTGGTGGGAAATCACTCTCTCCTCATGCAGTAAATTACCACATGTAGATTTCACAGAGGCTGCAGTGAGAAATAAGCTGTGATAAGCTTATGATACCTAGTGACAGGACGGTCTATGACTTAAGGGATAATGCCCACATCGGACGGTTCTGGCCTCTACGTCGTCCATTAATTACTGATAATGGAACCTCAAAGGGCATCATCCCACATAAACCATGGTCACTTATCAAAGAACAACAAAAAAGTCTGTTATTTTCTATTTTCATGCATTTTGCATCCAAAATCAAAATTATTTTCGCAATCCATTCACTCCGTTTCCCCGGTAACCCTGAAGAACGGCCACGCTCATATATCATTTGCTCACTGATAGGATGATGTATGTGTCATTAGGACACTACTACGTAATTAAACAATGTCAAATTAGACAGACAATAACAATGGGAGGCACGTGGGAGCAAGAAACTCTACATGCTGGTCCATTACCCCTCCCTCCCCCATGCTCCAGCTCAGAGCCACTTAGCCAAGCTGTTGCCAAGCTACAAAATCTTTGAAAGCAGGGGTGGCAGAGGCGGTATGGAGCATTATCTGTCTGATCCACTGATCTGTCAGGGAATTTGAAATATACTGTACATACATACAATGTGTCTTAATGCAAGGTTAAGGAAAGATAAATGCATAGCTGAACGTGTAAAAAGAACATGACTTGTGAGGGATAATGATAGTGGCATGTTCACCAAACTGCTGCAGAATACTGAGCATGTGCTCTCTATAGACCCCATTCATGCAGACATCATGATCACGTCACAGTGTTTGCTCGAGGCAAAACAAAGGACAGTCTCAGAGAACCACCTCAGAGTCGTGAGCTGGAGTTACACATCCAAAATGTCATCTTGCTGTGTTGTTGGGGGATTCTAGTGAGCTACAATATCAGAGAAGCCTTTCAGAAATGGAGAGAAAATGTAGCTTTAGCTTGGCCCTCTGCTAACCTCAGCCACCACAGCAGTGAGCTCACAGCAACATATTCTCACACTAATGCGACAAATAACACAGCTTGGTCACTTGCCCGATGACGCTAAGCTTTAAACTAGGCACAAGTCCTAGTGTTTGTTCGACCCTTTCCTTATCCCTTCCTCCTGCCCTGCATGAACCTTCACTGACATTATACCACATCAATTGCTCTGCCAACCGCTCATTCAGGATAAGCTAGAGACATGGAGAGAAAATATTGCTAGTCTAAAGCAGTGGTTCCCAAACCTTTTCTGTCAAGCCCCCCTTTGATGATATAGGAACATTGTAAGCACCCCCACTGCACCCGACCCCACCCACCCCAAATGGGTTGTACCTTCTTTGTGTTGAATGAATCTCATTATAATATATAAAGTCTATAAAATATGTTTTTCTTCTTATTTTTCTTTGTTCTTTCTAAAATAAGTACATATCACTTCACAGTTTATTGTTCAGTTTGTTTTACTGAAAAAAAATAGCAATAATAAAATCAATTTCCAAAAAGATTGGACTTTAGATTGCTTTCAAGCAGTGCAGACATATTAACTGCATTACATTCTTGAATATATCTTCAAGTAAAATGAACTACAAATGTTAAAATTGAAGTTAGGAACAGTGCAACAACTTACATTTCCTCATTTAACAGGTTGTTCGAACTGAATTAGTGTGAAATAAAATAAAGAATCCTACAAATAGAATAATGATCAAAGACAAGAAGTTACTCAGTGCTTTCTCTGCATAGATCACATTCATATTCCTACATGTCAATTGCTTTCTTTTCTATTTACATATTAATGAATAGTCATTCATTAATATGTAAATAAAATGAATTTAAGTGGAAACAACATATATTTCCTCACATTTAACAGCAGGTTCTCTCAAACAAGAAAATAACATCAAAGTGCTTGTTCACATGATCGTGGTGGTGTTTCCAAGTGTCTTTAATGTAGTGGGCTTCATACTGTCTGCCTTCAGTATGTTTAGACACACAACACACTGGGTCTCTCTTCTTGGCCGTCCATAGTGCTTGTAAAGCCCAGGGACAGATACGCCTCGTTGTATTTTCTTGCTTTTACCGTTTTTTGTGTCGTTGTGGTCGCGATGCCTGTTACAGCTGTAACAGACTTGCCATCTGATGTGTGACTGCTTTATACCAGTCACACATCTGTCCATCTTGGTACATCGCTTCCTTCCTATCTCTTATCTTTTTCTCTTTGTGTTGCTGTGTGTCTTTCTCGCTCTCTTTGTGTCGATGTGTCTCTCTCTCTCTCTCTGGTTTTGCCGCTAGTCAGACTTTTTCTGCCTCAGTTTATGCTACATCATGACAAAATATTTCATCCTGCTTACAGAAACGGGTCTATTGTTTTGTGTGGAGCTAATGATAGCAGGTTTTTATTGAGAAGCGTAAAGTTTTAGAAACGTATATCTACCTCTCTGGGTAACGAGTATCATTATTACACAATGCTAAACAGTGAAACGCACCAAATCCACTAAAGCAACCTGAGCATCAAGAACAGTTTGAAACTACTGAGAGAGAGTCGATGGAGCAGAGCTGGAGAGTTGTCAGACCCTGGTCAGTCTGCGTTCGGGGCTGATCTTGCATGAAAACCTAATTAAACATAGCAGCTCATGGTCATTACTTGTTTACTGCTCAATGCATTGACTGCATCAAGTTAGAGTGTAACTTTGTCATCTTAGATGTTGGATCTCACCTACATGACTGCTCCAAATATAAGACATTGTGACCGCCATTGTACAGCATTATATTTCTCGAGAAATGACTTTACTTATTAAATTTACTTTAAATTGTCGAAACTGTATACATCCATTATCAAAGCCTATGCCAGAGAGGCAGATGAATGTACATTGCAATTCCCGATGCATTACATTGAAAGCAGTATCGGTGTGACAAAGACCCTCTCCATTGCACACATTTGTGGACTGTCCAGACAATAAGAGACTCACACACTGAGTTGAATGTTTATTGTAAGGTTCTGATATGGTCTCAGGAGTAATTATTGAAGGTCAGGCCTGTAGACAAACATATTATTAGTTTGCTTATCTGTAGTGATGTTACGAGATGTGCAGACGCTTCGAAGCGTGTGTCGAGTAATGGAGGGGGCGTTTCCTTGAAGCGCGTATCGAGGCTTGCTTCATTTAGGGGAGGAGCCACAAATGATGACGTCCGAAGCCTCGCTGCCCGGCTGTACCACGTGACTGCTTCGGGAAGTGGTTCAGATTTTGCCGGGAGGTTTGACAGCAATATAAACCCCTCAGGCTCCATTCAAAATGTGGGTTGTTGGTGGAGAGTTGCGGTCAGTTGAGCGTTTGGATAGTTTGGAGAGAGAGAGATAGTTTGGATAGCGTTTATATAGTTTGGAGAGTTTAGAGAGAGTTTGGAGAGTTAGGAGAGTGAGGAGAGCAGGATAGGTGATGGAGCCAGCTAGGAAGAGGAGGATTTCCCCTGTGTGGGAACACTTTGATTTGATAACTCCTAATAAGGTAAGCTAAAGCTAACTATTTCAGACACATTAGGTTTGCTTATCAAGAACTGTATTTTTCACAGTTTCTTCTTTTATTCAAAGGTGAGGTGTTTATTGTGCTCCAAGGAGCTGGGGTACAATAACAACACCTCATCCATGTTAAGGCATCACCGTGCCGTGCATGAGAATAAGGAGGAAACTGGAGCTTCAGCCAGCCATGGTAAGTCATTACAATATTACAAATGCACCATCACAATTTTTCCCTGTTCACTTTTGTGTATTGTGCAAATTAAGACAGGTAACAGACACTGTATTTATTCTCTTTTAACCAGCCACCAGAAAACAAGAGCTGGATGAAGCCCTCGTCTCCATGATAGTGAAGGACACACAGCCCTTCAGTATTGTGGATGATGTTGGATTCAGGGCATATGTGTGGGCATTTTTGTGCATGCCAGCATCTTCTGTACCCTGTGAAAGGGTGTTTTCAAAGGCCGGAGAGGTCGTGTCAAAAAAAAGGAATCGTTTAAAACCAAACACTGTTGAGAAACTTATTTCTGAATAAAAATGAATAAAATGTCCCCTGTCCTGTACATCACTGTCCAAGTTACACAAGCATATTCAGTCCCCTCTTCCTAGTTCCACAAGCACTTTCACTGTCCTCTGCCTGCTTAAGCCCATGCCATTTTCCTAAAGTGACATAATAACATCATTACACAACCTGCCATATCATATGATACTCCCATTTTGGGAAAATGCACACACAGAATACATTCAAAAAATATATAAAAATATTTTATTATGCACATATGTGATCATTTATGTACAGAAATTATTTGGTCATACATTTTTGTAATTCAGTCATTCCCAACAGCCATAACAGACACAACAATTCAATGCATCACATTATGTGGTTCAGATACAGCTGCCTGTGATTATACACTTGGCCAGTAGGTGGTATCGTGTGCACATGAAGCATCGAGTAATGAACCCTTTCTCGAACCAATTGGCTGAAGTGTTGCGATGCCTCATGAGGCTTCATCTCGCCATCACTACTCATGAGGCTTCATCTCGCCATCACTACTTATCTGTAACTTAATTGATTGAATATATGAATAGTGCTGTCAAATAACATGCATGTTCTTACTTACCTCTGCTGTGTTTCCTCTCCAGGGTGTTCATCCTAAAAGAGTTCCCAGGGTACAAGCCCACCGTTTTATAGTTCCGGGAAGTACCATGTGGGAATTACTAGAGGGGTGGTAGGAAAATTGAATCCTCTGTTCGGGCTAGAGATGATCTCTATGGTGAAGTTTTACCACAATAGAGATCAGATAGAGCAGGGATTCCCAAAGTGGGGTGCGCGCACCCCTGGGGGTGCGCGAGCTGCCTCTAGGGGGTGCGCGAGAGGAAAAGTGTAATGGCGGTGCAGTCCTGTCTCCTAAAAATTACGTTCCCCCAAAACTAAAATGCATTCTCAATTACGTTTTACCACGAACGTATTTTCTCCCTGATTACGTTTGTGTTTGACATACAAATACGCTTCTCATCAACATATCTTTGCTGTACTCTAGTCTTTATGATGTTTCTGTGATCTGCCTCGCCTCTACCCCGCCACCCACCAGTTATTGACCCGCGGCCTGTTCCGAGGGCTGACAGACCTGACGATCGGGTGCCTCGCGGCGGGGCGGCTGGAGACCTCGCGTCCCGACGCCAACGGGTGAGCGCCGGCCACTCGGAACCATAAAACCAAGTCCTGGATTTCACCCGGGGGACATTCTGGAGGTATTGTGACCGGGTGATGTGCCTCGTTGCTGGGGAGGTATGAGCCGAGAGTGGCGGGGTGTTATGGAGGTATATATTACAACTCGGTGTTGTTCCCGTGCGTGGATGAGCGCATTTCTGCCGGAGACAGGCGGCGTGTTGTGGTATTATTCTGACCGCGTAATAGGGAGAAGGAGAGGGAAAAATGTTAAAGAGATGGTGGAATGTATGATTGGAGAGAGAGAAGCGAAAAAGTTGGACGTGATCCCGGTGTCCAACAACACTGTCGCGCGCATCGATGCTTTGTCCGAAGACATCCTGGCTACATTAGTCGGTCGCGTGAAGAAGAGTGAGTTTTACTCTCTGCAAGTAGACGAGTCTACAGATGTGGCCAATCTGGCCAATCGTCCGTTACCTTCGTAACGTTATGTCCGTTACCTTTTCGAAGGCACGGTGCAGGAAGAGTTTGTGTTTTTTATCTTGTAAACAAACGCCACGCGCGAGCAAACTGTTCTCTCATTAGTCCAATTTTTATGCGGCTCTGTTGCTTTTTTTTTTTAAGGTGTGTGTGTGTGGGGGGGGGGGGGGGGGGGGGGGTTGGGGGTGCGTGAACCCGGTCGGGATGTAGAAGGGGGTGCGTGGCCTAAAAAGTTTGGGAACCGCTGAGATAGAGAATTGACCTTTAGAATGTTAGGCATCTATTTTAATGTATTGTTGTAGATTAGGGGGTTGTGTGGTAGAGTGAGGGGCGGAGTCGCCTATCTTGCAGTGATGTGGAGGTCCTCGTTAGTGGCAGGCTATATAAGGCTGCCATGATTACATCTAGTCGGTCGCTGCCAGGACCACATGCTGCCCGTGGGCCCTGGAAAAGTTATGCCATGTATTTGTTTGTTGTTTTTGTTGGTGAAATAAACACCTGGTTGGGCACACGTACTCTCTGTGTCCGTCCTCCTACTTCCAAAGTCCGGCCGCTGTGGGCCAGCCTAACAATCGGCTTGTCAATTTCAGTAGGTGTGCTCCATTAGCAAAGCCACAGCCTAATATTTCCCATCTCCACTGTAACGTTGAGCCAGATACAAGGCAGTCAATAAAAAAGACACTTTTCTGTATGACCATTCTCAAAGAGGACATTTAGGAGTAGTGAGTCCTGGAGGAGTTCCAGCAATCACACATATGACTGTCGCCATTGAATGATATAAGTATGTATTTCGTCTAAACTGATGAGAGAAAAAATCTTAGCATGAGAGAAAAAAATAATAATAATTAATGCTTGCGGCATCAAAATGAAATGAGCAACACGTGCATCTTATCCACATCAATACTGCAGGCAAGGGATACCCAGCCAGCTTTTAATTAGATTCTGTATCATAATACACAGAGACATGCTGAAACAAACCATATCCCAACAGTGTTACAGTATGTAGTAGAAGTATGCTTAATGTCAATTAGCAGTGGTGTATAGTAACAAAGTAGAAATACTTCGTTACTATACTGTACTGTAGTTTTTTTGGATATCTGTACTTTACTTTACTATTTATATTTCTGTTGACTTTTACTTCACTACATTTTGCAAAGAAAACTGATACTTTTACTCCGATACATTTACCCTGAAACCTTCGTTACTCGCTACAAAATCAAATCTATCTTTAGAAACAAAATGAATCGTGAGAGCAGCGTTGGGGACTGTGGTGGAACACAGACTGCAAGCAAGCAGGTTTGGTGAATCAGTGGTCCTAGCAGCAAGTTAAATCATTGGTTAATCACGTTAATGCACAATTGCAAACAAGTGCTCTCAAAGCCGCGGTGTTTTGATTCCCAGTGATGCCCAGGATGCTACATGCTATAAGCTAGCGGGCGACTACATGAGTATAATTCCACTCTACGATGACTGATTTCATGATGGAAGCAGAAATGGAAGCACCTGCTACTCCCGCAACAAACGACGGTGGTGACGAAGACCAACACCCGTGGATCGCTAGCGAGTTAGTGAGCTGAGGAAGTGTTGACAGTTGTGCAGCACTAGTTGGCTAACGTTAGCTAAAGCTAGCTACCACACCATGGAGCTGCGAGAGCGCAGCATTAGGGAAATCCTTCCCAGCTGAGCGCAAGCTGTCTCTGAAGCTGAACACACCTCTACCTGCCTCAGCGGCCTGTGGATGTCTATTTAGCATCGCAGGACTAGTCTTCAGCCCAAGAAGAGCTTCTTTTGAAGATGAACAGGACATTTTTCAGTTTCAAGTAATGACTGGGTTGCTGCTTTAGTATTGATCATGTTTTATATTGATATTGATATTTGAGTCATTTTGTGGATGATCACATGGAGTTATGATGGTAGCAGTCGCCCAATTGCAGATTCAGCTTGAGCAAAACCTTTGCCTGTTGTGTTCAAATCAGGCCCATAGGAGTTTACAAGGCAGGTGTCCTTTCTCTAAACACTGACCTGATGCATCAAGTGGATATGTTTTGCTGAACATAATATTATGCATTGGCCCTCTACATCCTCTAGTCTAATGAGCATACTTATAAACGCACTGTTACAACTCCTTCATAGTGTCATATTGCTTTTCGGAGAATGATGATGATAAGTGATAAGTAGATGCAAAAGTATACTTATGTACAATATATTATGTTGAATATTGTTGCTCCTGGATGGATCACAGCCAACCCAATTATGTTCAACACAGCTCCATGTCCTTGGTCATGGTGCCACAGCACTTAAAAGAATAAACTTCATAATTCTCACAATTCTGACCCTTTGCTTTTTTATTAACAGCATTTACTTGTACTTTTACTTTCAATACTTAAGTACATTTATTAATATCAGAAAATGACTTTTGATACGTAAGTACAATAAATATCAGATACTTTAAGACTTTTACTCAAGTAGTATTCTAATAGGTGATTTTTACTTTTACTGGAGTCATTTTCCAGTAAGGTATCTTTACTTTTACTCAAGTATGACCACTGTCAATTAGTATAAATCATTTTTACAAAAAGATTCAGAAAGCAGCTGCTATGAATGTCAAGTCTTCATGACCCTGCAATTAAATTGGTTTTCCCTAACCCTGTGCCCATTTACTGAATGTATGCACATTTGGAAGTATGGCATTGGAAAAGCTGGATGGAAATGATGATCCTTAATTACATTTGTTTTTAAATGACACTCAAAATGGTGTTTTTTTGTCTTTGTTGAAAAAGAGTTGATGCGCTAAATGGATCATGGAAAACGCCTTTGCAGAATAAATTCTGACACGGTGAACATATAGCATGACTCAGCTGTTTTATGCTGTCTTTTTGCATATAGTATTATTGTTTCTGTCCCCAGACACCATGAAACATGGCCAATACTAATACTAGCTCACATGAAAGAACAATTAAAACTTACCCAACTGAAACAAGGTTTCGAAGACTTCTCTCCATTTTTCTCTCGTAGATGGTAAATGGCAAAGCTTACTTGTTTAGTTCCTGATTCTTACTCTGTCACTCGTGGATTATAGCCATGCCTAAAGCGTAGCCTTCAACCACAACTTCTGACAAAACCTTGCTTTGAGCAGCCTAGTTTATTCGCTCCAACTCAGTTGATGGAAGCGCACCTTATTCGCATTTACTTTTTTGCAAAATCTCAAAGTTTTCATAAAATACTGAGGAAAATTTAATGGAAACACAGTTACTGTTGTGCCAGCCTCAAAGTCAAAATAATACGAATAATATTTATTTATATCTGTATACTTTATGCATTCAAATGGGCCAGTGCAGCAAGCATCTAAAATCAACGGAGCTACTTGCATGGACAGGCAAGTGATTTCCACCTTATACAGCTTGAGTCAGAAAATATGTTCTCTTAAGGTCAGGGAGCTCTGCTTCTGCTCAGGTAAACAAAGATGTGAGGCAGCCTGAACATTCAGGCAGGTAAACTGTAGATGGATGGAGCAAGTAAATCAAAAGAGAACAACAAACCAGAGTCTGAAGACTGACTGAGGGGATCAACGAGTCATGCTGCACATATCTTGTAAAATGTGTACTAACACACCTCACCCTGCACGTTGCTTTCTACTTGATAGGAATGCCAGAGCATCTGAAAGACTATCTTAAAGAAGTGAATAAATGGAATGAAAGAGAGATGGAATGAAAACATTAAAATAAAGGAATGTGAAGGAGTCGTTTTTCAGCGTGCAGTCCCGAGCCCCCCCCCCCCCCCCCGCTCTTTTTCAAATGTCCTTGGGCTGTCGAACAGTTTTGCTATTGCAGACACTGCGGAGGAGGTAGGTTGTGATGTGCTCAATTTTCCCCTAGAGGACAGTAGAGCTGCAAATAATTATTTATTCAAGTCGCTTGTCTCTTTTTCGTTTTCTCATCCCCACATGGTACATTTACCCTTTTTAGAATTTGCATTCCAAATTGTCCATTAGGAAGATTAAGCTTGTTATTTTTGAATTATTTGAACGTTTCTGTCATACCTTTTTCACTGATAATGACGGTGAATGAGAACTCAGCTCACCCTCGAAGCAGTAAATTTCACAAACACCAAGTTTAGAGTGTGTGAGGAGATTCAAAGAAGCGGAGGAAGCTGGAGAGAGACTCGTTTTCTCAACAGCTCACATCTGTGTTGCTTCCTTTTCATGGCAACATACTTTGCAGCATTAGCCTGGTTGCTAATGTTGTGCTACCAGTTTTCTATTGATACGCTTCACAATAGGAGGGCAAGGGCGCCAGCCTTAATTCTTCCTGATTCTGTGCCTGTGTGCTCCCTTCAAACTGAGAGGATGAATGCAGTGGATGCAGTGAGCTCGTCAAAGGTTCACCCAACACCGAGCCACAGAAAGGTGACAACTCAGAAGGACAACAAAAAAAGAAAAAAAAGCAGTCTGCCAGTCAGTTTTATTAATTTTAAAGACAGGGACATGGGAAAGCTCAAAGGATGCATTTGTTCAGTGACAGTTGAGACAGACTAGAAGAATACATGCAAGGGGATCAATTTCCTCCCCTAAGGGCTTGTGTGGTGTCCCCCAGCTACATGCAGAGCGATTGTTAGAGTGGAAGGGCGGAATAGCTGCATTCCACCATCTGAAAAAGGGGCTAGATGGAGGGGGCCGTTGAAGCTTAAGTATGGATATCCGCCTGGAAAGCAGAGGAGTAGATGGCATAAGCAGGGTTAATTTGTGCTGGATGCAGCCAGAATGAGATGCACACATCATTCAGCTCTTTTCAGGCACCAACGGCCCCTCATATATAAAAATCACATTCATAAATATCAGCTAACGTGCAGTATCATCCCTTTGCTCTCCTAGAGTACATTAGGCCTACAGACGTCCTCTCTGCATTGTGCTCATAGCTAAGAGTTGTGTTGAACCCAAGGGCACACATCGGCTAACAGCCATTAAAACAGCTGGGATGGTTGCCTTTGAGGCGCCATATACAACAACTGAGTGTGGTTTATAACGTTTCAAAAAGCAGATTATCATTTATAACCTGAGTGTCTCAAAGACCACGATCGTAGGGTTAATGCCTTGTGCTCAACTAGGATCAATACCAAGATTGGTATTTTTTCAATCAATCATCAATCCAGCATTTATCAATGATCAGTGGAAAATCTCAGCCAAACAGCCTATTTAACATATAAAAAGACATGATTTATTCAATTCAATTCAAAAAGTAAATTGTACATGTACATATGGCTACTGCCACACAAATTAATAATTGTGAGTCTCCCATCCATGTACTTGCGATCCACTAATGTAAGCTGACTCTTGCAGCAGCAGCACAAATGTTATCTCAAACACAACACTGTCCTGCCTATGCATTGACACGAGGCACAGGCTCCGTGGCTGCAGTCTTTGACACGCCACATCAGCATGGAGATTATCTGTGTCTGATGTCCTTGTGTTGAACAGCGACCTCATAAGTGTTCTGAGACCTGCTCTCTGCTCCCTGTCCCGGCGGATTACCTCCCCCTCCACACTCCAGCACCTTGTGATTGATAAGTAAATTAAGCACAGAGCAAAAAGTGCAGATTTGCAAGCATGACACAAACAAGGAGAGCAAGCATGCTTGTAAGCAGTTGAAAGAATACACAGACTTTGTTTTATCTTCTTTCAAACAATGTTGTTTGGTTGTTTAAAAAATTGTCCTTCCATATGTACATAGTAGGAAAAAGTTATTTATTTCCTTAAAGGATCAGTCTGGTGATATTCTATATTTTTCTTATTGTCATCTAATCCCATGAAAAGACTAACACAAAGAATGAATAAATCCTATGAAGTATTGTGTGTGTATCTTCTTCCTCAGTGTCACAGTGAAGAACACGTCAGTGAGCCTCACTGTGCTGTTCCTTCATCACCATGAACACACACACACACACACACGTTCATTTTGTTGAAACATGTTTGATTGCACACATTCACAATGTTTTCTGTATAAGTGTCTGTGGACCTTGATGAATGCATCCCATTGTGACTGCTTGGTGTAGATGGAGATGGAGGGGACTTCACTAATCCAGTACAGGCTTACTGTACTGCAGCCTTATTAATATAATGGACCCGGAAGGAATCACAGTTCATGTAAGCACCGAGCAAGTAATAAATATTATGATAGTCTATAAAGAAGATTGACAACAATGCATTTTATTGTGCCTTAATCCACAAATGTTATCATCATGAGTGAAGTACCTTTAATTTGTGTATTATGCTAAGCACTGCGCAATTGAAATGGAGGATAAACACTTATTGGATTTCAAGTACAATGGATGTGAGTGGAGACAGTTGGCTGCAAAGCCCGTTATAGATCCGAGAGGGAGCCTGAATCCTGGAGGCAGGCTGCAAAGATCAGCTGACTGAAATGAAACTGATGTCATATGAACATCAATAGGGCTATAAACATGAAGAAAGTTAATGCAGCCCATTGAGCTCAACATTTTAGTAATCGTATACAAATGTTACTCAAGCGAGCTCCACTTCATATGATGAGCATGCAGTGGAAATACATACAGGATGCAGAGAGTTCCCTCCTAATGTATTGCATTAAACTGCATACTATATTGTCAGTAGTTACAGTGCAATGCTGGCACATTGTTGTTGTTTTTTCTTTTCAATTCAAACAACAAGAGAGTTGGTCTCTGAAGTGTCTGTATGTGTCCAAAGTAAGGCGTGCCAGTTGTGTGCTGTTGGGGTCTGACCAAATGGCTTCAATATGTGCTGTGGACAAAGAGAATCAGGCCTTAACTTTTTCAAGCAAAGGTCTCATCCTGACTTGTAGTTTGATGAGAACAAGCCTCCTCTGGGTGGAATTTCACACTTGGGTGTAAGTTCCCCCCCCCCCCCCCCCCAAAACTATGGTGCCTGAAGTCACCTGGGTGCACCGCCGCAGTCTCATTGGCCGAGAGCCAAGGGGCTCCGGGACCCCCTGTGGTTCAGCCACTGTTCTATAAAACTGTCTCCTTCCCCCATCTCCACGCTTTTTCCTTTCGACCTCCGTCGAACAGGGAGCACACAACGCTCTCTTCGCCCGGACCCTCGTCCTGGACGCATGAAGATACATCGGCCTCTCCTCCCCCCTCCAGCACGACGGAGGCCATGAGGACGCAACGGCCCTTCTCCCCTACTCAAACCCTGACAGGTCACGAGCCATTTCGCTGGACGAAACAGCCCGCGATAACGAATCTGCTTCAGCGATCCGTTCAGTGCTTTTTGCTCCTTTTTCTTTTTGCGCACACTCCGGCAGGAAGACGTCTAATCCTCTCCTGACCGATGATTACCGGGAGACCTACGGACCACGTCGTCTCAGCCGAAGTTAGGTCATCCTCCCTGCAGCGAGGATTGATCACGTCTGCGTTTCGCTCCCGAGCGAGCTCACGCCACGACGGACCGAAACAGCGCCAGCTCAAACGCCGCGCTGAGAAGCAGCCCCCCCCCCTTCCTCTCAAGGAAACAGGACAACTCTTCCACGAACACTCTTCCCTTGATCCAAAGCATCTCAAAGTAAGAGTTCATGGCATCTGGGCATAGCTTAGCTTAAATTAACGTAAATTTAATTCAGGCCATTCATTTATATGTTGATATTCCCGTGTTTTTCTGTGTTTAAGTTACTGTCGCGTGATATTGAGATATTGCGCAATCATTACGGACCAGAGAAGTTCCGTTGTATTTGTGTATTAACTGCTATGACTGTTTGCTTGGGATTTATTTGATTTCTTTTCATTTGTTTTATTACACTTCGTGTAGTATTCTCTCCTCATTAAATCAGCTCTTTGAGTGAAGTGTGGAATCCCGGCTATCGTACATAACTGCTGGCAGTTCTACCGACAACGGCACGTTGTGTACGATACGGCCAACTTCCCCATTCTCACTACAACGCGGACCGCACGCAGACGTTTGATTCATGAGCCCCCACCTTTTTTCTCTTTCCTCCTCTCACGTAACACGCACACACACAGACATACACCCTCATCCATTTTATTCATTCTTTAGTTTAGGCATATAAAATTGTATGATAACGTTTGTTGGTTGCAATATTAATTGATTTTATCATTTGTTATTTTGATTTAATAAACTCTGTTATACTTTAAGGAGCAGTCGTCTGTGATTACTTGTGCATATGTATTTGATAAGACTGTATGTAGTAGCCTGTGCTCGAACTTAAAACCTTCACTGTCACTGAATGTGTAGTCATACGCAGACTATTGACATTATGAGTGACTACTAATTATGAGACTTAGTTTTATCGTTTGGTTATTGGTCCCTGTTCACAGGGTGGTGCCCCGTTTTTATTAATAATCATTAATAATTGTTACATACATCAATAATTCTATTGATGTCAAGAATTCAGTTTCTTAAATGCTGATAACCCAAACACGCTCCTTTAGATCCCAACATAATGGTGCCCCGTGTGAGGCTACGTTATTCCAGTTTTGTTACAGTATATATGCACATTAATCCATAATTATTTTTGAATAATCAAATTTTTTATTTTTTTCTTCTTTTGAATGATCCAAATTCCTCAAACTTATTTCCCAAAATAGGTAGGCTTTGATCTTCAAAATATTGTCTTATTGTAATAAAATTTTTGATTTTAAATCCAGATTTTTATCTTTAATTCCCTTCTCGAAATTTTATTTTGTTTCCTTTCCAGGTTTAATTATTCGTTTCATTTCTTAAACTAACAGCCAGCTGTGTAGTAGATTTGATCGTTTATTTGTAATACCTTGCTTGTTTTCTTAAATCCCTCCAAAGAAGTTGCACACAGCTGTCACAGGCCCAAAGTGCTAAACCACATTAGCATATTCGCACCTCTGGCTGCAAAGCAGTAGTGATACCTCAGAGCAGCAACAGTAGAAACGTAAGTCACAGAGCTAGACATTTCACTGTGCGCCTGCATGAACCGTAACACTAACAGTAATTAACATCTAACAGTAGAAATCGTAAGTCACAGAACTAGACATTTCACTGAGAACCCTAAACACTAACAGTTTCCGTTCTAACACTAGGGAATTAACAACCATTGGGAGTCGCACTCATTAGAGAGAATGAGCGACGAGAAATCCCCCATTCCTGGAGCTGTAGCTCCAGAAGACACCGCATTACGAGATGCGGTGGCTGATGTCCTCGGACTCACAGCAAAGGAAAGAGAGTACTTTGCAAAATACACTGCTGTCCTATGCGACGAGCAATTAGAGCAGCTGGTGGCTTATGTAAATAACCCAGCAGGTAACAGAGAGCGCCTGATTCAGAACGTAATCGGCGAAATACTGCTCATCTACCATCAGGAAATGCAGCTGCAAGCTGCCCGAACCCGGGCACAGAGCGATGAGCAGCAACGCGAGATCTGGACACTCCGAACAGAGGTTCAGGAGTTGTCACGTGACTGTAGAGCCCTACAGTCAGAAAATAGTAGCCTGCGCAGTGACCTCAGAGAGGTCCACCTAGAACTCTCTAAAGCAGCGGTTCCCAAACTTTTTAGGCCACGCACCCCCTTCTACATCCCGACCGGCTTCACGCACCCCCAACCCCCCCCCCCCCCCACACACACCTTAAAAAAAAAAAAGCAACAGAGCCGCATAAAAATCGGACGAATGAGAGAACAGTTTGCTCGCGCGTGGCGTTTGTTTTCGTGCCTTCGAAAAGGTAACGGACGTAACGTTACGAAGGTAACGGACGATTGGCCAGATTGGCCACATCTGTAGGCTCGTCTACTTGCAGAGAGTAAAACTCACTCTTCTTCACGCGACCGACCAATGTAGCCAGGATGTCTTCGGACAAAGCATCGATGCGCGCGACAGTGTTGTTGGACACCGGGATCACGTCCAACTTTTTCGCTTCTCTCTCTCCAATCATACATTCCACCATCTCTTTAACATTTTTCCCTACTTCAGACTACTTCAGGCGCTTGAGATCTGCGTACGTCCAAGGACGTAACGCCCCAGGTCTAGAAGAAGACCATGCCTTCAAGTCGCTATTCTTGCACAATCTCCGCGACAACGTGAGATACGATGTTACTATGCACTGCAGAACGAGTAACCTCACCATGCCAGAGATTAGGAAGTATGCGCAACTTGCATGGAAGACACGCGGACGGCCGACAAATCGGTACGAAGACACCGCCATAGTCTTAGACATCCAACAGTCGAGCGACTCCGACCAAGCATCGGAAGACGACGAGAGGACTTGGCCTAGCGAGCCCTGGTCACCCCCGAGGAACAGACGACCCTGGCGGTCGAAAGACCAACGGAACCAGGGGGTGAAAGACGCCCTCAAGGGCAACACATCAGGTAACGCTGACTCGCAGCCCAACTGACTAAGCCGAGTGACCTTTCCCCCTGCTGCCAAGTCGACGTGGCAGAGGGGGGGGAAGAGAACTCAGCACACTTCCGGAAACGACCACTCCCATTTTCGCACCTCGTTCTTCAACCTTCTTGGGCGACCTTGTTCGCAAAGGCAATGCCCGTTATGTATATATCTATACATATTCTTCAGTCCTACTGGGGGGTCATAACACTCTTGCTCTACCCGACTCCGGGTCAGAAACGAGCCTCATGTGTTCCCCCACCTTTTCGCATACACCTCTAGGGTGCCACAACCTTAGAGGCCCTTCGAGCACCCTTTCGAGCACCCTAGCTCGTAAGATCTTTCGTCAACTAAGCCTTGTTCTCCTGCTCTGTCAGCATGATCCACCTCCAGCTTGTTCAACGAAACCACCGCCTTCTTTCAGCTGAGTCATCACCCGGGCCTGTCAAGTCGCCAGTGCCGTAGGTAACTGAACTTGACCTGTGCGCCGGACCTGTCTCCATCTCTAATTAGGAGGGTGGGGGGAGGGAGATATCACCAGCCCGCCATGACACACTCCAGAGTGAAACTGTTCGCGACGTTTCCCTGAGTGCTGACGGTAACGTGGGGATATCCGCCCTCACCACTTGAACAGCGCGAGGGGGGTGGGATCTCTGACAACAGAAACTTAGAGAGATGTACTTCACAGGAAGTACACTCTAATCTCGCCAGTGCCGAAACCAACCGGCAGAATGGCAGCTTACTATTGACTACTAACATTTAACTGCATGCTCCAACTCACCCTGTAGACATGCACTAACCGCTAACACAGCCAACTTCAACCAGAACAGTTGCATGACCTGACAAACCATTGTGACTGTAAACTGAGTCTCCACTCTCATAGAGAAACCTTTGCATGCTTTATAGACTCTACCAGAAGTAACCAAAGAGGACATAACCTCTGCCATAGCAGTCAGATTTAATCCAGGACCTCATCCGAGAAGGCTCAGCTGTCAACAGCTGGAGCAGCGAAAGACCAGCCTAGCTAGTCACACTAGCCGTGCTAACAAAATCTGTAAATCTGCTACCACTACTGTTATGCAACCCTCACAGGTACCTCTGGCCTATAGTCTTGGCAACGCAACTCCAATATCGATAGATTCTAAAACTTAGACACAGGACTCGCTCTAAATCTACCGATCAGAGAGCGATAGACGCACATATCATGTACTAATAGATCCAGAAGCGACAGACAAACTGGATTCCCTCCTATTCATAACACCACCTAGCCAACCTACGACTGCTCCGCCGACGGACTCCAGTCCTGTCTAGGAGTTGAACCAGTAACCACTGTTTGCCCCTCACCTGCTTCTTGTCTTTCTATTCTTTCCTTCTCTCTCTTTTGTGTTTTGTTTTGTTTATTTGGGTTGTTACTTTCTTTGACACTGTGCCACAATGCTAGATTATCACAACATCATAATAGCGATTGAATTATTTGGGAATAATGTTTTGCTCACCTATGATTTGAATTGTGTATGATAGTAGATGTAGGTAGAAGTAGTTAAAGTCATCTGCCCAGATGCCACCTTAGTCATCTGCCCAGATGCCAATGAACTCTGAACTTGAACACCATGAACTTGACCACTATGAACCTTGAACTCTATGAACAATGAACACTGCCTGTTTTAACCACTGCTTTTGGTCTCAGGAACACTTGGACTGTCTCACCTCTTCAGGTTTCCCGACCACATGGATGCACATGCCAGCCCTTGGTTTGCTCTAAAGACCGAAGCCAACATCTCGCTCTTCAGAACAAAGGGGGGCTGTTGGGGTCTGACCAAATGGCTTCAATATGTGCTGTGGACAAAGAGAATCAGGCCTTAACTTTTTCAAGCAAAGGTCTCATCCTGACTTGTAGTTTGATGAGAACAAGCCTCCTCTGGGTGGAATTTCACACTTGGGTGTAAGTTTCCCCCCCCCCCCCCAAAAACTATGGTTCCTGAAGTCACCTGGGTGCACCGCCGCAGTCTCATTGGCCGAGAGCCAAGGGGCTCCGGGACCCCCTGTGGTTCAGCCACTGTTCTATAAAACTGTCTCCTTCCCCCATCTCCACGCTTTTTCCCTTCGACCTCCGTCGAACAGGGTGCACACAACGCTCTCTTCGCCCGGACCCTCGTCCTGGACGCATGAAGATACATCGGCCTCTCCTCCCCCCTCCAGCACGACGGAGGCCACGAGGACGCAACGGCCCTTCTCCCCTACTCAAACCCTGACAGGTCACGAGCCATTTCGCTGGACGAAACAGCCCGCGATAACGAATCTGCTTCAGCGATCCGTTCAGTGCTTTTTGCTCCTTTTTCTTTTTGCGCACACTCCGGCAGGAAGACGTCTAATCCTCTCCTGACCGATGATTACCGGGAGACCTACGGACCACGTCGTCTCAGCCGAAGTTAGGTCATCCTCCCTGCAGCGAGGATTGATCACGTCTGCGTTTCGCTCCCGAGCGAGCTCACGCCACGACGGACCGAAACAGCGCCAGCTCAAACGCCGCGCTGAGAAGCAGCCCCCCCCTTCCTCTCAAGGAAACAGGACAACTCTTCCACGAACACTCTTCCCTTGATCCAAAGCATCTCAAAGTAAGAGTTCATGGCATCTGGGCATAGCTTAGCTTAAATTAATGTAAATTTAATTCAGGCCATTCATTTATATGTTGATATTCCCGTGTTTTTCTGTGTTTAAGTTACTGTCGCGTGATATTGAGATATTGCGCAATCATTACGGACCAGAGAAGTTCCGTTGTATTTGTGTATTAACTATGACTGTTTCCTTGGGATTTATTTGATTTCTTTTCATTTGTTTTATTACACTTCGTGTAGTATTCTCTCCTCATTAAATCAGCTCTGTGAGTGAAGTTTGGAATCCCGGCTATCGTACATAACTGCTGGCAGTTCTACCGACAACGGCACGTTGTGTACGATACGGCCAACTTCCCCATTCTCACTACAACGCGGACCGCACGCAGACGTTTGATTCATGAGCCCCCACCTTTTTTCTCTTTCCTCCTCTCACGTAACACGCACACACACAGACATACACCCTCATCCATTTTATTCATTCTTTAGTTTAGGCATATAAAATTGTATGATAACGTTTGTTGGTTGCAATATTAATTGATTTTATCATTTGTTATTTTGATTTAATAAACTCTGTTATACTTTAAGGAGCAGTCGTCTGTGATTACTTGTGCATATGTATTTGATAAGACTGTATGTAGTAGCCTGTGCTCGAACTTAAAACCTTCACTGTCACTGAATGTGTAGTCATACGCAGACTATTGACATTATGAGTGACTACTAATTATGAGACTTAGTTTTATCGTTTGGTTATTGGTCCCTGTTCGCAGGGTGGTGCCCCGTTTTTATTAATAATCATTAATAATTGTTACATACATCAATAATTCTATTGATGTCAAGAATTCAGTTTCTTAAATGCTGATAACCCAAACACGCTCCTTTAGATCCCAACAGTGCACAGGCAGTAAAATAACTATCACCGTGAACATCTTCAGAGATCTTATGTTAACACTCAAATGAAAAAGAAACAAAGCCGCCCATTAATTGCAATGTATATTCAACTCAGCCTTTTCATAATGATTACCGGAGACTCTTTTAATCTGTCATATGAAGTTTATTCTTTTTGTACATCTATTGAGTTTCTATTTAAATATGTCCTGCATTTCATTTGTGTTATACACTTGGCTCACATTAAAACAGCTGCAGTGAGAAACACAGCTACCAAAGAGATAAAAAATACAGTTGATTGACGAGCGGCTCCAATGTGTGTGTTGTCTAAAACTGTCAGACAGTGGACAGACCTCTGACCTCTTCAGCGGTGGTAAAAAGTGGAAATCGAGATTTGAATTGATTCCAGCACTGCTAAGTGAGGCACTGATGGCAGGAAACATTTGGCATTTCCAAATGGACCGGAAGGCCACTGGAAATGTATTCACAGTGTATTATTCACGCAACAGCACACGTTGCTACCAAACTCAAATGAGCCGTATTAGCACCAACGCATCAGAGAAAAGACAATTATAGAGTTCCTTTCTAACCAAATAGTAAAAACATCAAAGCAGAGTCCATTCACAGTAACAGAGAGGACTGGACCACTTCGTCCATCAACAGCCTTCTATAGCTGCCAGTGAAATAACCCTCTTTAAATGTTGTTAATTTGCTAGACTCCTCTACAACAATATGTCTTGTCATGTTACAGAAGACAATGAATGCTAAGAGTTGTGTTCACACCCACTCAGTGCATGGCAAATGAAATAACTCAAGACTTGCAGCATGCTCCTGCAACGAGACAGAGTGGGATCATTACATCAATCCAAATCTGGGGGAGGACAGATTGTCGGTGTCAGCTGTGGAAATCTGTCAGAGCGTGACAGGGAAAACCTCAGCCCTGACCGAGAGAGCCCTGGGAACCCGGTGCGAGTGGGAAACATCGATTTATTTGTGTTGCTCCCTTTGGGATGGACAGTCACCACCAACAGAGCCGCCGCTTTGGTCATCCCCAGCTCGATCAATCCCACAGCCATTGCTCAGGTGGCTTAAACATCAATGTATTTGTGGTTTGAGATTTTCTCTTCTACCCTTTCCCATCCAGATAGTCTGCAGGCGGTGGAGCTAGTCAGGGATCATTTCAGGGATACGTTTAATTTTTCCTATCAGAGGAAGTCTTAAGGAATCCTAGAAATGCTTTTGCAGTGGAACAGATAAGTTAAATCAACTCTTTTGATAAGTAAAGAACATTGTGATATGTGACAGGGCTTCTTTTTCGCCCATCACACAGGGATTCAAGGCCCCAGGAAGCAAATCACATTACACCCCCTCTCCATTTTACTGTCTGCAACATCCTGAGATGTACCTTTTCAGGGAAACGGTGTCAAAGGCTGTGTGATGTGATGTGAGTGCTTACTAAGCTGCACACACATCTTTTAGGGATGTATTGAGTGATGAATAAACACACAGCTATATGTGAAGGAGGACCGGAGGTGATGCGGTGATTTGCTTGGAACAAACATTAGAGCACTATTGACCTCATGAATGTCAGCAACAAGGAAGTACTTAGACTCCATTATTTGGTCTTCTTTCTTCTCTTCTACCAAGCTGGTAATATGTTGCATTGTGCATGGGGACATCTTTTGCTTGTGAGCACCTTGCACCAAATATTTGACCAACTTCACAATACTGTATGAATAAATATATGTATGTGACTTGTGTTCATGATTATATCATAACAGCTTTAATAAAAAATGTATACATATCCTGACAGTTGTTTTCTAATCCATGTTAATGAATCAGCCTCCAGCTATTTTAGCTGATTTAGTGATTGTGTCTTTCCAAAGAATGTGAATATGTTACGAATCTCATAACCCTCATTATCAAACTGATTTATGAGTTATGCATCATGGCTCTTAAAGTGTTTTTAAAAAGTCATGTGAGTTAGTTGTAAGCTATTTAATGTCTCAGGTAATTTAAGAGTACAGATTGTCATTTAATCTGATATCTGTGCTGGTGTCAGGTCATGATCTCCTCATGAATGTGGAAGTGTGTTTCCAGCTTTGAGAAACGTCTAGCAGGCTGTAAGAACTGATGAGACTAAAGACGTTTCACTTGTGTTTACTATGGTCGGGAATGGCTGGACTGGAAGTCAAAAGACAAACCAGGTCAACAGACATTAGAATAGTGACACATTAGCAGTAAAATATAATGAGCACCCAATTTCCATTCATCAGGACGTCTCAGGGTGTATTATCCCACTTACAGTTTAATATACGCAGCACACTGAGAGCGATGCCACTTAAGCCCGAACACCCCCTTTTTTGGGGGATGTGGAGAAAGTTTAGCATATACCGTCGGAAAAAATGCACTTATCACGAACAAATATAATGATGTTGCACATCAGATTAAACATCAGAACCTGGACTGCCTCTACCATACAACTCAAACACCAACCAAATAAATTACCAAATATTAAAATCCATGTTGCGCCACCTAAGCAGCCAACTTGCCACATTTCTGGCTCTACAGCTGTGGTATTTTATGCAATACGCACACACGATACCTGAAAAGAAAGCTGACAAATCCAGCTACAACAAAGCCTCAGCGAGATCTGAGCCAAAGAACACCAACAACAGAAATCGCTTCATCGATAGTTGTAAAATTTCTCTTACCTTTGCTGTTTTTCATCGATATCTTTATTTTCCCGGTACCAAGCAGGTAGTCTGAGAATCGCCTTGCGTCACAACCAAGTATGTCTCACAGGACGGTGCCCTGCTGATTCTGATTGGCTAACAGTGGTGTCAATCTCATTTTGGTTGATATAGCTAAATTCTATTTGCTCTAATGCTTCAAATGAGGTGTCAATCATTGAAATCGACCAATGCGTTGCTGAGATAGAGCCCTGCGTACTCACAGGGCTCTCACACCGAGAAAAACTCCAGGTCAGCCAGGAACTCTCGTCATAGATTTGAACCATTTATTGCAACAAATGGAAATACAGTTAAACTTGGCGATACCAAGCTAAGACGAGGAGCACCGAGCAATAACCCCCACGGGTTTACAGGAATGAGCCAGAAGTACATTTTTTAAATACGTTTCAACCATTTGCCAGAAGATGAACTAAAAAAGGTGGAGGCTGGGGTGGAGGAGGCGAAGCTTCGCCGCAGTGCGGTCTGTAACAGCGTAGATGTAAAATGAATCAGTGAGGAGGGAGTCATATTTAAATAAACCTCCTTGAAGTGAGAGTGGGCTGTGATTGGTGCGTGGCCGATTGGAAGCTACGATTCAATCGGCTGGCTGTCAGCTGGGGCGTATGACTTCCATGTCCTGCATGAACTAACGCAAAGCTTCATTACGCAGAGAGACAGAGATGACTCAGAGAGGATTCTGGCTTTCAAAATAAAGCCCAAGCATTTGGATGTATTGAACACCATCAGTGCTATACAAGTGTAATATATAGTTTGGTACATGAGAAAATTCAAATGGCACAGATGGTGCCAAAATGACCATTTTGGAGACCTCGCCTGAACTCTCCGTACTAAAACCTCTCTAATTTTGTTCTGCTTCACTTTAACAAAGTCAAACTTTGCTGAGAGACTGTTCACATATTGTGCTATGATTTGGGAGAGGTTTAGACCTGCAGCTGCATTATTCAAAATAAATAATAATCCTGTAAGTGCTTTTCTTTTTGACGAACCTGAAACCTTTCAATTTGTGCTCTGTCCCATCTTCATTTACTCTTAACAGTAACATATACACTGATATTTACACAACTGAACACATCTCACAAGTTTTCCCTTTATTATAACACCAACATTATTCAAATAGACCTTGTGGCTGCAGAGATATACTCTTTTTAGTATGGGTATGCAATTTTCGAGCAGAGGCCTAAAAAATTGGTCCGTTTTTTACCGTTGACCTGAAGCATCCTGTTGTAGAGTTTCCGTCATCCAATCATAATCAAGCAATTCCCATGGCCATTTTTTACAAAGTATAGTGATTCCGCTGCCTCATGTGATTCCTGCAAGCCAGGATCCATCCCCAAGGCTTGATTTCTGGGGCCTGTCCTGGTCCTGTCTTTTTTTTTGTCCCTGCTTCTTCATGTGGCAGCAGTTACAGTCAGGATATATGATGTATAGATTTGCTCAACAAAACTCAGTGATTGTGCTGGAGGCCCATGTCCAGACTTACAATGTAGCTTCACAGGTTGATTGGGTGGAAGCTCCTTAATACAGTGCTTAACAATGACAAAATACATGGGAACCAGCAAGGACAGGCTGGCTGAGTGGATGAGGGCTTTCCTGGTGGTCTGCTACATATTTTTGGGCCAATGCAATTATTTCAGCTTTCTGCACTGGTTTCATGACATGTTCTAATATAGTAATAAACCAAGTATTGTCTTTGTGTTATTAACTGAGATGCACTTGCAGAACGTTTTTTGCGAAACATATATTTAGTGAAGGAATGTTGTCCGTGCTGTATTGTTGCTGTTCTTTCCAGTTTGAATTCAAATATTATAATGATATAATAATAGATAATAATAAAATACTAATATAATGATACCTGTTAGAATAAGCTTACAGTGAGAGCAAGATAAAAATACAGTTGCTGTACTTTTACAATGTAGTGGAATATCATATGATATTAGTAGAATATGAAACATGTCAATGCCTTCTGCCAGAAGATAATGAGATCGGTCCTGTGTGTGCAGGAGTGAGTGTGCCGCTGTGTGAGTGTGTGCAACTCTGTGTCTGTCCACGGCTCATCTTGCCGTCTGCTGCAGCAAACTGCAGAACATTGTGAGTGTCCAGTTATGGCTGCATGCTCAAGGACCTCTTTTGGTTTAAAGGGGATTCTATTATCTGGTCCCTATTTGTTTGAATGGATGTACAGATGCTGGCATATTTCCAGGTAAGTTTCAGTGTTTAGTTTAGTCCCAGTACATTCTTGGGAATCAGATGGCATGGAAAGACTTAAACCTGAATTGGGCAATATCGGTTGAACAAAAATTAACAGAAAAAATAAGAAGACAAATGATCTCTGGGAGAGGCTAGGTGGCATCACCAGAGCAAGGAATGCATTGCACTAAAGAGTGTGCCATAATAAAAGTAAGTAAAGCAAAACATGACAGGTTTCCACTTTATACCTGAACTAAAACTAAAGAGCTCCATCCTCAGTCTCTTTCTGATCCATTGCACTTTATTATTGGAATAAAAGTGCATTCAGTACTAATTATTACCAAAATGGCACTAATGTACAATCAATAATTAATCAATATTAAGATGTGCTTTTATATTGAATAAAGGAATATCTGCAAAATATTCATTGTCCATACAAAATGTTCATATTTAACATCTCTGCAAAACAGTCCGAAGCAATTGTTGGGGTCTGACCATATGGCTTCAACATGTGCTGTGAACAAAGAGAATCAGGCCTTCACTTTTTCAAGCAAAGGTTTCATCCTGATTTGTAGTTTGATGAGCGCAAACCTCCGGAAGGAATTTCACACCAGGGTGTGAATCTCCCACCCCCCCCCCCCCCAAAAAAACTATGGTTCCTGAAGTCACCTGAATGCACCGCTGCAATCTCATTGGCCGAGGGCCAAGAGACCCCAGGACCCCTGTGGTTCAACCACTGTTCTACAAAACTGTCTGTAACTCACACCTCAATGCTTTTTCCCTTCGACCTCCGTCGAACAGGGAGCACACAATGCTCTCTTCGCCCGGACCTTCGTCCTGGACACATGAAGACACATCGGCCTCTCCTCCCCCCTCCAGCACGACGGAGGCCACGAGGAAGCAACGGCCTTCTCCCCTCCTCAAACCCTGTCAGGTCACAAAGTCATTTCGCTGGTCGAAACAGCCGTGTTTTCTTTTTCTGAGTTAAGGCCCCTTACTCCGCTGGGACGAATCCGCATCCACGATTCCTTCCCGCTTTTTTTTGTGCACAAACCGGTACAGAGGAGCCCGACGAAGCCTCGCTCCTCTCGTGACCGACGATTCCCGGTAAGACGCGCAGACACGCCGTCAGCCGAAGTTAGATCATCCCCCCTGCAGCGAGGATTGATCACGTCTGCGTTTGCTCCAGAGCCACAACACGACGGCCCGAAGCCGGCTCAAACGCCGCGCCGACTTGCAAGCAAACCCCCCCCTCTTTTCCTCCTGGAGGAAAAAGGACAGATCCGGACCCCTCTCTCTCCGTTGCAACGAGCGTCCTCACAGTAAGATTCATGGTATCTGGGCATAGCTTAGCTTAAATTAACTTGAGTTTAATTCAGGCCATTCATTTATATGTTGATATTCCCGTGTTTTTGTGTGTTTAAGTTACGGTCACGTGATATCGAGGCATTGCGCAATCCCTCGCGGATCAGAAAATCCGCTCTATGGTGCATTCCCGTATTCTGTTTTGTGTTAAGACACTGTCGCATTATACGGAGGTATTTACGCAATCATTACGAACTAGAGAAGCTCCGCTGTATTTGTGTATTAACTGCTATGACTTTATTTGGGGATTCTTTTCATTCATTGTATTCCACTCCGTGTGGGAGTTCTCTCTTCATTAACTCGACTCTGTGAGTGAGCTGAGGGTCGTGGCTTATCACGGCATATGTTACCGGCAGTTCAAAGACGACAGCGGTATACTTATGCGTGATAGAACCAGCAAACTCAGGCTCCCTACAACATCGCATGCCGAAGTGTGATGCACGTCGAGTTCTCGCTCCTTTTTTCCCTTTCTTCCTCCTCTCACGTAACACGCACACACAGCTCCTATCTCTGCCCCTGGGGAAACCCCGTTCAAACGATCGCCTCACAACACGTGTGTGCATCGGCACACGTGATTACATACAGCAGGCTCGCCGCCATTTTGTCCGAGTCACTCGACTCCACCATCTGGTGGTAGTTTAGCTGTAGTATCTTAAGGCCCCTCCCCTTTTGTCCGCGTCACTCGACACCGCCATCTTTGTAGTCTTTAGCTGTAGCTTTAAGACTCCCCTTTCTTTACACACACACACACACACACACACAGACATACACCCTCATCCATTTTATTCATTCTTTAGTTTAGGCATATAAAATTGTATGATAACGTTTGTTGGTTGCAATATTAATTGATTTGATCATTTATTGTTTTGATTTAATAAACTCTGTTATACTTTAAGGAGCAGTCGTCTGTGATTACTTGTGCATATGTATTTGATAAGACTGTATGTAGTAGCCTGTGCTCGAACTTAAAAACCTTCACTGTCACTGAATGTGTAGTCATACGCAGACTATTGACATTATGAGTGACACTAATTATGAGACTTAGTTTTATCGTTTGGTTATTGGTCCCTGTTCGCAGGGTGGTGCCCCGTTGTTATTAATAATCATTAATAATTGTTACATACATTAATAATTCTATTGATGTCAAGAATTCAGTTTATTAAATGCTGATAACCCAAACACGCTCCTTTACGTTCCCAACACAATTAAACTAATTATTTTTTTAAGAAAGAACAAATAAAAATGCAAATGTAAAATAAAAAACTATAATAATTCTGTGCATTTATTTTAAAAAATTGAATATAAAAACTCAATTATTTTGCTTGAGTTGTGTAATCCATCATAATGAACAGCAATCAATTTTGTCAAAGATGCATTATCATGAGATAATGTCATGCAGACATTTAAACTCAATCTCAACCAAAGATGTATGAGAAAGGATGTTGACGTGTGGCATCCAGACTGGTCACACATCCCTCGCCTGCTGATGGCAAGTCCTCTGTCTGCCCTGGATAACACTGTGTGTGATATTCTGGCTAATCACACGGTGAGTGTCTGAGGGCACTCTGACCTTGGGAGACGGCTCTATTGAACCTGAACACGCCAGGGCCAATAGGCCAGCTGCTGCTAAATAACACACAAACAGGGAGCACAGCAATAAAGACACCCAGAGCTGCTTCATCCACAAGCTGTCACGAGCACAGCTTTAACCACTACCCTCAGGTAATGTGGATGCAGTGTGAGCAGCGGAAGGAAATAGGGTGGCTTTTTTAAAATTGCTTCACTTTTTTATTTTATTTTATTCTTTTGCCACACCAACATTTCAAAGTGACAGACGAGTGACAGTGCCCTCCGCCCCCAACAATGGCAAACAGTTCACCCAAAATAAGCAAAACCGTGCTTTTGAAGCTACCCACTGTGCACCATGTTGTATGGCAGCTGAATAAATTCAACTGTAATACCTTTCTTGTGCAACTTAGATTTAGAAGCAAACATAGATCAATATGTCCTTGTCTGGCAGAAACAATTGAGAGTGTGAGTAGAGATCCTATTTGCTGTGTCAAAGCTATCGGAATATCTATCCAAGGTGAGAGAGAGAAAAATAACCAGCAAGCCCCGCCGTCATCAGCCGTCATATTTCTGGTATAAAACATTGGCTTGATCATTAAAACAAAACCTTAAATGGAACATGTGCGGATAAGATTTTCTGCAATGTTGGCTATTCATGGTTTATTCAGGTTGACATGATGCTGGACTAAAGCTACTTTGATGTGTGCAGGGGCCATCTAGATAAAACAAAAGAACTAATGAAACATAATATCCCAGTGCAACCTACAAAGCACTGTGCTCCCCCACAATAAAGATATCTGTGCATAATGGAGCATGCTGGAGCCAACAGCATTGGCAAGAATTTGATTTCTATTCCAGACTTTTTTTCACATTGATCATCAACAATCCACTTGGTCCTAGTCAGCAACCATTGCTCTTTTCATCTCCCTAGCTCCTTTTTTGGGTATATTTATTGCAATGCACTTATATCCCACTTTATTTGAGTACTCAAATAAAGGACAATGAGATGAAAATAGAATAGCCTTCTTGGTGAAAGCGTAGAGTGCCCGGCTAAGAGCATATGTTGCTGTTATACTGATATTAGCTTTGACCTTTCGAGATAAAAATCTCTGTGTGGTCAGTCCTGTGTGCAATTCATTGACTGCTGGACTGTAATGATTATGTGAACCTCTTAGAAAAGTCCCTGATCATATGGAGCTGGGAACAAGCAAAAACCGATTTGTTTCACAAAGATATGCAAAATACAAGCCATCATTTTCCCCACACACTTCATGCAAATACAAATCATAACTACAACCTTCTGCATGCTTGACAATTACCAACAATCTGTACAAGACCAAAGTAACCTGAAAGAATGGTGAGGTCACCCCATTAGAAAGCATTGCAACATCCATTAGCTACAGCAAAGATTCTCCACTGAACAGGAAAAATGAGCCCCAAGTTTCCCCATCATTCATTTTCTGTTTAAGAATGTGTACTTTCCTTTTTTTCTTTCTTGGACCACACCAAAGGGATAGACAAATGAGTTTAATTGATCCTATTAAATGGGCATTAAGGGGGGGGGGGCTGAAACTGTGCCATATGGCACTTGGGTATCGTGTGACATGAAGCACACAGCCGCAGTCGACACACAGCCGTTCAAGTACTGTAAGAAGGCAGGAGCATACCTGGCTGCTTTCCCCTAATGGCTACATGGACGTGCTCCACTTGCTGTAAAATGCAAGTGTGTCACAGAGACTGTATGTGGGTGTGCTTGGATGTTTGACTATGTCACATGTTTGGGTGTAAATTTTGATGCTCCTCTGATGGTTGAGCCTCTCTAGTTCCAATATGCACGATACTTTGTTTTGGGGGGTAAATATTCAGCAACATTGTGTGTTACATTATTTCTAATTATATGTATAGGCTATCAACTACCAGCCTGGTCTATAGGAGTCAGGGGGGGGGGGATGCACGGGTCAGACAAACAGGACACCCAGGAGACACCTGTTAGTGTCCAATGTGAAAGCAAGAATCGATGTTGACTTATTTAAACATATAATGTTTAACGTTTCATATATAAATAATAATAATAATAATACATTCTATTTGTAACGCACTTTTCATGAAAAAAATCTCAGAGTGCCACATAACTTAAAATATATACTTATTTTATTAATAACGTAGTTTTTACCAGGAGGCGTTCACCTTCTTTGATATGCTTCACTTGAGAAGCATAAAGAAATGCATACCCCCATCTCTCACTAAGCTGTTTGATTTGATCAATTATTAATAATATTGGTGAAGTTTCTAACAAACCGAGCCAAGTAGATCGGAATGGTCCCACTGTTGTGTGGTTAGAGTATTTTCAAGGATGCAGCTATTTTCTGGCTCTGGTTCAGGAAGATCACAACCGCATTTGTAATCCTGACAACAAAGTTCTTATTGGCTCTGTACTTCTCGTGGACACATCAGTTTCAGCAACCTGTGAAATATGTGGGCAAAATGACAAAACAGCCAAGCTGCCACACTAGTATGTTCAGTTTATACTGGCATCAATGATTGGGATGTGTGGAGGTCTTTGCAGAAAAACTGCCCGCTTGCAATTTACCTTCCTTAATAGGTTTGAGATATCCAATTCAGTTTATCGCCAGCTTTCAAATTTCAATTAGTGCCTCTTAAACTGCAATACAAGATATTCTCAAACAGTGCACTTTAATGCCATTTGCTGTTAAGTCAGCAAACGCCTCCTGGAGAATGCCAAAATTGTGGTATGTGCTCCGGCTGACATCACATGGAAACAAGAAAACACTTTGAGGTGTTGCGATATTTGGGAAGTTCACAGAAACAGCGAACGCTCCAGACTCTCCAAGTGTGCGGCGCATAAGAAGACACTGGAGGCTGAGAGGCAGCGAGCCCGGGAGGCAGCCGTGACCGCGTTACAAGAAGATAATGATGTGCAGAACATTAACAGATGTTGTCATCTGCTCTGCTTCACTGTTGCCTACATGAGAAACGCCCACTCACTTTCTCTTTAGTTGTGACCTTGACAAATCTTTCACTGAGAGATGACAAGCAAACGAGTCAGAGTGTGTGTGTGTGTGTAATAATTTATTTCTTTGTATACTACGTTGATTGGTGCTAAAGCAAGGGAGGAAATAGCCTCTCAAAACATTTGCCAGGAGGCGTGGCTGTGGCTCAGGAGTTTGAGCGGTCATTCACTAATCAGAAGCTCGATGCTTTGATCCCTAGCCCCTACTCTCTACTTGTCCAAGTGTGAAGAGTTTGCCTGTGAATGTCTATTGCTCCTGATGAGCTTGTGGCATCCTGTAAGGTAGCCTCTGCAACCAGAGTATGTGTGTGAATGGATGAATGCTGGCTTGTGTTGTAAAGCTCTTTGAGAGTCGCTAAGACGAGAACAGCGCTTTAGGAATGCAGTCCATTTACCTGCCGTCGTCGCTATCTTTGATTGCAAAGGAGGCTCACATGGCACGCGTCAGACGATAGATTGTTCCGATGAGTCAAGTTGACAGCCATGCAGGTTGTTTAAAGGCTATTCGGATGTAATCTGAGAGATTTCAGCCTGGATTTATGCCTCCCCTATTGCTGGGGCTCCTCACTCCGGAGCCGTGGTGAACGGGAATGAATTATTGTGTAAGGAAGCAAGACTTCCCCCTTTCCCTCCCAGCCAGCAGGGCCCTGAGCTGAGTATTTCATTAGCACTCTGCAGCACTTCACCTGTGTGTGTGTGAAGCCCATCAACACTTACATTAGAGGAGCTCGGTTCATGTCATGTTGAGGTCAAAACACCTTTCTTCCCCAAGCTGAGAGGAAAAAAAGATACTGTTCCATGTTGCTAAATGTTGGCCATTTTTAAAAACTTTTCAAGTACTGTAGGTACTGTAGTCCACAGAATCATAATCAGTTACACCCAGTGACAACTCTGTGGAATCAGAAGTCAACATTGACTAATTTGTCATGCACATTCTCAATACCTGTAGTGATTTAAACCCAAGACCAATATTTTCCTAAACTTAAGCAATAGTTTTGTGGCAGAAACACTGCAGGGGCTTGCGAGGGCCCACTCATTGCTCATGTTGCTGGACTTTTGTAGGAAGAAGCCTGAAACATAACAAAATAACTTTTCATACAAACCGTTGTATGAGGATATGTTGCATTGCTGTTAAAGTGATGCTTTTTGTCATGCAGACAGGCTGAGTGGGTGTCTTTTATTGTTCCTCACAGCTTCATTCAGACATGACAGGACATTTACAGAAAGAGACACAATGTTTGTGGTACGTGGCACCTGGTGAGGGAGCAGAGAGAGACAAAGCACCGGTGAGTTATAAATGCTCGGCTATCTCACAGGATGCATCACTGATGGATTTTAAAACTTAGTTTGCCATTGACGCCTCAAATAAAGGCTATTGTGAACATGAGGGACGCTCACCACTAGTTACAGTTAACCCGCTATGATCCAATACAACAATAGCAACCCCTTTTAACATTTTGACCAATAAAATGTCAATTTAGAAATTAAACATGTTAAAAATAAATCTTTTCATGTAAAAATTACATTTTGACTCATCAAAACTGATTTACAGATATCTCAAATTCAATAAAATATATCAGTTGTTTCTTTTTCACGAATAAGAATGTTGTTAAATTTCCAAATGTAAAAAAAAAAGAAGGATTTTGACTAGTGGAAATTAAATCTCCAATAGCAGATATCAACAATCGTCAACTTTTAAATAGTCCATGTCTATCTTATGAATACTCAACATGTGCTGATGCTCTATGAAAATGGCCACTATTTTCCGCTGGAAACCCTGGAGCCATAAATTAGTTTCAGAGTGGAAGAAGTCGAACACAGTGTGTATGCAGTCAGAATGAACTACGCTCCAGACATGCTCCAATGTCCACATAGCGAGAATTACTGATCGAATTTTCGGATATATCCCCCGAACTATCATAATCATTTTGGATATGTACGTACATTTTGACTTCGATCAGTTTGGAATTATTATGCGCTGTAATGCAATTATAGACATCTGTAATTGAATTTCAATAAAAGTCAATGGTGACAGTTGACTAGTTGTAATCAAATCACAGATATCTACAATAAACATTTCCACTAGTAAGAAATGAACCATTGATGTTAAGAATTAACATTTTGACTGGTTATATCTACAATTGTTTATATCTACAATTGCTATTTCCGCTATTCATTAAATGTTTAAAGGGCTTGCCATAATCCATTTGGTTCTACTTCATAATTGACATTGTTTGAGAGTGGACTCTTCTGTTCTCGATCATCCCACAGTGCACTGGTGTTTTAATGGACAAATTGGGAAGGCCTGTTTTCTCACAGGCTATAGGTAAAGCATTTCGCTGAATGTCATTTTATTCATCCCTGCATTTGTCATGAATGGAGATGGTAACTAGGGAGAGCCTGTTACAGATTATACTGTGGTTGTACAGGGTTATTTGAGGTTTTTTACTATGATATGTGAAGAATCTCCAAAACAAGTAAAACCTAAAAAAAACCAAAAGGCATTTTGTGGGTTTAAAAGACATGTGTTAAATACATTAGGTGTCAGGTTCAAGGCCATGGCTACTCAGAGCAGGAAGAAAACTAGTTGCCAAATTGCCAGAGTGCATTTTTCAAATTTGAAGCTGTCAGGAGCATCCTGATGTGAGTCAGCTCTCCTCCAGAGCTCACTGGATAAACATTCACAAAAAAACACAGCGATCATAACTTCTGGAAAAGACTTAAAACAAGAACACAATAAACAAAGGCCCAAATCTGAAAATGACACAGGAAGTGTTGATTTCTCTGAGCTGTCAATAAAGATAAATTGTTAATTTGCAAAAGCATTCAACTTTCTTGAAAGGAGCTGTATTTACTAGGGGTGTAACGGTATGCGTATTCGTATTGAACCGTTCGGTACGAGGCTCACGGTTCGGTACGCATGACGAACCGAATACGTTTGAAAAAATAAATAAATAAATAATAAAATATTTTTTTAAACCTTTATTTAACCAGGTAGTCCCATTGAGATTAAACATCTCTTTTGCAAGATGTAAGTAACAATACTACATAACATTAAGGAGCAGTTTTTATGCTTATGTGTTGCTAAGAAGACACCCCAGAAGATGGGTCACTCAGGTATAGTTCCATCATTGTTCAAAGTCAAAGAATAACTTCATGATGTTAGTTGTAATAAATAAATATATTTTAAAATCAAGTACATTTCTCTGGCATTTAGTTTTTCTACTGTACCGAAACGTACCGAACCGTGGCTCCACTGTATCGTACCGAACCCAACCGTGAATTTTGTGAACCGTTACACCCCTAGTCAGTGGCGGCCGGCCAATAGAGGGCCACGGGGCCTGGCCCCACCCACCTTGAGCCACAAAAAATATATATATCATTAGAATATTATTAATACATTTTTTAAATAATATGAATAAATCATACAAATTGTCAATATTTGTGTTTTTGAGCTGTGTAATATACCCAGTCATATTTGTAAAATAGGATATCTGCGCAAAATAAATGCTTTTCCCTGCTTGTCCTCTCCGCCGATGCACCTCTCAGCTGTCCCCGTGCACGTCTCTACTGCGCGTGCACGTTCTGGGGCCAGATCGATTTGGCCCAAGGAAGACGGATCTAATAAGCAGCTTAGCCAATCACTGATTAAAGAAATAAATGAGTGACTTAGTTTCAGAGTGGAAGAAGTCGAACACAGTGTGTATGCAGATATTTAGCCAATCAGCGCCCGTGTCTAGTTCTCATCTCGCGTGTTCTCGCTACCCAGCTGGACGACGGTCACCGGCTTGCGGTAAAGAAACACAACGAGGAGGTGGATAAAAACCGGCACATTTGATCAAAAATAATTGATTGTGTCAAGTTTTGTGGGGCTTTTGAGTTGGCTTTGCGTGGGCATGACGAGACTGACTCCTCGGACAACCCTGGCGTGTTCAAGGGACTGGTGGATTTTGTTGCGTCCCTCGACGGTGTGCTGGAGGAGCAGCTGGAGACAGCCAGCGTTTTTAAAGGGACGTCGAAGACTACAAAATGAGCTGTTGGACTGCATGCTGTCGGTTCTAAGGGATTACATTCTGGAGGAAGTAAAGAACGCTGATTTTATCGCCATTCAAGCAGACGAGACGACGGACATTTCCACCCACGCGATGCTAACGGTAACGTAGAAGAGCGTTTTAATGCTCTGGCTATGCTCTCCATGGACAAGGAACTTGTCAGGGACATGCCTGACTTCAATAAGAAGGTCATTGAGAGGTTTGCCACTCAGAAGAGCAAAGTCTTAAAGTATACTTGTTCTATTAGACTATATATGATATTTCTATTTTATTATAATATATTCATGATATTTATATTGTATATTTATGATTATATGGTATTTATATATCATATTATACTGAATATTATTATTATATGATATATATTAATATACTGAATTGTATGAATAAGATGTCCTTATTATGTCAGTGTTGGAATAAATGATAACAATGTAACTGCAAAGTACTAATGCGTTTTTGATACCTTTTTTTGCATTAAATGATACTATTTGCTGAAATTGATTGGATGGCCCTACTCAAAAAAAAATCCACCAGCCGCCACTGCCCCTAGTATTTACCATTCTGAACATTAAGATAGCAGCAATGTAAAGATGTAGTGGAGTAAAGTCGACCTGAGCAGAGAATGAAGTGTCTCTTCCTCTGGGTGTTGTTATCAGAGCTTCTCCTTGCTTTGATGATAGCCGGGTCGTCCGCTCATAGTTCTAGTGCATGTGAGCGCACCCCTCTGGTTAGCTCACGGTCACCGCTGCCGCCATACGCCGGTTACAGCTTATAAGGCCGTCCTGAACGTCAACGTTGCCGCAGTAGCGTAGCCCCCACCCTCTGGTTCCCCCTCAGGTAAACACTGTTAGTACTGTCAGCTCTCTTGCCGTTGTTTGAACGGTTAGCGTATATTGCACCTTGCAGTGATTTGAGCTATAGAACATCATATCTGGGACAAGGTATAAAAAACTTTATTCATAAAGAAATTTGAGAATATCTTCAGTTGAACAACAGCTTTGTTTGAGAACAATAAAGCCACTAAAATGACATGTCATCTTAAGAATGTCCAAATTAATACCTGAGGAATGAGGAACAATTCAGGGTATTCCTCTCTTTGTCAACTGACAACACCCATATTTGAACCTGTTGTCATGCTCTCATATTCTAAGAAAAAAAGAAGGGCTGACTGTATGTTCAGTACTCCCCCTGCATTGTGGCACTTTTCACATAATTTGAATTATTAATAAATATAGCAGGGTTTACACTGACACTTGTTTTTACTTCCAAAAGACGAGCTGTCATACCTGCTGCACATACTCAAGCGACACCACTGCTTTACAGCTGAGAGCCATTCAGTCGGGGCCAAATTATACCTGAAACATATCGATGGAATTCTGTCTGAACCAACTTCAACATCTTAAATTAATAACTGTCTGTGCACACCCTTTCCTGGCAGTGTATTGCAGCAACACGTTGCCAAAAAAAGTCAATATGGCTGGATCAGATCACTGAGCTGATCCAGTGATCTGATCTAGTGAAATGGGTCACATCAGGTTTGTGCGTGGCGATATGATGTGCTGGATTAACGTAATGATCTGAGGTGGTATGGGACACTTAGCTCCTCGTCACACGGGGGGTAACCTTTAATATGTCACCAGTTCTCATCTGTGTATTCCTGATGTCGTTTGTTGCCGTCACTGTGGTCACAGACGCAGAAAACAACTTTTTTTCATTTGAATAAGTGTTTATGACACCATGCAACCCACCTTTAGCTCTCCTCGTTATCTGATACAAATTGAGAATTGAATATGTTTCAGCACTTTATCTCAGAAATAGACCTTGAAATAGCTGTAGTATTTGTAATATCGCTGCTAGCAGTCAGAATGTGTGCAGAAATGGACCCAGGTGTCCACACAGCACTGGAGACCACAGAAGACAGTATAAAAATAAGTGAGATCATAAAATGGCAGTGTGCACCGCTCTGCAATCACTCCATCTCCTCCAATAAAGCGGCAATGTCAACACAGAGGTAGGTGAAGGACACGCCTGCTGAGAATCCGATTCCTTCTGTTCCACTGTGTTTTACTTTAAAGTGGCACATTTAGGAGCCCTGAAGGGGGTCACCTCATTTTTATGGCACGTATATTTGGCTACATTTATGACCCTAACCTTCAGCCCCACAGCTTCCGTAAGGTTATTGACTTATGATGTGAAGATGTCTCATAAACTCTGATGTCCCTCTTCAGCTAGTAGAGAGTCCAAAAAACACAAAATGATTTGCCTCCGGCTGGTTGTGTGTGTGTGTGTGTGTGTGTGTGTGTGTGTTGTATGAGTGCGTGCCTGCTGCAAGCAGATGGAGAGAGAGAATTATTTGAACACCAGTATGGAAAACGTGATAAATATTCCTTGAGATGAAATCATCTCAAGCCTTCCAACACTGCAAGTCTAATTAGAAGCTGGTAGTTAATCACATGTTGCTGTGGTTGTTCTGACTAACGAGATTCCAAAAGGTGCAATTCATGAATCTGAGTGGGACCAAGCGCTGTCTTTATTATTCATCACTGACATAACCAGACGATCGCCCCATGGCTAATCCTCAGAGGGTAAATGGCTCAATATCACATTTTCTTTCCCTCTTTTCTTTTAAGAATTTCCATTTTTCAGAGCTTATAGAACACTGTGTTGTCTTCCGCCCCCTTTTGAACACCAAGCACCAAGTGTACGCTGTTCATTATGAAATATTAATTAAGCAGCAGCTGATAAAACAATATCACATCATCAAATGCCATATGCTAATTGTGTATTCCCGGACTTCATTATAAAACTCAGCTAGAGCAGCTTCATCAGGGCAGCTTCCTGAGGGGCCTGGTGTAATTGTATCATCAACTGCAGCAAGTGGTCTTATCCACGGTTTCACTGCACCACACGGGGACCACTCCACTCCCCTCTCAGATAAGAGCAAGCCTGGTGAATGGAGCCATGGAGAAACGCTGATTTGGAACTGTTGCATGGAGTCAGCTTATTCAGAGTAAAATGAGGACTCTTGCAGAATAGGCCCATCAACATTATCATCATGATCTTTCAGCTGCAATTATTATGACAAATCATTTAAATGGAAAATAACAAAGAGTTGCAATGCCACAAAGTAATAAAATAAAATAAATGACAGCAGTATATCTGGGGGGTGGTTTGGCTTCAGGTGAATACCGATATCTGAACCATTAATGGCCGAGATTGTTTGACTTTCAAAAGTAAAGCTTCTGATCCCCGCTGATTTAGAACAGACATGTGAATATTGAATGACGTTGCAGCAAACAGGCAGATGACACTCTACATTCTGCCTCTACCATACCTCCTTCAATGTTAATAAAGTAAATGGATAAAAAGGACAACTTTAATTGACGTCCACAGCTGCATATTGGCAGGCTATTTCCTGCATTGTCACTAAATTAAGAGCGGAAACATCCAATGTTGATGTAATTCCATGGGCTGCAGGATAAAAGATCCAACTCTGATGTTGATTCATGTTATGTTCCCGTCTATCTTTAGAGAAACCCTGGCATGGCTATCCCATGCAGTCCAACAGCACATTGGCACTGCTGCCTGTTTCTCTTTTACAAGTTCCTTCATTTTGGAAATTGCTAACAAGCTTGACAGTGGCAGTCAGTTTAATTGTTTCAGGGTAATTAGATGCTATCTTCTTCACACTCAGCTCATTTATGTATTCAGTGAGCCATTAGCAGCAATATGCTGCTGTTAGGGAGGCATACTAAACACTGGGAGCATTTCTAAATCGTGTTGCAACATTTCTCATGTGAACCCCACAGCAAAGCAGGTGCCACTGTTCTTCCTTTAAAACAGACTAAAATGCCATCAAACCCTATAGATAAGCAACTGAAAGCAGTGTTTACTCTCCATGCTGAGCAAACTCAGAATTCAGTTCAATTTATAAGCCGATTGACTTTATTGCCTTCTGCCACAACACCCTGGACTCGTGGCTCAAGATAAGAATTATAAATCATGGCAAACAATAAAACACACATTGCTTGGAGGTGAGGCTTCACTGTGGTGCTTTGGGTTCTTTATTTACAGCTATCAGCCCGGATGGCCAAATCTGTGTGGGCTGCCTTTGAAGGTGTTTCAATATGCTGTTTACTCCATCTCCCCATTTAATTAATTGTCATTGATTTGTGTTGACGAGGTGCGGTTTATGTACCTTTTCTCCTCTTGTAACTTCACCATGTTTCCACACTGAGTGATCAGTGCTGCGAAGATGAACACCCAAATGAATCTTGCATTTAAGAGCCATTCCCTCCCCAGCAGAATGCAATTGGGGAGATTTGTTTTGCTTCCCACCAGGCTCAGTCCGGGCCAATGCAAACTACCACTACCACTACATTAACACTTGAATTAGCAACAGCCTGGTTCATGTGCATGCCCTCATGTCCCGTTGATTGGATATCTTATTAAAATTAGGATATGGATTGCTTGTGATGTATCAATGCCTTCCACTACCGAGGTTCTTGCATAGAAACAGAAGAGTAAGTTGGGTTGTTGGATCAAAGTAAAAGTTAGATAAATGTGCTATTTGGAAGGAAATTAACCGTTATCAGCATGAGACCACCAAGCACGTAAAGGCCACAGGCCGAAAACCGTCAGTTTGAACAGGCAGCTAAGAAAATGTCAGTGGTGCCTTGCTTCAGGATGTGGACCTACATGATGCTCACCCCTTTTTTCCAAGGTAGCCTACTGTTTATTCAGAAATCCTGAGCTCTTCCAGGAAACAGTAAACACACATACATATACGTATACATATATATATATATATATATATATATACATATATATATACATATACATATATATACGTATACATATACATATATATATACATATATATATATGTATACATATATATACGTATATATATATATATATATACATATATATATATACATATACATATATATACGTATACATATACATATATATATACATATATATATACGTATACATATATATACGTATACATATACATATACACATATACATATATATATATATACATATATATATATGTATATATATGTATATATATGTATATACATATATATTAGGGGTGTAACGGTTCACAAAATTCACGGTTGGGTACGATACAGTGGAGCCACGGTTCGGTACGTTTCGGTACAGTAGAAAACTATAAATGCCAGAGAAATGTACTTGATTTTAAAATATATTTATTCATTACAACTAACGTCATAAAGTTATTCTTTGACTATGAACAATGATGAATGAACAATGAACTATACCTGAGTGACCCATCTTCTGGGGTGTCTTCTTAGCAACACATAAGCATAAAAAACAAAAACTGCTCCTTAATGTTATGTAGTATTGTTACTTACATCTTGCTTACATCTTGTATTGTTACTTACATCTTGCAAAAGAGACTTTTAATCTCAATGGGACTACCTGCTTAAATAAAGGTTTTAAAAAAATGTATTCGGTTCGTCACGCGTACCGAACCGTGAGCCTCGTACCGAATGGTTCAATACGAATACGCGTATCGTTACACCCCTACTATATATATATATAGAGGACGACTTCGCTTTCTCCTCAAGGCAATTCATGCCGTTGACGAGCAGAAGAAATTCTCTGCTACAGAGAGAATTTATTGCGCAACGCAACATAACAGCAGGGTTAATAACACCAGAAAACTCAAAACTTTATTCATTTATTTTTTCTGGGGACCCCTACCTCCAGTGAAGCTGCCTCATCTGACCCCAAAAAACGTATCTGCACCGTTAACCCTGTTAGTAGTCATTAACTACACAATATAATAAGAATTACCGATGCGTAGGGGAACTGAAAAGGCGATAAGGTGTGGTGAAAAAAAAGAATTAGGGACACCTAATGCACCCAAATAAATAAAGACATGAAACATAAATGTTCGTCTCGAGCCCTAAACACTTCTTCCACCACTGGTAATCTACAACACATCTTACGCAATAAGGAATAACAGAGGGGAATGATAATGGTCATGGTAATGATACCTGTTTAGAGTTGTTTGAGTGGTCAGTACTCAAAATTCAGAATTTCAACAAGGATCATGAATGACTGATGAGTATATTAATTTGGTTGGATGGAGCCGTAGCAGCTGTCTTGCACAGTCTGTAATTATCTGTTGGTATTCTGACGCTGTGCTCCAGGACACAATGGCAGCAGCTGTCGTTATCTACGTTAAACCTTTCCTGTGCTTGTGTCGTACTCTAGTGGGTCATTAGCAGGTTTCTGTAACCTTTCGGCTAAATCAACAGAATATATAAAAACATGTATTACATATCGACACCATAGACCAGGGCTCTCAAACTCATTTTCACTCCGGGCCACATCAGCATCACGGTCGCCGTCAAAGGGCCGGTTGTAAATGTAAGACTGTGTAAATGTAACTTCTCCTAACATATTGGTAAATAACTGTCTCTGCATTTGATTATTGTTTATTCAAGTGTAAAAATATTGTACATGCAGTTATATAAATGTAAACATATATTTCAGCACATTTCTGTTACAATTTAAATCCTTTTAATTTAGGGTTAAGAAACCCACATTACTCTATCAAAGATCAAACTATTAAAGAAAATATCAAAGACAAATATCAAACACAAGTTATTACAATAACTTTGTTCAAAGCTTAAAATCCTTTCAAGGGTGCATTTGCACAATCCCACATGAAGTATTTCATGTGTTGTAAAGTCACGTTTAAAGTAGTCTTCAATGTACTCACAATACATTTCCATTTCAAATGTACAGTAACCAGCCAAAGAGCTGCTTCTGTGACTGTGTGTTTAAGTATCTCATCATTTTGACTTTCTATCTCAGAATTATGACTTTCTATCATAGTTATGACTTTCTATCTCATAACCTCGACTTTCTATCTCATAATGTCGACTATGGGGATATTGTTATTATCAAGTCTAACTTTATAAAAAATAAAAAATAAAGATTTTTTTCTTTTTCTTTTTGCTGGCGGATTCGCGGGCCACATAAAATGACGTGGCGGGCCGGATTTGGCCCGCGGGACGGGAGTTTGAGACCCCTGCCATCGACGTTTACATTTAATGTCATCCCATGCTAGTACTATTCTCATGCCTGCCATCATGTCCGGCAGAGAGAAACATATTACATGTAACAGGATTGGGAGCTCCAACCAAGTATGAAGCGTTGGAGTAAAAGACCAACAGTCATAGGACTGAATCTGAATTGAGTGAAATTACTCATATAATATAATAATACAAGTTGGTAATGGTCATAAAACCTCCAATTTTGAGATGAAAATAACATAAATCTGATTAACCAAATACTATTTTGTGAGCAGTAATTTATCTCCATGTGTGTCATAGTTTTGGAAATGAGCCACAGCTGAGGCTCGTTTTCATTCTCCAAATACAGAACTATCATGAGAGGTGGTGATGATCACTACCTCTGATGGTATAGGTCAGGTGTACATATTAATATTAGACAGTAATACTGAACATATTTATATATATAGAGAATAATTTAGTTGAAAGTGCTCTTCATCCACTGTCCGTGTATTCATATCTCATGTTTGGTTACGCTGCATAAATAATTGTCTGTGTTGATGTGTCAGATCGCTGGAGATCTTCCTCATGCCCGTTAAATGTGGTCACTTGTGCTCACTTAGTCACTCTCACAAGACCAGACAGTGGAGGCATCCAAAACTGTGATAACGTTGGAATAAGCAGAAAAACATCCTTCATTACCTACAGATAAAAAATGGAACCTGTCAGCTTTTGTCTTTTCCATTTTCCTTTCCTTATACATTTTTAAAATCCGACTTTGTTTCACGGGAAAATCTGTTCACAGAGAGTTTAAAGGTTCTCACAAACGCAGACAAATGAGTGCAGAGGCGTACGTGGACCTTTGGATGACTTCTGTTATATTTGTGCGCTTCATAAATCACTGACATTCCTACAGCACAGTACTGTGCTCTGTTGTTCCAGCACAAAGCGCTGAGTTAGAGCCTCACGTGGACAGAAGGCAAACAAACCAGAAGCTTGTTGCTCTGCAGCCATCACTCCCACCGAACCATGAATACAGGAATGGCATACATGCATGTAGATGGGGGTGAATGAGCTCCGCACAGACAATGTGATGTTTGAGTGCTTGGCATGATGATAGGCTGGCAGTCAACATGACATTCCCTTATTCCCAGCCGGGCTGTGATTGACGTGCATTTCATGCCTTTGACATTTGTATCCATCAATTGGATAAAGTCAGGCATCAAGGTTCTTGATACATCTCCTTTAAGCTAATGACTTGTTAGTCACTCTGTATTGACATGTATTGCTAGTCAGTCAAGTTAATGTCAACCATGCTCTTTTTCTAAACTAAACTAAGTGGTTTTGTTGCCTATGTTGTGAAGACGGAAGTTTAGTTTGAAAGGACACTATGCATGTAACAAGCTTATAATGACACTCCGTCCTGACGCGTTGAAAACGAGTCAACCTAGTGCGTCGACGTCCGACGCCAAGGGGCTGAGACGAAGCTGGATGAGTTCGGGGTGAGAGTGCGTTGGCTTGTCATGGTGCTTAGCTGGAATCAAACCTTAAACATCTCAGGTACAAAGATCCATCCTAAATGTGTGTGCTGTTCCATTTGTTAACAAGACATCACACACACAGATAATTCTGGATATTGACCATGTTATTGCATACAATTTATTGTTTCCTTTCAATTAAAGGTCCCACTGGAGGCCTGTCTGTATGTTGTCCCTCTGTCAGTTGTTATTCCATCCAGATATACCAGGTCTTTAATCAGTTGCATAATAATTCCTGTAAATCATATTCTCATATGTTGTTTAACACATCGTTCAATATACATCAGAATGTCAGTAATCCTATGTTTTTAGTTTTCCAGAGTGACTTGATTTTCCTCAATTTTTTTAGATTGAGATGATGGCAGTTGAATGTATTATTATTATTGTTGAGCTTTGATACTGTGACATTTGGCATCCTTGAAGCTAAGCTAGCGACTCAGAATGGAGACCCAGGAGCAACAAAATAAGAGAGCATTACAGAGTAACAGGATAAAAGCAAAGATGGGATGCATACATACTGTTGTCTTCAGAGCCATCACTACCACACATGCACATGTGGCTTGAACCCAAGTCATTAAAAGCCACTCCAGAGATACAGAGAAGCGTCTTCTTTTTGTGCTGTTATCACTTCAGAAATTGTCAGCACTTTTGCAGTAAACCTGTATCAGCTGTGGCTTGCTTTTCCCTTCTCCTCTGAGCTAAATTGATCCATTAGTGTAACCAATTGTTCAGAGAGTGCACACATTCATTTCTCGGGTCCACGGCGGTTACCGTTTCAAGGAGTGGAAAAAAGCAACGAAATAAACATCAGTCCACACTCCGAGGACCACGCTAACTCATTCTGGCATCTTGTATTTTCCCCTGCATAGAAACGTTGAGGCTGATGTGCGCCAAATTCTGTCGGGTGTGTCTGGTCAAATTCTAAGGCACATTACCTTGAATGGGGTCCTGCGAGCCACAAAACACTTCTCTCTGGCGATGCATGATATTAGCTTAATATCCAGCATAATAAATCACAGGAGAGGAGTCAGAGAGGGAACTCGGAGTGGCACGTGACAGGGTGACTAAATGCAGAACACGAAGGATGTGCATCTTTTAGTTAAGGCTCAATAACACCCTCACCGTGAAAAAAGTAATTTCATAAAGGCAGCAAATAATAGTTTCAGAAGAATGGACACATGGAGAAATGAGAAATACAATATGAAGAATACAAGCAGTACAAATACAAATGACCACAAGGTCTGTCCTTATTCATCACATAGTTTCTATGTTGCATTTCATCAACATCTAGAAAAGCTGAAAATGATCTGCCAAAGATTCCAAGATGGAGGAGGTTCTGTCCTGTTCCTGCATAGTAGAGATACTTTTACACATAGACAGAAAAATGAATCTGATTGTGTGCTCCTGTTGATAATAGCTGTGGAATGTGACAGCTTTTGTTCGAGCGAGCCGAGTGAATATTGTGACATTGAGCAGATGTGACAGCTCGCACCAACAATGAAATCCTGTGTAAATACAGCATGGAAACAAGAACCTCCACAGCTGCTACCTGTATGGTGCTGAGAGATGAAATCATAATGTGTTCATGTAACGAGCCAACAACAATTCTGAAAGAAATAAGCTGCTAAAATAATAGTTTGTGAAAAGGTTACATCAGAAACATTTGTTGAGGGTGAACTTGGCTGATTCCTGCACATCACCATCCATCAAATGCTTCCTGCGAAGGCACGAGGAATATTACAGTCAAGACAAAAAATGATTCGAGCTACTGTGCTTGTAGTATATTCAAAAGATTTGCAAAAATGTTGTTGCTGTGATTTAAAATGACAACTTATGGTGGGGCAGTTTTGTTGGTGAATATAATCAATCTGTTCAATGTCTGGTCAGCATGGAAACGGTTCAGACACGTCAGTCCATCTGAATAGATCATATGTCAATTGTAAATGAATCCAGGAAAGGTGTTGGAGAGTCAAATTCAGTCAGACTATGAAAACGTATATTAGATAATATTAACACTGAATAAGCACCATATACATTTATTGTATTCCACTACACCCTGTTTTCCTGCCATTTCTTAAACTATTTGTATTTATACCCTCACAACCCTGTCTCCTACAGAATCATGTTCCAATACAACCAAAAATATATATTTTCTCCTGGATTACGCCGTCATAGTTTTAAACACACGGTTAACGTTGTACCGGCACCTTTATAGTTACTGTTAGATCCTGGGGTTCTTTAGCCCGATACGGGGCTACTTACTGACTCGGCTCTCTTTTAAAAGATTGTCGAGCTGGTGTTCTTGCGAGGGAACTCGCCTGGCTCTTCTCACTGCCGTTACTCCCGACGTCTACCCTGCTTCCTCCGGTCTGAGTGCACTCGGTCGAGGGGCCACCCTGACCCCGGGCGCTCCTACCAGTCGCGTCGGTTATGGCAGCTTCCCTCTTCTGGATCCGTGCTCTTGGTAAATGCCAGGTTAGGTTTTAACGGCTAGGATTACTTCTAAAACCGTAAGGGATTGTTAAGTGGATTCGGTCTCTAGGATAACCTTACAGAACTCAGTTGTTATACATACAATGGATTTAACTTTTTACTGCCACGAGGAACTTTTACTACTTAAGCAAATAAATGCACTTGAGAAATTTACTTTAAATGCAGATTAGATATTTATTGCAGGCTATAGTTATTTAGTTAGCAAGGGTTAAGCTACAGCTCACATAAAATGTTACTACACTTGATTCGTACTTTTAATTCCTTGATTATACTCATTGGTTTAGTTGCCGAGACGGCTCGGTTAGAGCTGGATTTCAAAGGTTTGATGAAAAAGTTATTTTGGAGCTGTTAGGAGCGAAGGTCTAGCCAGACCCTCGGTCCTCCTGCTCTCACAGCGGAGTTTGTTCAACAGTCCTCAAGGCTCAGTACAAAGTCTTTTTAGGGCTGCCGTGTTCCTCCGTTGTTCAGTTGTTAAAGTCAAGCAGTGGGGAGAGGGAAACTCTCCGTCTTTCAATCTTTGTTCACGAATGGCAATCTTTCTTTTCGTGAGCAGAGACGGAGTCCTCTAATACTTCTGTCGCGATCGTCCGTATCTTCTTCTCGGAGCACTTGGATAGCTCTCGTTGTAGAAATCCCGTCTTGCTGTTTGCAAGTTGATGATATAATTACACCAGGTCCCTTGGAGCCAACACCCTGCTTATTTCCTCTTTCTCCGTACTTTCTACACGCAGACTGCACTATACTCAGATACACATATTATTATTATTATTATTATTATCAGGTTTACATTTGTTAAAATCACTTTACATTTGTTATGTAATACACGCTTGCTTTAAAATGATTATTAGATTTCATCCGTTAAACTATAATTATACGCTTTATGTCCCTTTAGCCTAATTTACATACCGAACATGTATTCCCTCATTTAAGGCAGCTTCCCTGGGATCTCAACTCTTTTTGACATTGCTCTTTGGCATACTGTGACCATTTCTTGCACACTGGCTCCTCTCACAAGCTGCCGGTATTCTTTCCTGCCCTCTTCATGTCAGGCTCTCTGGGCAAGTTAATTAGTCGGTGCAAACAGTTCCAAAATAATGAAATGTTTAAATGAAGGCTGTGATGTGTTAGTAATAAAATAGGTTTTGTCTTGACGCTTTGAAAACATTATCTGTCGTAATAATAGTCCAAACTGACGGGTTATAAAATAGTTGAAACAGTTTTACTAATAAGTCAAAAACCTTCTAAATGTCTTTGGGAGTACCCCTGAACCCAATATCTTCCAGTATCTGATATTGACTGCAGATATTCAGAATGTCATAAAGATTGGTGATACCAGCAGTAACATACCAACACCATTCATCCTGATCTTAGTGCCACGGCCAAAAACGATTGTGATTGGTTTAAAGAAAACTAAACAAGCGTTTTTTCCCCTTTACCAGGTTAATGTGTGGAGCCAGACCATTCTTTAGCACTGATACAGCTCTGTGGAGATAGGTTTGGCTACGTGAGACTACACTGGCACACACAGAACCTAGTTCACCTGGCATATACTCTGCTAGGTGTTAGCTGAAAACTGATTGCCTCACATAAACCTTTACTCCATCACTTGCTGTGTTTGTAATGAAACTTATTTAGATCGCTGACAGTGGCAGAAATAATGAAAAAAATGTCTCATGATGGTATTCTCTTTTCAAATGCACTGACTATATGTGGGTAGGTATATGGTGAAGAAATTCTTTATTGCTTAGAACTGATGTACTCTTGAGCACATGCTCCTGTTTCCTCTTTGGTTCTGAGGACAGGTGCTATTTGCAGACTGCCAGCTTGCCTTTAGAGAAGACATAGCTTGCCTTTAGAGAATACATAGTATAATTTATTCTGGTTACCAAATGCAATTATGCCTGATCTTATTTTGGAAGGGACAGACTTGAGTGTAAATCCATTTAGTATATGATAGCACAGGTCAGCAGGTGGCTGTGTTGTATGTTAAACAACCTTTATTTGATTACCAAACAGAGAGCTGAAGGGATGATATATTGCTATCGGCCACAAAAAGCCAATGAGGTTTTTCCATTGGATTCTGGATTATTGTAGAAAATAATCTCTGTGGATTATGATACCTACACGTGTTGTTCTGCAAGATAATATTCATAAATTAACTACTTTTATGATTTTTGAATTGTGAATACAATCAGCATAAGTAATAAGCTAAGGGTAGGCTATAAAGGAACTACACCACGGTCCCATGACTTCATGTCACCACCACTAAACTAAAGGAGAACGAGTGAGGATGTTTAGTTGTGTCATTTAAGAGACGTAACAGTTTCAAAAAGCTTGACACATTCTATGTCGTAGAACAAAACATTAAAATCTCTCCAGCTTGTGTTCACCGCAGACCTTATTTCAGTCATCTAACCAAAAACGCATTCAAAAAAACGTTGAGCCTAGTGTCTATAAGCTCTCTCATTCCTGCAGCACTCTATTAGTGAAGTAAAATGTCCCTAATTTACTTTTTATTTTATAAGAACATGTGATGTTGTTACTAAAATTTTGAGAAATGTTAATTGTTATGTTGATTAAACATATTCTTATGATTGTATCTGTCCCTCTCATTGACACCAACTCTAATAATACATGCATGTTTAAATCTAAATCTAAGATCCTATGATACTTAATACTCAGTTCTTCTCGACCGGTGGTGGTCCTTTGTAAACAGACATGGCAAACAAATCTTTTTCTTCTTCTCCCCATTCTGAAAAGGTGAGCCTGTGCTCTCAGCCCTCTCCGCTGCACACTGTAATACAGGTTTGAATAGACAGAGATGAAAAGATGATTTAAATACAGCCTCTTACAGGAGTCTTGAAAGTGCTCAGTTCTGGTGTCATGTCTCATGTCAGGTAGCACAGCTCTCTCACCCACTGCTGTTTAATAGTGTCTCTGGAAAATGTCTCTACATCCTTCATGCTGCAGATACCATTTAATCCCTAAATGAGTGTTTTGCACAATCGAGTGCCCTCCTTGTCATTAGAAAGCATTCTACCTAACAGGTGAATGGACTCAATAACAAGCCGTGTGTGTCTAGCAAATCTGTGTCATTTCAAGGTTGACTAACATGGGCTCAGGAGTAACAGCACACACTGGAATGTTCATTTTACCACACACTTGTGGAGGCACAGAAACGTGTTTTAACACGTAAAAGGTTATGTTCAAACTTAATATCCCTGACCTCTGGTAAAAATAAAGTATTAATAAAGTATTATTAACAGGTCGACGCATGTGTCGACGCATTTTTATTCTGGCTTTTCTGCCACAAGTTTCTAAACTGAACTTCTTTTTTAGAGATCTTATTCCTTTGTATTTATTGAAGTCCACAGCAGCTGGTTTGACATACAAAGAGTTTGTCATGTTGATAACCTTTAAAAAATAAAAACATACATAAAGTGTTAGTATTTATTGTATGTACATGTATGTGTAATATTACGGAATATATGGCTAAAAAAACATCATAAAACATCTAGCAATGCCATACCATATCATGCAAACATAATCAATCAAACACCATAAAAACGCTAATGACAAACAGTATCAAACACCATACTGATGCCCTTCATATACAAACACAACACACTTTGTCCCGTCAAATACTGAATAAACATTCTTAGGCTGTTTACACTACAACAAGAGCGCACAGCGCCACCAAATTGCCACCAAATTGCACTGCTGCAATTCTTAAACATTCTAGAATTAGTGTTCGCAGGTCGTTTACAAATCATCAGGTAAACTCTAACTTGTGTAAATTCTAACACCATCTCTAAGGTTGTCTACATGGTGATGCAAGCCCTATTCCATGCATTTTTTTTTTTTTTTTTTTCCTGCAGGCAGTAGTTACAAAAAAAGTTACAAATCCGTCTACTTCAGCACCACGGACAGTGCCATGGATTTGTCAATACGTGCCGGGTGGATGCGAATAACTTGCACAAACCAGATAAAGGATCAACATATTCAACTAAAAGAAACGTCTGCCCCTAGACTCTGCTGCTCGGGGATAGAAAGGGGGATGGCAGATTAACAAGGGGAGACATTATAATATGATAATATAATATCTACTTTTTCACACAAACAAACATGTTTGCTGGCTTGAATATAATTCAACCAAAGCTTGCGTGTTTTATTCCAAAGCGTAAGTCAATGCCCCAGTTAAATTCATGTGTCATTTCATAATTACACCTTTGACTTTATTATATATAGAAAAAGCAATTTAGGTTTAAAAAGGAAAATTGTATAAATACATTGAGATTGACTTTTGTCTGAACACATAAACCCAGAAGCTGTGACATAGGCCTACTCGAATCTATTTTAATTATTAAACCATGCACATTTCAAAGTAGCATGTATCGTCTGTGTATTTGTCTGTCATTTAGATTTGGATGATGCCTTTTTAATTACCATATATTTGAAAAAAACGTAAAACCTGCAGAGAGCAGAGCACTGGGATTACACACATTTGAATTGTGTTTACACAGGTAATAATGTATATACATATACATATATATATTAGTGCTGGGCAAGTTAACGCCTTATTATCGCGTTAACGCATTCATTAATTAACGCCAACAATTATTTTATAGCGCGTTAACGCATTTTTTAATACATTTTTATTTTGAAAGTCCGTTGCTCACTGGCAGCGGTGGAGGAATGGAGACTACTGGACATCGCTGCGGTAAAGTCAGCAGACACTCAGATCTCCGTGGTCAACTCAGCAGACACTGACACTTTAGTGCACCTATATGCTGACATTCACGGTAAACGCATTCCAATGGCACAGATCGGGAGCGAGCGAAGGACTTTGTTAGCAGAAAGATTAACGTGAGACAACATCCAGTTTCTTCAGACGAACATCCGGTTTTCAGAATAAGATGCCAACAAAGTATTCACATTAAGTAAAAAACATGCTGCATCTCGTGAGTTAAAGGGAAAATACACCTAAATTGTGTGTAAAGTGTCTTTATACTTTGATTGCTGGGTAAACCATCATCACCTCTGAGTTACAGCATTATATTGATGAACAGCAGAGCTGCATTCACATGCTCTGTCATGAAGACACACATTTTTGCTGAAACGTGCTGAAACACTTTATTCCTGTTGCACAGCAGTGGAACGTTTCACATGCAGTCAGCACACTGAGCACAGATAGTGAAGATATATAACTGCTACTGTGTAAAGGGAATACTGTTGTAATCGTTGCCCAGATGTTTAATCACGATTAATCGCATGATTATTTTGTGATTAATCACACTGTTATGCGCAAAACTCAATAATTTATTCAAAATTAGTGTATTGCGCACTTTTATTTTAAAAGTTCTGCTATATGAACAAAAGGTCAATAACATTTGGTTTGCAAACACTTTAAACAAATCAGGTTATTTATAACAGCAGTATTCCCTTTACACAGTAGCAGTTATAATACAGTTATAATGATTCTGATAATAGATATTCAGCCGGTGTTCACAACTTTATCTTCATGTGTGTAAGAGATGCAATTTGAAATATACACCTTGAAAACTGCAAACTATCTGCGCCATGTTTTTATGTTTGATAAATTCTCAGTAGTGATACTAAATGATGCTTATTATACATATTCCAAACAAAAACACTGACAGTGTCACACTGGCAGTGACCTGCATGAGGAAGTTATGCAAACAAAAAGTTGCAGTTAAAAGCAGTTTGTTCTGACGTGCTTATGTGTTCATTTAAAAACATGACAATATGTATTTTGATATTGTCACGTTTGATCCTGTGACGAAACGATCTCGCACGCATGTGTGTGTGAGACAGGAGGGGCCGACGGTTCTGGATCTGGCATGTCACACGGTGGGGGGGAGAGCGGCAGCAGAAGGAAGAGAGCGGCAGCAGAAGGAAGTGACGCCACATAAACACAGCTGTTCACCGCTCGCTGCCTGGTTCTTGTGTTAAAAATGTCCGTTTAATGGCGTTAATTAATTGATGCGTTAACGCGATAATAACGAGTTAACTTGCCCAGCACTAACATATATATATATATATATATGTAATTAATTTTAATTTTATGTTATATATTTTTTCTTTTTTTTTTTATTGGGTAATTGCTCCTTACTATCCCAAATCCTGGATTTCTTGCAATGCAGAACCTTCTGACAGGACTGGGAATGCTTCCGACTACACACTGCAACTAGGATGAGCCTTAACTTTACCAGGTTGTTCCCAATAAAACTGGAACATCTTATGATATTTCATCAGCTGGCTCTCCCTGTGATCATCTGTGATCTGTCTCACAGTTACCGGCTATATTAGTAAAGACAAATTGTAAGGCATAAGGCCTTTCAATTTGTGTTTTCTACATATTTCTCTTATATTTGTATTTCATATTCTTATCTTATCATCTCATATCTTCATCTATCTATCTATCTATCTATCATATAACTAGCATCACAACCCATTTACCCAAGCTGTGCCCTCTAATATAGATTCACAACTTCACCTCCTGCCATGACAACAAGCCACATTGGAAACCTGCTGACCTGTGGACTGTGGTGCAGCAGGTCAGCCAGAAACCACCCGCTCCTCTGTGACACGTTGCAAAGCGAGCAGAAGGTGGGGGACAGCTCTTCTTGTTAAACCATCCTGTCTACAGGCAGATGGCCCCCAGCACCTCAAGACTCCCAGCACAAAACATCTCACCTTCAATGATCATTTGTCCAAGACATGACACCACCGACACCACAACAGCCCAGGTATGGGACAACCTCTCTTCTTAGTCTTGTGTTGTTTAATTCGATTGGAGGAGTTTTGAATCACATCTTCTATAATTGTTGTGAGATGCATAATAACAATATCCTGGTGAGGCTCTCAGCCTCACTCATTTCCATTCAGTTCCTGACGAAATAAATTCCAACCGTTGAGACTGGAAATTGAGTCAGTAATCACGTGGAACAAATTTCACAACCTGAATAAAGCTCCAGTCAGGTGTGTGCTTTATCCGGCCGGCGTGAGGGGCGTCTATGCTGGCCGTGTCGGCGTGGAGGTCTGGTGGCTGTGGCAACCTGCTAAACTATTTCAGAGCAGCTTTCACTGGCTGGTTTCAGCAGTGATGGCAGCAGTGCTCCAGCTGTCAGACTTTGACATTGCTGCATTCACACCTCTCATGCTGAACATTTTGTTTGATTTCCGCAGAAAATGTGAACCACTGCCGCATTGTGTTTTACTTGGCTGAACCATACCTGTTATATTCCTTTAAAACTAATGTATCCGTTCCCTCGGCACGGCCCCCAGTGGGTCACACGGAGCTGATATGTCAGCTGCTGCGGTGAAACACCTGGCTGACTCCCGATGACATTAGAGACGTATTTCTGGAGTCAGTATAGGGCTGACTCTACAGGTATGTCTTCAATTTTACACTGAGTGACAGCGCCGCAATAGAAGTATGCTAATGTGACATGATCCAGGATGTACTCTCTCTCAACACACCCACTGGCACACACTCATGCACATCCAGATTAGAGGAGAGAAGGGAGGCAACGGTTGCTGGTTAATCAACACTGCTCTTTTGCAACACGCATTAAGACTCCTGTGTAAATGAGCAAGTTATTTCTGTAAAGTCGGAAGTAATTGCTCGACACGCTGCAAAGCCTCTTCAAACAAAAATAATCTGTATCATCTGTCGTCGAGCCAGCTTTGTGAATGCCACTGGCTTAGATAGTATTGCTTCAGGATGGTTCTGTAATCGACTGGAATTCAGAGTGTTAATATAGCTGCAAAAAGTATTTACTCCCCTATTGAAAGATGTAGAGAATGAAGTCACTCTCCCTCTGTGTGTGTGTAATCAGAACATCTCTGTGCTTTAGTTGACGTAGCTGGGCGCTCTGCACAGCTCTTATATTGCGGTTAGAGCTGATAACGCCATCCAAACCTATGACGTCATTCTAGGCAGCGTAGCGCCCAACCTCCGGTTCCCCGTCAGGTAAACATTGTTAGCTCTTTTAGCACTGTTGTTTTAGCATTGTTTGCACTGTTAGCCACGGCCAAATGCTCTGAATTCCTCGTTTAAGCTCTTGCCATTTTGAGAGCCGTGTGGAGGCTGAATATATGTTCTCGATTTGACATTGAGCGCCTTTAAGAATCCACTTGTCTGCATGTGAGTCAATCAACTGAGAGACACACCAGGTTTTGACTGCTGCGCTGTTTAGCCGCTGAGAGAGCTGCTCAGTATTCATGTCTTTTTCTCTGTCATCTCGCAGTCAATTCCACTCAAAGATCTTATCTGTCTCAGAGCAGTGAGCACCTGTGTAGCTTCTCTAAATGGAGTGCCTGTGATAGGTGAAGTGCAGTCACCCTTCTTGTAGACACCTTTGCATGCATTTGTGCAAGCGGCTGTGTGTGTTTGTCAGTACATTTGTACCCGCGTTTGTATGTTCACGTCTGACTGAGGCTTATGGCAGATAATCAGCCACGTCTCGTAATTTGGCAAGAATTCACTCAATTAGCTTCCTCCCATTACACTAACGAATTACTTCAACGTCATTGCCTTGGCCATTAGCATAGTGGTGGTACCAATGGAGCATACTGTACTAGAACGGAGAGATTGTCTCCGTGTACTCGGATACCTGCCGCTTATTTCTTTTCACAGTGTTGTTTCTTATGATTTCTCCTCATTTGAATCCACATTGAATCAGCATGTAAGGATTTCAGTGCGAGACCCCAGGACACAATATGTACCGCTGTGGTGAGAACAATAGAGCAGGGGTTACAATGCTTCCAAAGAGCTGTGCAGCAGAGGTGTCTGACTCATTGTCAATCATAGTCTGAGGCAGATATAAAGCAAAACAAAGTGCCCTTATTATGTAGCCAGAAGTGGAGCCAACGCTGCCTCTTTGATGGAGGAGGTCATAATGCCTCAAAGAAACAAAAACAGATATAGGAGCTGATAAAAGACAGAAGGCGTAAGAAGTAGAGTAGAATGATGACATGAGCGCCCATGCAGACACATCTTGATTCCCCCTAGCTGTGATGTATTAATGTTCAATAGATTGTGTTAATGTGATGTATTGTGTGAGATATATTTTACATTTCTACCTGACAACACTATATATTGATATTACAGTTACATTAGTCCTGTGCAGAAACGTACTGTATGCAAAGAAACAACGTGATGATTCTGAGCCATTTGTTTCCATCAGCCAGATGTAAAACTACCACTGCCTGAGGTTGGCTAAGTGTCAGTGTGTCAAACTTTACGACGTAATAATGGCAGCTGCATACAAAGAACTAAAGTGCTCTGGTAAGTAGCCATCAGAAAATCATCAATTACACCACTTAGAACACGTTCACATGTCCTCCATCATCACTAAAAAGCTTTGCAATTTCTTTCATGCAACCAATTCTTTGTATCTCCAGCAGAATTCAAAGTAAAATTTGACGTAAAAACGTAGTGACGAACAAAGAAATGAACTGGATATAAAAATGACTAAGTAGATATCTAACAACCTCAAAACAGCTTTTATTCAGAAAGTAAAGCCATCCATCTACCCACTGATTGTAACAATTGAGTGTGATAAGGGAGAATGTGATTTCAACATATTAACAGCAACAACAAACGAGGTTTTTTTTACTCTGCATTACTGTATTTGAAGGTGTTCACACATCTGGTCTGGGAACAAGTGGAGACAGAGGCTGTCATGACAAAATACTGTTATCGATAGAAATCTAAATGTGCCCTACAGTGCCCAGAGTATATTCGGTTTTAGCATGAAATCCCTATCTACAGTGCTGGTACCATATTCTGTGTGACTTATAAACAGAGCTTCTAAATATTTCATGGCATATTTGTAAAAACATGAAAGCCGTCAGCTTGTAGAAAAAGCAAATGAAATGAGAGGAAATCCACATAAACGAGTCTGTGTGTCACATTACCGTTTGTCACATAAGAATATATTATGAGCAACAGCATTTAATCTGGGTCTCCCTTAAACACATGAAATCTCATCAGGATATCTACATTACATACTGCTGGAGCCGAGGTCTGTAATTACAGATCCTAGGATAACAGAAAGAGGGCCAGGTGGCAGCGCAGCCAGTGGTAGAAGGATGAATAGAGAATTGCTCTCTGGGGCTAATCGCTTGTTACATAATACAATATTATTTTGCTCACAAAAAATATAATAATTATTTATTACCCAAGACTTGTGCTTGTTTTAAAATGTTCTCTCACACACACACACACACACACACACACACACACACACACACACACACACACACACACACACACACACACACACACACACACAGCACTGATGCCAATAGCCAATTGACAACATCTTAACGGGACAGGTCATTCCATAATCAAATTGACATATTTCTTCTGTTAGCTGTAGTGCTATTTATCAGTCTAGATTGTTTTGCTGTGAGTTGTGGAGTGTTGGAGGCCGTAGAGATGTCTTCCTTCTCTCCAACATAATGGAACAAATTGGCGCATGGCTTGTGGTGTTCAAAGCACCAAAAATAATACACTCTATACTGCTCTCATCTGGCACCACTGAGCTAACTAACGCCATTAATGTTTACGTCTCATGGTGTCGCGAGCCACTCGTCCATGAGTAGACGGCATGCTTCCTGCTGCGCGCCGATAGGGTTGGCAGGTGTAGTTCCTAAATGAAACAGTCTGTGGATTATCTTGAGTAACCTTGTCATGATTTCTGGAAAGAGACACTGTTCTTAAATGTTTCAAATGTATTTTTTTGGCTGTTTGAGTGCCATATAGTCCATTATACTGGAGAGAAGGCAGACATCTCTACTGCCACTATCTCCGATACTCGGAAACTCACACCAAAACAATCTAGACTGATAGAAAGCCCTACAGATAAAAGGACAACAATGTGTTTTTGATTTTGTGGTGAACTGTCCCTTAAAGGCTGTGTGTAAGATTTAGTGGCATCTTGTGTTGCAGGTTGCAACTACATACCCCTCAGCTCCCCTTCCCTTTCCAAGCGTGTTGGAGAACGATGGTGGCCAACAGGTAAGGATAGGTATCTCTAGGATTTTATAACTAATAGGGAGCTACTGTTGTACATATTTTGCTCTACAATGACTAAATAATTGCTTTTTAAGAACATATATCGAATTTTATTAGAATTTGCATTTAAAATATATCTAAATATTGTTTTTAGAGCAGCAACAATTACGTTTACAAAAACAAAAGTCTCTATATAAACTCACTAATATCTCACTGGACACAAATGTAAAATGTCAATAAAATAAATAACTCTTCTGAGTGAAGTTTATAAAGAATGGAGAACACAGACACCCATCAGTGTCAGTTCTTCCTCTTGTCCTCCTGTCCTGTCCTCCTGTTCTCTTGTCCTCTCTCATCCTGTCCTCTTGTCCTCTGTCCTCTGTCCTACTGTCCTCTCCCCTCCTGTCCTCTGTCCTACTGTCCTCTGTTCCCTCTCCTCCTGTCCTCTGTCCTCTTGTCCTCTCTCATCCTGTCCTCTTGTCCTCTTATCCTCCTGTCCTCTGTACTCCGTCCTCTCCTCCTGTCCTCTTGTCCTCCTGTTCTCCGTCCTCTCTCCTCCTGTCCTCTGTTCTACTGTCCTCTGTTCTCTCTCCTCCTGTCCTCTGTCCCCTTGTCCTCTCTCATCCTGTCCTCTGTCCTCTTATCCTCCTGTCCTATGTTCTCCGTCCTCTCTCCTCCTGTCCTATGTCCTCTTGTCCTACTGTCCTCTGTTCTCTCTCCTCCTGTCCTCTGTCCCCTTGTCCTCTCTCATCCTGTCCTTATCCTCCTGTCCTCCGTTCTCCGTCCTCTCTTCTCCTGTCCTCTTGTCCTACTGTCCTCTATCCTCCTGTCCTCTGATCCTCCTGTCCTCTGTCCTCTCTCCTCCTGTCCTCGTATCCTCCTGTCCTCTGTCCTCCAGTCCTCTCTCCTCCAGTCCTCTTATCCTCCTGTCCTCCGTTCTCTCTCCTCCTGTCCTCTGTCCTCCAGTCCTCTCTCCTCCAGTCCTCTTATCCTCCAGTCCTCTTATCCTCCTGTCCTCTGTTCTCTCTCCTCCTGTCCTCTGTCCTCTCTCCTCCTGTCCTCTTGTCGTCTCTAAAATAATGAGCCAGCAAAGAGCAAGCCATTCCTCTGTCAGCCGTGAGCATGACCAACCTGAGGAGAGTCACTGTATGCCCGCATGGGTGCTCAGGTAATAATGTCTGAGGACTGCTGAGATGTGTGCACCTCCTGCCCTCACAAGACACTATCCAGTCCTCCATTAATTGCACTGATTGGTAGCTCATATTCAATTTGAACTCAATTATGCTGCCTGACACGCAGCCAGACTGAGTCAAACACAAATGCAGTGTCTTCACCTCTGAGCCAGTGGACGTTGACTGAGAAATGACTGTGTCAAAGCACAACAGATACGTGCCATGAGTGGTTGCCAATTAAAGCAAAGCAGTTAGACGGCTACAAAGGAGAGGGGCTGTGTATAACCAAGAGGTACGGCACTATTGCGGGAAGTTATAATTTCTTCATCACAAAATATTTACTGAAACAATTAAGGCAACTTGAGCTCAAAAATGTCTTGGCTGAGTGCATCTCAGCCATTAGAGAATGGCAGAAGTTGCTTACCAGTCTGCTCGCCTGTATAAAAGTCCCATTTGGTTGCCAAGACTCGAGATGAATGTTGCACATACAAACACTTGTTTAAAAGGACAGTAATTCTAGAAAAACAACTCCTTATTGTATCTAAGGTTTACATTGTCTTTCCCTGAAGACTTAAAGTATCGATCGTTAATGTGACGCTGAGTGAAAATTAGCTTTTTTTTGGTGACATTTAAACGGAGGAAAAATGTTATGCTGCGATACAATAAAACAAGGCCTTCACATTGCTGGCTGCAACTTTTCCTATGGAAGTTCAACATGTTGTTGGTTCTAACATGTAATATGCTCAGTAGAGCGTGTTGTCCACTGCTCCGTACATGTAAAAGCAGCTGCTTTTGTCATTGTATGTGTGAATGGATGAATGAGAGGCAACAACAAAACACGATTTGAATGCAGTCCATACCAGAATACGTGTAGAACTGGTGCTTACATTGAATTTGATGCCTGACTATCTGTGAATTGAAATCACTGTGTGCTCTCGCTGCTGGCTGTTTTAGAATCTTGAATAAGTTATTGTTTCAGTTTTAGGTTGTTTCTAAAATGAATGATATTATTACAAATTTCACTCATGATTGACAGTCTAATTTCTATTTAATTCAGATTTAGTGGCACAACAAAAATGTATCTGTCTTAGGTTGTTAGTCTGTTATCTCTACCTATCTCTAGGACTTTTACGCAGAATAATATCACTAGCTTTTATTGCATACTGCTACCTCCATACTGCTACATACAGCACCAATAGAGAGGTAGAGTCCCTCCCCTTTCCGGTTTCACCCGTGGGACCATATCTCTGTAAAAATATGTAAGATAAGCAGCGGTGAGAGACAAATATTTGTTGAATCCCGTTTGAACTGTGCCTTGAATTACACATATGATTTTTGTCAATCTAAAAAATGATTTTTCAAGTCAAGACAAAGTTCGTTGTAGGTTTGTCATATTTAGTTTCGTTTGAAACCGCTCAGTGAACTACATCTCTTGTCTTGTACTATGTATGTCACCAACACCAACGTGGTCGTTAGCCGGGCATGTTAGCTAGCTAGCTTGCTGAGCTATATCCATGCAAATGTAATGTTTTATCCATCGTCTCTTTTTATCAGTCAAGAAGCGAAAGAACGAGGGACACCCGTTGTTATTGTGATAACATCCCGGTCTGAAACACACAAGCATCATCTTTAAGGTGTGTGGTTTATAATTATGTATATTCGCAGTCTTATACTTTAACAGAATTATGACAACATGGTAATAGCATGATGTGCAAAATGGTCTTTTAAAGTGACAAACATCAAATGTGTATTAATAGTACAATTCAAACAGGGTCAAAAAATGATTTGCCCCTCATCATTGACTGCTGTAAATATTTTCTTCAGAGATAAGGTCCCATGGCAGTCCATTAGAAGGGAAAGGACTTTGCCACTACAGACCAAAAAAAGACAATAGGCTTGAAACTCAAGGGACTCCTAAAGGAAGATCTTCAATGTATTCTTCTCCTGCTGCCACTTATTGGTTGACTTCAGTGCAAATCACACCTACACATTGTACTCACAGTGGTAACACGAGCCTAACCCCTCCTTCATGTTCACACACTATATTGTATTTAAGATGCAATTACTGTTGTAAAAAGGTCTCGATACAAAGTCCCACTCGTCTTTATTTTCAGTCTCTCTGTGCTTACGCTTTAGGCCCATAAATTACTTCTGTTTTTTGTCATTTTAAGCTTATTTGCAAAAGTATGTGTGTGCAACAAAATAAAAAGGCTGTACCTTTTATGCAATGTACATTTAAGTTCCAGCTGCGAAGGAAATTAACTATAATTTCTTATTTTACAAGTAATTTCTGTTATAACCTCATCATGATTTACATGATCATACAGAACTATGTGTCACATGGGACCTAGTAATTCAACTTTGTTACCAGAACAACATACTATAAACATGAAATGCCGTGGCGCTGCTGGATCAGAGTTCTGGCACATATTTCCTTCCAGTTCCAGCGTTGCGTAGAATCCTAACAAAACTGCAAATGTGGTTTGAGCCTAAGTAGCTCCACAAAGGAACCTAAATCATAGCACTTTATTGCACCTATCAAAACCACTGGAGCACTCCCAACACCACCCCACTATTGTAATCAAGATGTGAAAAACTGTGCGTAACATTCAGCCAGTGTGCGTGGGGAGCAAAGCCTCTGTCAGATTGAGGGCTGGGTACTGTACCGGAGCTGGGTGTGTTGTTGAATGTGAAACCCCAAGGCGGTCCACTTTCAATCAGCCTGAGCAATTTGTTTCACTTACCTAGAGAGAGCGGGAGAAAAGACAAAAAGCAAACAATTACATCATGCATTCAGAGTGCATATGCTGCATTAGCACGAGGCGTGGATTCATTCATTCGTTCATTCATTGTCTTCTACTTTAGCACTGACTGGCCAAAGGGGACTCACTATTTGATTAAATAGAAATATCATTCAGGATGTGATAGTATGTGACACACAGCCATTTGAGCCAGAATAAACTGATCTTCTGTAAATGGTGGTTATTTAACATGCAACGCAGCAAGCTGAGGGCTGCAATATCCCATGTGTCCTCCAACGCTTCAGTCAAGGTCATGAATTAATTTATTGGTGATAATATCATAGGTACACTTCATAATTGATTTTCAAGCAATTGGAATCAATATCACTGTCACATTCAAGCATTATATTAGATAAGCGGGATGAAGTTTGTGTGTCTCAGACATCAGACTGCAGCTCTCCTGTTTGGTGAATAAAGGCAGGATAATAAAACTCCAGAGATTATTAATGAGCTTCAGACTTTCTCATCTATACCTGTACAATGGATGATTGACAGTTCTCTTGTTGTAGCCCACAAAGAAAAAAATGTTGAAAAACTATCCTCTCATCATTCTCAGTATGGCACAACAGTTCAGATAGTCAAACCCACAAAAGATGCCAATGAATTCTCAATGGCTCAGAGAGTCATCCAAAATCATTGGGGACCCCCCATCCCATCAATAACATCCCTCTCACAAAGAACAAAAATGACCTCAGATGGTCTCTTTCACCCACCTGTTCTAGTCATTACCTTCTGGGAGGCACTATACAACAAATCTCAGCAAGACAAACGGTTTTAAAACTACATACTGCAGTATGACCCTGGACCCTTAGCTCCTCAGCCATCTATCGCCTTACTCAGTGATTTGCACTATGACATGTTGAGCAATGTGTACTTTAGGATTCTGCATGTGAATTGTGTCCTTGTTCTATCTTTGTTACGGAACGATGCTGTTACACTGTGAATGTTCTATCAGCATAGCAGTGTGGACATTAAAGAACTGAATTGTTCACTCGGATATCAACATATCATCAAATGTAAAACATATATACACACTAGCTAGAACTGTACTGGTTACCCACTCTGTCTGGCGCTTAAACTACAGTGTGTCTTGTTCAATTGTATTTACTTCAACCTAAAACATGAAAGACTATTAAAAAATATAGAGTAGTCCTCTCAGACATCTGCCGTAATATACAGTATATGTTATTTTTATGAAGGGTTGTTTCATACATGGAGAACAAAATGCTGTGCAATGGATCAACCAACTGACAGACAGACAAAGATCCCTCTGAGTAACAGTGGAACACGAACAGAAGAAACCACCAGTCATTGGTCAAATAAACTGGAAGATAAGCATCAAAATGTGTGCAGATTAAAATAGGAACAAGTTCCTCTTTCAGTGTCAAGTCCACAATAATGCTTAAAACAAGCTGCAATTAACAGGTAATGTGTTGCTTTAGCAAAGCTATTACAATAGGAATTGAAGGCTATTGTATGGGTGGCACAACTGGAATTGGATCACAGAGTATCAGGTGAACATACTATGGACTGACAAATCCCAGTTTAAAGTGACAGTGTCAAGTGAAGAGCTCAGGAGCCCCAGAGTCTTATGGTCTGCAGGATTAAGCCGGGCCTGAGTGTGGTGGTGATCCCTCACCGGATGCTGCGTACCATCTGCCAGAACAGTCTGTGGCTGGGGTGGTTGGGGTCTCTGAGGATCCTGTTGTCTTTCTTCCTACATTGATGGTTGTAGAGGTCCCCCATGAATAGCAGCCTACCTTTCTTTCTTCTTGGGGGCAACCGTGGCTTACTGGGTAGAGAGGGTTGTCCGCCAACCGAAATCACCGGTTCGATCCTCGGCTGCACCGTGCCCTGTGTCGAAGTGTCCCTGAGCAAGACACTGTACCCCTAACTGCTCCCCGGGCGCCTGTCATTGGCACCCCACTGCTCCCTATATATACAGGGATGGGTCAAATGCAGGGAATAATTTCCCCACTGTGGGACTAATACAGGAATGTTTCTTCTTCTTTCTACATTTTCACCAGCCCCTATACAGCTTTAAAGTTGGGAATGGGGAAACTGCCATGCTAGGCAGCTGGTCAGGATACTCTCACTGGTGCACCTGTAGAAGTTGCAGAGTTTCCTGGAGTCCATGTTGAACCTCGTCAGACTGCAGAAGAAGAGCTGCTGTTTTGCTGTCCTTGTGATGGTGTCAGTGTGGTGAGTCCAGGTCAGGTCCTCACTGATGTGGACCCCAAAGAACCTGAAGCTTCTGTTTTTTTCCACCAAAGTCCCCTTGATGAAGGTGCCTCTCGCTGTTTCTTCCTGTAGTTCACAATCGGCTCTATAGTTTTTGGCAGACATTGAAATGAATGATGTTGTCCTGGAACCAAGTTGTGAGATCTCTGACCTGCTCTCTTTCTCGTCGGTGTTGGCTATCAGGCCGATTGCAATAGCTTTGTCAGCAAACTTGATGATGGTGTTGTAGCTGTGTGGCTAGAAAAGACTGTGGACAAACAGCTGTGTGACAAAGAAACAATCCTGATGAATACAAAACGTCTGACTGTGTGCTTGGAAATGACAGGAACTGCTCTTGATTGAGCTGCACTGGAGCATAAATTATCACATTGCATCTGTAGTCAATCATTGATGTATTGATTTGCTTGCGACAAAGAAAAAAAGAAAGAACAAACACCACTGATTTCTAGGCAGTTCTTTTTAGCCTGGTTGATTTTCTTGCTCTTTGAGATTAAATCAGACTCTTTGAGTCCACCTGCATTGTTGGAACTGATGGAAATTGGACAACACCCTGATATTAGAGCCCAAAAGTCAATTGCAGCGTTGGCTTGGTCCTTGAGGATTGTTAGATTACAGAAGCACTTGGTGAGAACCCTTCCCACCTTCTGCTGCTCCACATAATCAGTGGCTTTGATTCGGTGAGTTGGAGGTAAAAGCATTCTTATGCAGACAGTTTTAATGATTGCAGATATTTCCCATAATTACAGCGTGATTAGACAGGAATCAAGTATCATCAAATTTGCCACAGCTGATTCTATTGTTATCATATGGCCTTGAGTGAATTTTTCACTATTCATATCACTGATGTCACAATTGAAGATTACATAACAAATGACAAATGATCTAACTGCCTGAATACATTCAAATTGCAAAGGTGGTGTAGTTTGCAGAGATGTAAATAAAAGTTGTGCTCAATTGAGGACACATTGTGGGCTTTATGAGGTAAAGACAACAGCAGTGTTTCTGACATTCCCACACGCATTTTCAATGGTGGCCCATGAGCGGCTGTTATGTCATGTTCATTGAACTAGCATTTTAAATGTCTCCATCTGTTCTTTGTTGACAGTACTTCGCTTGAGTTAATATTGTTCATGCTGAATACATTAAGACCATATGTCTCTATACAGGCAGAAAGCTATAAGTAATTGCGTAGACTATCTACTGTCTATAAGAACAGGCGTTAATAAATCTCCCCTAAACACTTTAACTAATTGAGGCATGTAAAGATATTACGAGGGTGAAATGACTACACATTGCAGCATACTACAGCTGCATTACACTGCATGTTCTGCAGCGCACAGGTAAGATATGGGTGCGAAGACAAAACTGTGGCAACCGAAAGCAATGGGAGTACAGATAGATGCTGAGAGAGTTGAATGTTGAGCAGACAGTAGGTGCTGTTGTTCACATCATTCTGTTGGACACCACATTGGTTTTCTATATCAAACCATTCAACTAATCACATCGACAGCAAAGGTAACAGTCTTGCTCCACATTTGCAAAATTCAATACAGGGAGAATCACAAAGCCAATTGACCCTTTGCTAAGTCCCTCCCTTCGAGAGCAGACCGGCCATCATAACTTAGCTTTGGCCTGCTCAGACCAGGGTCTGACAGCTATCCGGCTCTGCCACATAGACTCTCAACAATCCCTTCAGATATGCTTCATGTTCATGCAAGTGGATTTGGAGCTAGTCGTGGTTAAACATTGTGTAATAGTGATACTCGTTACCCGGAGAGGTTGCAGATATACGTTCGAAAAAGGTTTCGTTTCTACATAGAAACTTGTGGAGCTATGGTTACAGAGTATGTTAGCACATAATTAACTTGCATTAGCACTTATATGCGGTGCAAACTGTAATTTCTTCCAATCTGGTCTCCTAAAGATTACTCTCCCATACAATGAAACTGAATTTGTTTTGACGTATCACAAATACGTCCAATATGAGTCCAAGTAGGTGGGAGAGGGGTTGGGGTTGGGATGGATGGATGGATGAAACACAGGACTTACACCCAGGAGACCGGTGATTGTGTCCTGTGTGAAACCCAATGAAGCATAAATTGCCAAACATTTTTTCTGGAAACTGGGTTGATTTGTTCTCATGTTAGCAGACGCTCTCTTTATTCCATGTGAGGTAGCCACTGTGAAAGGTTGTGGTGAACCCTACACTATGGTGGCCCTTACATCAGGAGAACTCAGAGAACTTACTGTAGCTGCTGTCACAAATAATAAAATCCCGAAGCAAACTAAAGGCTTAGCGTCCCTCCATTGGGGACACCCTGTTGCTTAACTCAAGACTAGAACACACATATGAGCAACACATTTAGATTTGAAAGGATAGATATTGAATTGAAGAGGGCTGTTGATAGTTGTGTGAGGCGGGTACACATAGGGAACCTAAAAGGGACCAAGCAGCCCTGTGAGGTACAAGAAGGACGAAAGATAAGGAATTGCCTGCTAATTGCATATGCTGTTCAGGCTAAATTAGCCCTGACAGCTGTTAAATATTAAGCTTTTGAGACAGGGAGAATGCAGGTAGATTGAGAGACAGTTTAGATGGAGGGATAGAGGAGGAGGAGGGAGGCTAGATAAACAGTGATGCTAGCGACAGAGAGCTCTGGCAATCATCTGATCAGTGGTGGTCCGTCAGGGCCAGCAAAGCATTCTCTGCTGGCCTAAACAGAATCACAAAGTTATAGCTATTTTATAATTTTTCAAAATTACACTACATGTATTCAAATTTTTTTTCCCATTAGCTTTTTTTCTCATTGCACAGCTACTGTCTTCCTCTGCTTCCAGCCAACAGCGCTGCTTCCAGTGCAGCTTGTTTTAAGTAGAGCTTTTGTCCAATCAGATTTCACCTCTGTCTCTAGGTAAGAAAAGAGGCCCGATAGGAAGCCTTTGCAGATTAAGTAAATGGGGACAATATTGTTGATTGTCATAGTCTTCAACCAATCAGATCTTTAGTTTGACATGTTGGGCATATTCTTTGACATGTCAGAGCTGTCTAGGTGGCCTACAACTACGACAGCATTAACGTGCAGCTCAGCGTTAACATGCGGTGTGATTGGTCAGTGGGCTCGCGTGACTGTTGTGAAGCTGAAAGCTAGCTAGCAGAACTTAGTAGTAAGGGTTCAAGTTAAAAGATATTGTAGCGACCCTGTACAGTGAGGGCTGGTAGTAGAGGGGTCAGGCTGTCACCTCCCTCTCTCTGGCCAATCAGGGGATGCACTGTACACATTATTCAAGGTGCGTGCCTGTGATTGGTAGAGCAGAGGGGAGGAGGTGTCGGGAGCTAGTCAAGGTTGTTAGACCGGGACCAACGAAGAAGTGTGTTGATGAAAATTGTATGAACGCCAATAATGTTCGCTGTTGTTGCTCGGCACAATTGTCTTTCAAGGACTTCACTCTGTCTCCGACTCGTAAGTGGAACATTACACTGGTGTCAGAAGTGACTTTGTGACGGACGTAGACATAACGCTAAATCCGTTCGGGAGCTAACCTAGCTTCGTTCGTAAGCTAGCCAGTTAGCTTGCTGTTGGTCATGGATTGTGTCGGCGGGACGGAGGTGAAGAAGGAAAGGAGAGACATGGAGGAGGGAGGGTGCGGGTGGTCGGAGGACATAACCAGAGAGTTCACGAGAGCTTCAAGTGAGGCGAGGGATCGCCTGAGAGAGTCTGCGGTGAAGATTGCTAGAGACGCTGGTATGTTCCGCATCAACGTTTCCCGCCGTTTCTCCGGACAATGGAAATAACAATGCCGGCGCCCGGCACCCAGTAGCAGTCTCAACGGTAAAAACACCCAAATACTCCGGTAGGTCTGACTGGGAAGCTCTCCTAGCCCAATTTGAACTATTATCCCATGCTGGGGGATGGTCCATAGAGACTAAAGCACTGCAGCTGGCTTTGTGCCTCACAGACGATGCTGAGCCCAGAGGACAGACGGAGTTATCAAGTGCTGGTGGGGGCTCTTCAGAGTCGGTTTGGACAGTGTTTGCAGCCTGAGCTCCTGCGTAATAAACTCAATAATCGTTGCAGAAAACCTGGGAAGCTGCTGCGGGCGTTGGCCAACGACATAGAAAGCCTGTTGCGACGGGCTTATGTACACATGGCCCCCAAAGTACAGCGCGAGCTGGCACGGGACCAGTTCATCAGAGCAATCTTCCCCACTCAACTGCGTGTCCAGGTACAGCTGCAACACCCACAGTATGTGCAGGCGGCCTTGTTGATGGCTGTGGAGAAAATGTGTGGGGTGTAGCGGCTGGAAACTGTGAAAGGGAGGGGCCACCTGCCGTGAGGGCTGTGATGCCGAGCTCCTCCTCAGAAGACAGACCAGCATGGTTGACTGAAGTGATTGAACTGATTAGGGCTGTGTCATTACAGCAAACACACCGGCCACGTCCCGGGCCCAGGGTCTGCTGGGGGTGTGGTCAACCAGGGCACTTAGCCAGGGGGTGCCCCAAGTCAAGCAAGTCACAGGGAAACGGCTCAGGGCCCGCATAGAGGAGGATATGCGGACCCCGGCCCTAACTCCAACCCTGTCTTCACAAGCCTCAACATCAGATGGAGGAGCCCAACATCTCAGCCGGGGGAGCCAGGCTCCAATTCCCCCAGAAGCAGATGACAGTGCATGCCTGTCGTTGCAGTGGGACGTACCAGTAAGGGCGATTCTTGTCCCTGTGCTGGAAGCCATGCAGGGAGCTGCAGGGTATGGACATGTTGGTGTTTCTAAAACACTCTGCCGCCTCCGCCAAGTCTCTACTGGGGACAGTGCAGGAGGGATGTGGAGGACTTTTGCCGCCGCTGTGACCCCTTTATGGCACGAAAGGGTCCCCCAGGTCGATCCCACGCTCCAGTTTCCAGTGGGGGCACCGATGGATGGCCTTGGATGTGGTGGGTCCGCTGCCGCGCTCAGACGGAGGAAACCGCTACGTTCTCAGACCAGGAGGCAGAGACCCTCCCAGACTGTCGTGGAGGCCCTGGTGGAAGGCATGTTCAGCCGTTTCGGAGTACCGGAGACCATACACAGCGACCAGGCGAGGAACTTCGAGTCTCTGGTGTTTGCCTCCATATGTGAAAGATTGGGCATACACAAGACTCGCATCTCCCCCCCACCAGAGTAACACTTTGGTGGAAAGATTCCATCGCACCATGGGCCAGCAGCTTGCCATCCTCACTTCGCAGCACCAGCGTGACTGGGACAGGCATTTGCCTTTGATGCTCATGGCGTGTGCTCTGCGGTGCAAGAGACCTCATCCTGTACGCCCGCCCTCCTCACGCTGGGGAGAGAGCTCAGCACCCCCGAAGAGATGGCCTTTGGACCTGATTCCCCAGACACCCCTCCAGGTCCGGAGTACGCCAGGAGACTGCAGGACCACCTCGAGTCAGCCCACGTTTTTGGCCGGAAACAGCAGCTGAGTGCTGGCATGAGACAAAAACACTACGACGTGAGGGAAAAAGGAAAGCACTTTGAGGCTGGAGACCTGGTTTGGGTCTACAACCCAGCTTGGTCCTCCATTAAATTGCTATAATCATAGACAAACAAGTTGCCCCCCCACAAATGGTGCAGCCTTCTATGAGTAACTGATCTGATAGCTTTTTTTAGGCACCGCACTGGACTACTTCACCGGTGTTCATTTCTTCCACATCAATTGTGACACAATAAATGTGCGTCAACCTTTTCTCTGACAAGATGAAATTGATGTTAGAAAATGAAAAACTGTGACTACATCTCAGTGTCAGTGTTGTTCATAAAGATGAGACGACAATTGATGTGAAAGTACAACCTGACACAATCTCATTTTATTATTGCTGGGGGGGGGGGGATTATGAAGAAATGACAGCACCGCAGCACCAAAGACGTTCTGTTGGGAGAACACACCACTCTCCACCTCTTTCATTCCTTCATCATTTACTCTCTACCACAGCCATTTCAATGCACGGGCCTATCGGGGCTCAAGCCCCGGCGATGTAAAAGTGGTACTCTTGACTGAGCGGGAACAGAACCGAGTGCTTCGGGCGCGCAACCAGATGTTCGGCAGGTTGTGTTACAGCAAAAAACAGCAGGTTTCTCCTACTGATTGAGTGACGAGCGAGAGGCAACCAACATTCGTAAAGAGAAGGTTCTCCTTTGACACTGGTAACATAGACTCTCTCTCCCTCTATATGTGTGTTTGTGTATAAAAATTAAAGTATGTAAAAGAATTCATCATCTAAATATCAGTTAACAAGACTAAGAGTCTAAAGCTGTGCTAACATCTCTCGGAGGATGTAGATTATTTTAGTACAATGGTGCTATGAGCTAAATGCTAACTTTATTGAACTTTGAATTGAACTTGAATTGAACTGAACTCATTTGGGCTCACACGTAAACAGTTAATATAACGTGTTATGTAACACACATTTGGTTCTCACAAAACGTTCGTGGGAAAGGATGATCGGCCCCAGACAAACTGATAAATCTCTCGTAAAAAGTACCAAAACATTTCCGTACTTGGGGCTGTGTCCTATCAGAGGGCAAGAGGTCAAAATAGCATAACTACATGTCCTAATTAGGAGTCCAGATGTGTCCTGTTTTGATTCAACAGACAGGTTTGATGGATGGAACACAGCTAAAGGGGCGTGAAATTTGACTATAAAAGTGATCTGAGGACAGTAAGATGTTGAATCTGTTTCGATATGCCAAGTTCATGTGATGTTGACGAATATGCATTAAAACAATTCCCGCTGGTTGCAACTCCAGTTCGCCGCCTCTTCTCGTCATTTCGCCACAACAACTTCAACATGCTAACATGCTCACAACACCAATGCTAAGATGCTGAAGCTAAGAAGGTATAATGTTGACCATGATCGCCATCTTATATTAGCACATTACTAACAATAGCTACATAACAATAGCTGATTAGTACTGCTGAGGCTAATGGGTATATGCCATTCGTTTTGCAAGTATTTGGTCATAAACCAAATCATTACAACTGGTCTTAAAGGTGACATGACTATGTACAAGGTAGGGCAATGTAGGGCGACCGTGGCGCACTGGATTAAGAGGTTGTCTGGGAACCGGAAGGTCAACTGTTCGATCCCTGACTGGGATGTGTCACGTGTCGAAGTGTACCTGAACAATACACTGAACCCCCGGCTCCCCGGGCGCCGATCAATGGCAGCCCACTGCTCCCTATATACAGGGATGGGTCAAATGCAGTAGTCAAATTTCGTGTATGTGTAAATGTATATGACAATAAAAATGGCTTCTACAATACATCCATTTGTTTTCAAAACTACACATGAGAACCTCATGGTGACACTAGAAGAAAAGTCAGCGGTTGGGAGTGAAAACCGGTTGATATTTCATTCGACATCAAAGTAGTTGAGCTTCAGCTTGAGCCATGCTGCTAGCGTGGCTGGAAATCAATCATTCATGAATCTCCAACAATTCTAATAATTGATTACTTGTTAAAATCATTTAGGATGCAAAAAAGGGCAATCATTAGCTTTTTTCAGTTTGTAATTTATTTCAACATGTCACTTTGGGCAAATTTTTTTGCTGTTTTAGAATTGTATATGCTAAATGATCAGTCAATTATAAGTTGTATAGCAACAATGCATTTTCCACTGAAATGCTCTGTTGAAATTCTTAATCTCCCCAATTCCTGTCAAAATCGAATGAATATACAACACCTGCCGATTGAGAAGGACAAATCCAGTGACACATCCCCACTGCAGATGACAGATCCTGACTACAATGGGTGTTGGCTTTATTACACAGGCCCCTGTTGAAATTCATTTTATGCCTGATTTAGTACGTATTGGCGCATGACTGCACCTACAGGCTGATATCATCAACACCAGAGCCACTTCATCTCGCTCCGAGTCTCGACAGGTGAAAGAGGAAACAACAGTTTTTTCATGATGTCATCTGCTTACCTGAGTGGTGGGTTCAGCCGGGAGAGCCTTATTTTGAACAGTAATTTGTCATACCGGGACATAGGCTTCCTGTGTGTGCAATCAGTGTCTTTTAGGAAGAGGGGGGATTAAGGGGTCACGAATGACACCCTCATCTGATGGGCACTGGAAAAGTTGGTCATTTTAATATTTGTATAATTTGGAAAGAAATATTTGCTCTGTTAAAGGTCAGTGTGATCCATTTATGAAAAACGAAGGTCATAGGTGTAATGGCCAGCCTCCTTTAATCGTGAACGCGTGTGTGTGTGTGTGTGCAGACAGGGAAACTGGTTTGAAGGTTCTAATCATTGCAAAGATTTGCCAAAAAAAAAAAGATCAGCAGCGAGCTATTTTTAGCTGTTCTCTAGCATATTTGAATTTTCAGCATCAGATATTTTCCAGCAATTATTGTCATATTAATGATATTTAATAGAGAAAACTCACCTTTTCTGTTTAAACTATGTGTGCAAGAATAGGTCTTAAGCTTTGCAAGAGAAAATTAGCAATATTCATACACTTTGCTCCTCTAACATTCTTGTCAGATGTTCGAATATCCAAAGCGGTGTTAGCATTTTGTCACAACATAATTTTTTGAGTTTACACATTGAAATTAAGATAACAGTTTATCATTCCATGAAAAGAATTCCAAGGAATCTGAGCCATAAAAAAGGTTGTGTCTCATGGGAATTCAAAGCAGACTTAGTTTAGTTTCACACACCATTTGCAGTCAGTCAAGCAAATCTCTAGCTGAAAAGCTAAATGATGACAGGTATCTGGGATGCCCTATAGCTCCAGTCAGCAGATGTATGAGACTGAAAGTCTTCTGAGTAAATTCAGATTGGAAATTTGCTTTGAGCTTATCAGTCTCAGGTATATCCAACACCGATTTTTTGGGCAAGATGGTGAAATTAAATGAATAAAAGTAATTTCAATGTTCAGAGCTTGGCAGAATAATACAGTTTCATATTTTAGATATCTTCTACTGAACTTTGATTAGATTGTTTCAACTTTGAGGTTTCTGTCGCTAAATCAAGTTATTCAAATGTTCAGGATATTGTGTTTTCACACTGTACCCAAAGCGGTGTTAGCATTTTGTCACAACATAATTTGTCACACTGTACCTTCCACTCTGTTTTTTTTATCAAAAAAAAATTTTTATTCAGAATTTAACTTTTTTTTTGATAATGTTCAGTTTTGTGAATCCAAAGATATAAAGCAATATGACTGTGGTTTGGAGTAGTTTTTGCTTTTTCTAAATGAACTGCACACAAGCATCTCCTCTGTTCTCCTCACAGCCAAGGTTAAACTGAATGAAACATCCACTGCAGGTAATTAATGCTTGAAATAAATGTCAAGCTAACTTATTAGCCAGTAAAGAACTAAAATGAACCTTTAACATGAAGGATGAGTCCATTCAGCTCATCCTACAAATTAATGACTGCTGCATGAGCCCCGTTCCACTGACCGAGACCGATTCAGGAGGAACCTGTTTGTAAGTGATATGTTTTTAAGCAGCACAAAAAAATATTCCATCGTTTATTGTGAATTTAGTGGAATGTACAAGTAAACAAGTGTACAAGTGAGTGACTCATGGCATTCATACTTCACATTAGAAATCCCTCTACTTCACCAGAAGCCTTCTTTAGAGATACTCAGGACCTTGTTGTTTATTCTTCCTCAACTATTATGTCAATGGGGTTTTGAAAATTAACTATGAAGCATCAAACGCTGTGAATAAGCCTTTCATATTTGAGTTATTTTGCTCATTGAGAGAAAGCCAAACACTGTGAAATGCTGATGACAAGTCAAATTCGTCTGAAATGCTATTGATGTACCAGCTGCAGCATTGTCTGTGTTTGTTGTGGTGAGACACTGCATAGACTGCTAAAGAATGTCTTCCTTTAGCACAGATGCATTCCCCTCTGCTTCCATCTGGCTCAAAGGATCTACAGTACTTTAATGGAGCAATTACACGATTACACTACTATTGTAATATGAGTGTGTTAGCTCTTACCCTAACAGTCCAAATTTGACTGCGTACAGATTGTCAGATCCTGCAGACAATTGTCTTATCCTGTCATCTGTGGGTGTCTCAAAGTGTCACCACTACCCATAATCCTTTAAGTCTGGAAGCATCTCTCAACTAGTGGCAAAACCAAACAATTACAGCTTTTGAGAATCTTTGTGTGAGGATTTGTGTCTAGCTGTCACTGTCCGGCCACTGTCCGGCTTGGAACCGTGCAGAGGCGTGGAGACGCCTCCTATTGACTTTGTCCATTTCCTGTCTTTTACCTTGACTGAGAGAAATAAATTATCGTGGTTTTGAAATAGAACTCTGCTGAGTCTGCATTCGGGTCCATGAACACACCACATCACAACACTTTGACAATATCATTTCAATCCCGCTCAACCAAAGCATCCGATGATGCTTAACATTGTGTCCCAATGTGACAAAAATGTACTTCCATTAGAGCCTATTCGTACTTTAATATGCAATTGCCCATTATGAATTAAAAATCAATTTCACAAAGAGGGTAGCAACATGCCTGCAATCTGTGCCTCAATGCATTAGGAGCTCTAACTGCTCAGTGTGCTGTTCTCCCGTCGCAGTCAGAAAAATGCTGGCTTTTCAAGTCAGAGCCCAGCAGCTAAATCCAACTCCTGAACTCAACCGTTCCAACAAGGTCATGCAGCACATTGAGATCGTTGTTTATCATTAAGACACCCACAAGCAACTTTTTGATTCAAACTATTTAGTCAAATTCTCAGTGAACGAAACAAGCAGAACAAATTGTTGGAGGTTCCATTCAAATACAGAATTAAGGCCTCGACTTCTTTTTTTTATCCCTTCACTTTGGCCGTATGGACAGGCTTTAGCTTTGCGCTAATACAACCAGAGTGCAAAGCACAGTTTAAAAATGTACGAATGCAATTCAGTAGGACAGGTTGTGAACGGCAACGGTGTGGGGAGAGGATGTGTCATCTTCCTCCATTGTGGAGCAAACACTTTGGAAATGGGGATCAGTAGGCTCTTTATGTAAAGCTACACATTGTTAGGTTACTGTGTGCTAATTTTAAAGGTTGACTCCATCTGTGGTCTTTTCCATGTCTTTCAAATGGAAATGCACACTCATCTGTTAGCAAGGAGCAGTGACGTAGGTTACAGTGTATTACCTACAGCAGATAGTGTTCAGCATGCTCTGTTTGGAGCCGCTGACCGGAGTACAGGAGCAAAGAAATGTAGTGATGCAGATGAGGCAGCAGCAAAACGTAGGCCTATTTTAGCCACCTATGAAAAATCAATACCTAGTGTACACTATATTTAGACTATTTTCCCCATTTTACCTTACGGTTAGACATTCTTTTTCAACGGGGACCTGAAGCCATTATATTGCTCTCCTCAGCACTTTGAATTACCTTGTTGTTGAAATGTTCTATACAAATAAACTTGCCTTGCCTCAAAGACACAGACTCCTCTGACAAAAGCAGTAATTTAACCTTACAGAACGTGGGAGATGCTGGTCTACCGCTGCATCAATGGGTTAGTTAGTTTGTGTTATCGTGTGACTTTTGGATCCAAACTAAAGTGGCGACCACACAGCAGTACATTGCTTAGCTTCCGTGCTATCGGTATTCCTGTCTGCTTCTCCAAACTGGAAGCATATCGACCATCATCTTTTGTAGGTAACACACCGAGTATGGATAGGAAGTGTTACGTCATAGAACCAAACTTCGAATAATCTGAAGTAACCCTTAAAGGTAAGTGATGGAAAGTCTGTTGCATATAAAAAAAACTCAACAAAATAACAACAATGAAAGTGATGGACCCGCCCTTTCAAACACATGAGCATATGTTTATATTTCTTCTGATACTTAATAAAAAAAATGTTTGAGCTTTGCACATCCTTATCGGGCAACGGTTGCAAATGAAAAGTTGCAACTAATCTTGAATCTGATTATTTGTCCCATGACTGCACATTTGCAGTTTTAAAATAGAAACATTTTAATACATTAATCGGTATCCTTTAGGTTTTTATTCCAAGTTGAATTTATATTAACAAAGTCTTATATTTAAACCAAAACATTTATTCACACTACAACAAGCTTCTAACAAGACTACAAAACAACTCCAAATGAAGTAGTTCAGCCAGTATCTGCACCCAATATGACAATTTTTTCACTTGGCAAACGGCCCTCATACAATACTGGGGAAAGCTGCTGGACTCCTGCCCTGTAATTACAGCAACCCATCACCACCTATCATCTCACACTGATTTTTTTTTTTCCTATTCACATTATAATATGGATAAAAAGCTCATTTTCAATCAATTAATGCACTGACCTGGCTTCATAATTCAAAAGAGACGGAGCTAACCCACTGTTCTTTTACTGCCCGGACTGTGTCCCATTCATCCTGCACTCTCACACACAGCAGCTGCAGGTTGCATATTTGATCATTTATCAGAATGAGATCATTCAGATCATATAAATGGTAAATGGTGTTACGTGTTGTGTTTTCTCCCCTCCTGCCCTTCTTTCTTTCTCTGTCTCTCTCATGCTCCTAACAGGTATCAGTCAGTTGATTGGGTTTCACCTGTGGGGGCCGGTCGTGCTGCTCGGTGGGTTTGTTATCATTTGGGTTGTTTTTGTGTTCGTCCCTAATCCTCCCCTGGACCAATAGAAAAGGGACGTAACAATGGACTATACTTGTATTGCACTTTTCTAGTCATTAACACTACATGCAATCATTCACCCATTCACACACTGATAGCAGGGGCTACCATGCAAGGTGCCACTATCTAAGCATTCACACACCGATCGCGCAGCCTTCGGGAACAACTTGGAGTTAAGTGTCTTGCTCAAGGACACATGGACTTGATGAGCCGGGGAAGGAACCGCCGATCCTCTATCCGCTCTATCTTCTGAGCAGTGCAGGACAGCTTGTCTCCCCTAATAGGAACCAATGTCTTGTCCTAACCTTAAAAATACCATGGTTCCCATGTGCACACATTGTAGAAAGCAAGAGATTTCAAATGTTGACATTGGACAGAAATGGGGAATGGGTTTGGAGGAAGTGAGGCAATGACACCCTTGATGATTTCACAATCATCCTGCAAAAAACAATGAAGTGGAACCAACCACATTAGCGCTGCTCCTCTAACCTGCCGCCCATGAACGAAGACACACAGTCACATTCTTTATCTAATTTGCTCCGGAAGCATTTTCTCACTTTCACATTACTGTACATTACCATTGTTTACTTTTTTGATAATGTATATTCAGGCTTTTCAGGAAGGTTTGGTTTTGACAGGTAATAAACTACAGCTAAATATTCCTTGCGATGGGTTAGGTGTGACAATACACAGATACATTACCGACAAAAAACCGTGTCAATGTTAAACAAGAAGGTGGAAACCGAATACTGTATAAGGCTTGACCATGTATGGCCAGTGTGCTAAATTGCAGCACAATTGTTAAATCAGTGGTAGTGACTATAATGTGGATTCATTGATATTACATGTTCATCTGCAATTTTCTGTGTAATATTTATTATTTAAGTGTCTACTCTAGATGTAACATATCACAGGGCAAATAACTACTGATCTCAGACAAGCATTAAAGACAACCCGTACCATGCCATGACTGTAAGGGGTTGCACATCAGGAAAATAATAAATATTAAATAGATATAGAACATATAGCAGCATTATAATTCTATTTCGGGTTACAGATTGCATTTTTTGGGACTTCTGGTGGTTTGTATACTCGCACTGCAAGTCCTTTTCTTTACAGGATAGTAGGCGGACCTGCAGCATCTACTAACCTGCAGTGCTCTGTGTCCTTCTATTATACTGTATCGGCTCATTCAATGATCAACATACAGTATGTGTCTGGTCTAAATACTGACTGGTCTCAGTCGAAGAGGACTCAGGATTTTATTTCAAAATCAGTCAAGACCACAACAGTGGGGAAATCACTAAACTGCCTGTATATTGTCTGATATGTTTGTTAACAGCATTACTGTGAATCCTCATATAAGGTAAAAGAAAATTCCCACACATAAAATTCATCTTTTCAATGCCTTTTGATTATTTATGAAGACATTTCTCATGGAACCCTTTTACAAATTTGGTATATCAAATGAATTAATTAAAAAAGGGGAACGAAGAGGAACTTCATTTGTGGGAAGGTGGATCTTTCAGATCAGTTTGAGGAGTGATTATCGTTTGCATGTTCCACATTTAATGTAAGTGTGTCATGCAGTGTGAGACCACTTGTCTGGTCTTGGTCTTGACTTAGTTACACCCACTTAAAGTCTTGGTCTTGTCATGGTCTGATACACTCTACTATTTGCTCTTGCAGGGAGGAACAGTACACGGGGAAACAGCCACAGTGAGCTGGTAGATGATAAGCTGCAGTTTACATGCTGCACATAGTGCCAAACAGCAAACCACCAACGCGTCACTGACCCTTTTTACCTCTTGGCTGCTGTGCTGTGGGACAAGCACTTGCACCATGTCAACATAACTGAAATGCACAGTTGCTCACGGCCCAGCTCGGCAGCAGAAGCAGAAATCACAGGCAGCTACACACATAAGTTTAGTCTCAAAACCCATGAAGACCTGATGCCACCACAGACAGACTGCAGGAAAGCGGTGTTCACAAGTAGACCCTCACCGTCACTGACTGAAGGACACTTTGCAGCTTGTTGTGATTCACAACAGCCTCAACGATCACCACACACTACTAAATCAACACATTTTTGACAGTCCCATCAACAGGAAGCATTACGTTTGTCACAAAGGTAGAATGTATTGCAGGGTTTCTCTTATTTTGTCCATCATTTAAGACAAATGATACAGCTGTAACAAGTTCACACTTACTTTTTTTTTTTTTTTACAGAAAATGCTGCACCATCTCTTGATCTATAAGGTCAGAACCCAAAATAGTACCTCTGACCGGCTCACTTTTCAGCCACTCATAAGAAAAGTATCCGTGTGGTGGAGCCACATTAGTGCTTTCAGGTTTCTGGATAAAACCGGTTCAAGTGCCTCTGCTCCAACACCCGATGGCAATTGTAGCCCAGCTGGCTCCTGGGTGACATTCATTCTTAGCACCTTAACCACGTACCCCAGAGGATCTTTGCCTCATTGCCTGACACCAAATAAGCCTTGCTGTGTGGCCACTACGGGCTAATAGTGAAACCGAAAGGTGACATTGCCCCCAGGCAGAAAGAAAATGACTGCTCTTTTTCAGATCCTGCCGTGGTATACTGTCTTCCTGGCACTGCAAATCCAAACCCTAGGGGCAAAGACCTATGTCTCCGCACCTACAGCACTGATATCATTGAACAATCAACACTTACCGGCTATATCTCCCGAGCTCTGGATGTCATGTCCATGAGACTTTGTCACATGGTGTAACAAGGTGTACATGTGCCACATGCACGACATAGGAACAGTATATTGGATTTATGTCGTCTGTTTATTCTCCTTTACATACTTTCTTTTTTTAATCTCAGGTACATCTCTACCTTATGGAGCGACAAATATACAATACACTTTTTGTGCCCTGCCAGCTAAATTTGCTGTTAATGTTATTGAGCAAACAACAGGGAGTGGGGAGGTCGACCTATTATTAGCAGGATGGGCTGGAAAAACGACTTGACATTTATGTGTCCAAATGAGCTGAGTCCTAAGCTCTGCTGCATTAGTCATATTAGTATTCAGGTGCTTTTTAAACAGCTAAATGTCCTCAAATTTGGCATTTCTGGGTCATTCCACTGACAAGCCCACACATATCATTCACTTTTTCTTCATTCAATTCAATTTATTTTGTACAGCCCAAAATCACAAATTAGTCTCAGAGGGCTTTACAATCTGTACACAGAGCCCTCACATCGGAACAGGAAAAACTCCCCAAAAAAACCTTTAACGGGGAGGAAGAAGGATGGATGGCGTGAAATTGTTCAATATTTGGAGTAGGGTTGTGTGATTGCGGAATTGGTTTTGTGAGGGTTAAAAATACTGCAAATCGACAAAGTAGCGCTAAATGCATGACATTTGGTTTAATTGAACGACGGACATTGGATGATAGAGGTTTTCATATATAAGTAATATTGGATGTTAACACTTTTCAGATACTGATATGAACATGGCATTTAGAAGTGGACGTAATCACCATGACGTCACCCATTGGTTGGTGAACTATCAAGTTCTGCATTGTGGCCGTCGCCATCTTTAATTTTCGTCCTCACAATCTTTTATTTTTAAACTAGAAGGGACAGTAGAGGGTTTAGTGAAGTACAACCGAACACTGAATAAGACATTTTAGGGGACCAACATGTTAAAAATGTTAAAATCACTTTTATGAACTCTAAACACACTGTGAAAAGGTTAAAGTTCTAAGATCAAAACACGGACAACTCCCATACCGGACAACGCGTAATAGAGACCTGTCAATCACTGTGTAGCCCGCCCTTTTCGGCAGTGTGGTCAACCTCTAGTGCCGTCCCAGCTTTGTCCTCACATCATTAGAACTGATACTATGGAGTGTCCGTAACAGCTGGCCAAAGAAAAGCAATCAAAGTTAGTGAAGCAAGAAAGGCTTTGAAAACTCTTCACACTTGCCTCCATGCTTTGAGGAAATAATGTATAGCGTGATGCATAGAGCCTGAGTGCAAGTCATTTTCAATCCTGTGGGTCTGTGCTAGGACGATAACAAAAGAGACTATAAAGAAATGACAAGTTGTTTGCCATCCCCTGCATTTCTGCCTGTGAAGTATCACACCTCTCCCTCCATAGCCAGTGCAAAAGCAGCAGCAAGATGAAAACCCTCTGCAAATCAGAGCGTGTGTGAGGCTTCTCTTCTCGTTCGTGGTGATTGCAGCTTTGACCCTGGCTCGTCTCCCGCTGACAAGCACCGTATTCTGCTTTCACTGTTACTGATCTATACGGCCCGCCTCGGCTGAAGGCAGGCTGAGTCTAACACCGATGATTCAATTAACAATAGGCTCAGGGAGTAGCATGAGCCTGACCAAATCAAAGCTCTGCGTAACAATGTTTAGTGAACCAAATGATTGAATGTGCTGCACAAGTCCAGACTCCCGAGGGGAGTGATCAATAATTAAAGAGATCTAAAATCCTTAACTAATTGCTTTTTTTATTGATCATATTCCAAACCTAGTAATTATCTTGTAAGATGTTTGCCAGAAGACATCGAGGGGTTGATGCTGAAACGATGAAAAGCACAAATGAATAATTGCACAGACTTGATTAGCAAGAGGAGCTGCTTTTACATGTATCATAACTTTGATGATTCCGTGATTACAAGTAGACAAAAGAAGAGTGTATTACATGACAGAAACTACCTATTGCAGGCAGTCAAAAAGGCATTATTTTGGGTCTGTGGGTTTCAGCCTTTAAAGGTGAGCGATCAGACTAGAGGCCAGTTTACATTGGCTGTACTCTCTTTAGTCAGGAACAAGCCTCTGTCTCATCATAGACTTAGGGTGGGCTTACAGAATATCCCAAATGTTTTCTGCAACCTCAAAATTGCAAATAAACTTCTTTTGAATTTGGACTCATTTCATGCTGTGTCATCATGTGTGTCATCATGTGTGAACCACTTCGGGTTAGATTTACACCGAGGTCTCTGTGTTATTGAAGTTCACTGAGCACTGGTCCACCTTCAGTACTGGCACAGTTATTGCTTGGCAAGCAATAACTGTAACTGATCTCAGCTAAGCAGAATGATAACTCAATGTCCCCTTTGAAGGGGCACAAACATCACGACAGGGATGTGACCTTCAAACTAGGGAGGCAATGCTGAATTTCTCTCTAACATTTCCTCCACCAGCTTTCTTTTCCTTTTTTCCTGCTCTGTTAGTGCTAGGTAGCTAAGCTCATTGGAAGCCCCTTTTATGAACTTGTTGTATTATTCATCAGAGGATGTCCCCATCCACATTATAATGCTGCTGAACGCAGCCCAATGCAATTACATGACAAATACTTTAAAATGCACTTGGCATAGCTTAGGCCGCATGCTCAGATGTGCACACACACTGTGTTGATTGCTGTTGATTGTTAAATGTTATGCACCTCCCGTCATGTCAAATTCCTTGCATGTTCAACATACCATGGCAATAAACAGTTCTGATTCTCTCTGACACACACATATAATCACATGCATACCTAAATAGTATGCATGTACAACACGTGTTTTTTGCAATCCGTCGGGAAAATAAAGAGCTGTTATGCTTTGACAACATTTGTGGGACTGCAAGAGTGCGGCTATACAAAGGAAGACATGTTTCTTCATGTTGAATACACAAGTGCTACACTGTCAAACTGATTGCAGGTGCCACCTCTTCACTTTTCTCTGCTGCTTTTCATCTCAAGCTCACCTTGAGCTTCGGGAAATGTATTGTCATTCTCTAGCAGGTAGAAAGCCTTCACAGAGAAGCAATATCCTCCTTTCTTTTAAGCTGTCACCATTTGTGATGGTAAGCCGCCATCGCAGTGGTGTTTGTGCATCGACACCTCCACCAACGATCATTCAAGCATTGTGTCCAGTGATGTGATGTTACATTTCTTGGATTTACTGTTGCTGTATTTTTTGGTTTGTGACACACGTGTCCATTCAGTATTTAGGGTTATTGATTGACTGGCTAAACATACATGTGCATTTCTTTCTCACTTTCTTTCTAAACTAAGCATAACATTTTTTATTGTTGTGACCTTGGCCTATTGTTTCTGTAATTTGTGGATATGTGCACACTAGCCTGAGCCAAGGTGGGCGGAGTGGCACTGCTCATGTTAAATTCATGCAGATCAGGTGGCATAGGGCAATTTCGGTATACATCTTAGCATGAAACGGCTTTTTTCTGTCCGCTATGACCACATCTAATTGCAAACATACAGCAAGTGCAAACAAAAAGTTTCAGCTTGCTTGAATTGGTGAAGGAGCACACAAGATCACTTCTGCTTTTATTTCGTTCCCTTTGATCAAATTAATTAAATCTAGCATTGACATTAAAATATACAACAGACTTCAATTTTAAATGCCGAGGTTGCACTCGGTTAAATTAATGAGTAATCTCTACAAATAACATCCTCCATAATTGCTCGAGGAATGTATAAAACATCTTCTTTCAGCTGATTGAACAGGAGTGAAATGTTCCATCGATTAGTTTCATAATTTCAGGCACTGCTGTATGTTGCACTGAGTTTACACTAGGATTGCGCCTCTGGTCACCAGCATTTCAAAACTTAGCCAAGCACACCATTACGTGCATTGTGGGCGCCTGGTTTCACAAAAACAAATCCGAAAGTGTTCTTTATTGCTTCATGACCTAGTTATGCCATACAATCACTATTGTGTGGACTAGAGGTTACAATAACAGCTTTTATGTTAAGAACATTTCTCATTTTAGCTATTTTTTGTAATTCTGATTTTGCATTTATAATTTTCTTCAAATCCTTGACGGTTCTGTACTCAATATCCAGAGATTAATATAGCATCAAACGTTTTGCTTTGTACAGATATCGTGGAGTGATGTCTACCTGAGCAGAGGGAGAAGTCTCTCTCCCTCTTCTTTCAGCTACTCTCTCTTGTTTACAGCCTCTGCAGGTATAAATATCATTGGTGCCTTCTGACAACTGGGCGCTAATAGCATCTGCCTTAATTGGGCCATACAACAAGGAGCGCCTCATTTCATTCCTTGATGACTTCTATGACTTGTGCCAGGTGAGGAAAAGTGCCATTGTGTAACTGTATGGGACGATGTGATGTTTCAACAGTCTCACAGACCCTGACTGGTTTGCAGCCCATCCGGGGATAGAGTCAATAGATCTTCCAACTTACTCCCCGTTTCTCAACTTCTATGGAGGAATAGTGTTGCTCATAGAGGTGGAAGGTTTATGATCCCCAGCCACATGATCACATGTCCCTCTTGGACAAAATGAACGCTGGATGTCTGGACACTGGATGTCTGCAGAAAATTGCCAAGGATGGATCACAAATGCAAAACAAATAAATGTTTTCCAGGTATTAGAAGAGAGGACCTGAGGTGTGGTGTGGATGTGAACTTGTGGCTAAACGCAGAAGACTAACCCAATTGTATTTCTATGTATACTTTTGTCTTGCATTAGTGGAATTATTTTGATTTCATTTTGTGCACTTTACTCTACAAAACTGTCAAAACAAAACACGAAACCTGTTGAAGCATGTTGCAGCATTCTGGGTCGTTTCTGTGAGCTGAACAGCATGGCAGTCTTGTCCATGGAATAAATTGCCGTGGACAATCTTAGTTTGTGCCAAATAAATAAATAAAAGATACTTCACAGACAATGGTGATACAAATCGTATCACTACCTGTTCATGTTTATTAAGTCGTTGTGTAATGAGTGTTTAGGTAGAGGAGTTGATCTTGAGATGTGTATGTGTGTTGCGTTGGCGCATTTCGGATGTTAGAATAACTGCTGTGCTGAATGTTGGTAAAGAGAGCTGCGTCGACGGTTTTGAAAAAGCGAGCTCAGTACAGAGAAATGCGAGGTACCACTTCAGTCCACCTTTGTCGGTGTAGGAAGACGCTCTCTCTGGGACTGGTTTGAAGCAGCCTTCATTTGCCACTGATTGCCAACTGAGGAGGTCCCCATCAACTAGATCAAACGAGTAGATATTCTCATTTGGAGCCTCTTTCTCCCCCCTCCGCCCGAGCACTTCCCCATCAGTCAGCCCTGGGTCCTTCTGCATCTAATGTTTGACAAAATAAGCTTCATCGCTGCGCTGGTATGGTTCTTGTAATCATGACAACGGTAATACCGGTGGTAATATGGTTTTATGAGGCCTCTCATCCTCCCATCTGCTCTGCTCTCCTCCCCAGCTCTGGCTGCCCAGGGCTCCATCTGAACTCCCTCCCTCCAACATCTGGCCTCTTCTGCTAATCCCTCCTTCATTCCTTCTCCCTGTTGCTCCCCGTTAACCCTCCCCTCCATTTCATAAAACAAACAAAAAAACATATATATGATACTTAATAGGCTGACTTGGCAGTTGTGATATAGAACAATAGAACAAGATTGATTGACAGATGGATAGATTTTACATCAAAGTAACGGCATCATATGTATATGTGTATAATGAGAGGTTATACTAGAAGGGGGATAAAAAACATTATTTATCTAAAAGTCAAGTATTGGTTCAATTCAATCATTAAACCTTTTTGAACTGAGCATAATATAAATAGCTTAGTCCCTCTCACCATCACATTCACCATCACACTGTTAGTACCCGGCACGTTTTATGTTTTCTCTTGTTTGTTTGGTCAATGTTTTACAGCCTGCTTGTGCTTGTAAATGTATTTACCACAGCAACAGCATTTCAACTGTGACAGTGGGAGTTTTAATGAGCAACTTACTGCTGAAAGAACCAGGGCCTGCTATGGATAACAAGCCATGTACAACGACTTCATTAAGCGCTGAACAGTCCGTCAAATTACATAATGCAAAAGTCCGTTAGTGTATTTAATGAGTGGAGATACACATCCAACGGTATTGACATGGAGAGTGATTAGTCCTGCCCTCCAGTGGAGCATCTCAAAGTGACGGTAGACACGCAGAGGCATTTTGCCCCAGGGTGAGGTGAACTAAAGAAAGAAGTGTACCACATAGATTCCTGTCCTTATGGTCTGGATTTAAAAAAATGTAACCAATCTACATAATCAACTCTGATTATGCTTACAAATTAGCAGTAACAGTCTTTTTGTTGCCTTTTTCCAAGATGAAAAGGACTAAAACATTTAAATCAAAGAGCATTGTGTCAATACATGACTACTGAGTATTGATACACTATGTGTGGATAAAATACAACATTTTTAAATGCAAAGGCATTTTCACAGTTTTCTCTAGAATTATAATATGAAAGGTATCCTTGAAAAACGTTGTAGCAGTTTTATTTTAAAAATAAAGTCTGCATCAACTTGACAAGCGGCTGTCACAAACATAAGCCACGCAAACAAATCAAATACATTTCAAAGCAAATGAAAGTGTTTGCCAAATACCGTAGATGTTTGTTTTTTTATCTCTTGTATGAGACACCAATAAACTTGAAATGCTCGTCAGCTTATTGCACACAGCTAGCATGAAACTGATCAACATGCATGGTATGACTGTACTGTACCATTCTGCATGAATCACACATTAATATATGTTAGCATCACAGTGAATGGGGCTTCATATAGTGGAGGTTAGACAGGGTAGACAGAGATGGATTAATTACTCCTTGAGCCCAAAAGATCCGGTACCGGGTCAAACCCTGTGGGGTAGTAAGTTTCAATGGAATAGTGTATTTAATGAAGATATTATACTATTTTGAAAACATGACGTCTTGAGCTTTCAGAATCTGTAAACTAACTGTATGTTGCCCAAACTATATCTTATTGTGAAGTATTTTATCAAAGTTATGTTTCCAAAGTACTGATATTACATTGGAAATATTAGAGCAAGTTGTGTTCAAAAGATCCGTGATCATTTTATCATAATAATATGCTTGGTATTGCTGGAAACTGAGGTTTTTATCCCACGTTAATGTACCATGATGCGAAAAAGAGAGTGACCATTAAAGAGTCAACACGTAAACGGTGGACATGGCCAAAACATGGAGACCCCCAAGTGTATCTGTATAAATTGTACTATAAATTATGCATTTTGGTCTATTTGCATCGATTTACAGTCCCAGTTGTAGTTAAGAGTAGTAAAAGATATTCAGTTGCATAACTATCCATGGGATCTTGGTTATAGTGGTGATCTTTTGAAATTTAGTTGTTTTCACTTTCTTTAGTTTCTTACCTTTCGAAGGAGACCATGGTATGTTCATTTAGGCGTTTGTTTCTTCCTAGAGCTAGGCCTTGCCAGTTTAAAAGCCAAGTGATATAGAATGTAGTTTTTTGTCATTATTTACACCCACTTTGAATCATACTGAGAGCTAATAGATGTGTCCTGTTCACCTGCATTGTCAGAGTTTAAGATCTGAACAGATACATGCATCTGTGGTGTCCATCAAAAGGAAAATTCAAATGTTAGTCGAATGTGAGACACGTCTTTCTTCTATACATGTGTGCTGTCAAAGATCATTAGAGCACTTGAGAGAAATCACATAATTTTTCTGTGAATTGTTACAGTGGGACTGGACAATTTGGCAGTCCCATTGAGTCAGAGAAAGATATTTTAGCATATAATTTAGCTGTATTTATATACTGTAAGTGGCACAACAAAAAAACAAAAGTTAAAGTTGAGTATTAACAGATGAAACCATGGAGTGTTGCTGCAGACCTCTGAGATCTAGAACATTAGCTGAAAGCCTGACAATAAGCTACACAAATATGCCATGAAGATACTGTTTGTCCGATGACTTGATCAAAGCACCAGGCTGACATAGTAGCCTTTATTCACTCAGCAACAGTCTAATAATAGAGAAGTCACTGTAATATCTGGTTTCCTAAGCCAATAAAATGTTTTTTCACTATGCTTCAAGTGAAGACCAATAACTACTATCATTTTCATCCTGATCTCTGTCTCTTTTGGTTTCTTTGCTAGACACCGTTTCTCCCCTCACTTCCTTACAGTAACAGTACAACAAGGAGATGTTAACTGGTCAAACTGTCTCACTTCAATACTGATGCCTCTACATGACAGACAAAATCAAATAAGACCACCAGCAAGAAAATTGTTGTTCCCAATGCCTGTCTGATTCCCCCTAACATCAGACAAAACGATTTACAGCACATAGACAGGAAGAGCTAATGTCTACATTTTCACAGCCAAAGTTTGGCAGTGAGTAGTACGTTGGTCAGTTAAAATAAAAGACAAAAAGTGAAAAAGAAAAGAACTGACTGAAGAACAATAAAAAAGCTAAAAGGGACTGTGATAGAGCACGGGCAAAAACATGAGTCAACCTTCACGGCCATTCAACGGATTGGAAAGGATTGAAAACAGATCCTTTCAACACTAGACTGGTATGTAATATTTTTCAGAAGAGGGGAGGAAAGGGTTTGTAGTAGCGCTGGGGGCAGAAGTCTGGTGCCCAGTGGCATGGCTGGGTCTAACCTTTGTAACGGGGGCTACAGAAAGTTTGCTGATCCCTGACCTACATGACTCCCCACCAAATCAGCAAACTTTCTGTTGTTACCGTTAGCCAGGTTCGACCCAGAGCCCGCTGTGACCCCCAGTGCTAGGGTGAATTGATGTTGCTACAGTCGCTAACTGAAGGTCCGTCTCTGGAGCCGCTGTCCACTCATCCCGGCATTTTAGTCTCCCACTGGTGGGGAGTGATGTGGTGGGACAAATGAAGCTGGCGTTTCATTTGTGGCCTGGTAAACAGTGAATTCATCAAATGCAGTGCTCGATAGCGCTGTTATCCAAGCTACTGTAGCTGTCGTATTTCGCCAACACAGCTGCAAAATGTATATATAAAGGAAACACCGATTGGAAGACGTGGTTTTGCATCAATATAGGAATTTACATTTGAAGCGGTAAAAACAAATTGAGTTAAATGTAGCCAAAACAAATGCACTGTATGTGCTAGCCAAGGTTGTTGTCTGTAATGCTAAAAGCATGGAATTCTTAAAAGTTTGAATTTTATAGACATCCTATTCAGATTTATTTTATTTTGCTTTAAACCTTGTAACAAAATACTGCCAGTATGCAAAACATTTCCTGCAAGAAAATCAGCATTCAATTCAACTGCATGAAACATACAGTGCTGCAAATCACATAATACTCATCTCTCACGTTCTGTTCTTCTCCATCTCCTTCTTCTCTTTCTGCCATTTCCTGATCTCTGTTTGGCATCCTCTGTCTCTTCTTCAGATCCCTCACCCTGCTCTCCTTTACCATGTTTTTTTCTAAAGCTGAAAATGTATTTTTATCAGCAGGCCAATCCAGCTACTCCGACCTACAGTAGTCAAGATTATTGTATTCATATTAACTCATGGGTGTTAGTGTCCACTTAAATATTTCTATTTATTAAAGAAATACTGTAAAAAAAGAAAACAACTTAACCTTATTTACTTTAAAATGTAATGAGGGATGAATATGCCACTTCTGGGGTGAAAGCCCCACAGTAGGGGTGGCACCTTTGTATGTGTAGTGCACCTTGGTCAGGGTTAATGGGGCAACAGTATTCACCGACATTATCATAATAGGTGAAGAAAGCTGCATGTTGTGTCATGGCTGGCAGCCATTAAGAGCACACCCCCTTCACCACCTCTTACTGTTATTCATAACGCATTCCTGCACTCTTTCTCAAGTGAAAGACTTCCACAGAGAATGTAAGTGAAACATTAAAGCTGCAAGCAGCGATGTACGGGCCCTCGCACCTTCCCGCATCTCGGGGGTACTGGCGGGGCGCTGGCAGACGCAGCCGCGAATGTCTTTGACCTTCGGACAATGAGTCCCGGAGTTTAACGTTCGTTAAAGTATAGCGACTAGAAATCAAGGGAAAATTCAGACAAAAATGTAAATGGCCGACTTCCGGTTGATTTTATGGTCCCAAGAGACTTTTTTTTAAGTCTCCATGTGATACATGTGCATACTTAATTTCATAACTCTAGGTCAAACTGCGAGGGCTGCATCGGCAAAATTTAGTAGGGGGCGCTATTGAACCGACTTGCCACCCTGAACCATTAAAGTCAGATCAGATAACTTCATGCATGATTTAAAATGTGTGTGCCGTGTTTGGTTCTGGTTGGAGCATGTTTAGCCCCTCAAAACACATTCGTTTTTCATGGCGAAGAATGCATCGCCACGCCAACAACAAAATTTGACTAACTTTTAATCACAAAGGTCTTTAGATTGTTCTGACCAAATTTGAATGAGAGTTTATCGCATAAACTCTGTAGGAGGAGTTTGTTAAAATACAAAGCCTGAAAACGTAGTTTAATGGGAGTCACATAAAATGACCGCCACGCTACGGCTATGCCATTGCACCAAACCGGACACAGCGTTTTGGAGCGGTTTGCAAAAATGTGTTTTTCACAAAAGCTAAAATGGTCAAAATCTGAATGGGCGGAGCTAAAAGGATAGAGTGCGTTGATTGTAGAGCTGAATATGTGTGTCAAATTTCACGTTAATGTTGGGTGATGGCCGTGGCCTGTGAAACTGTAGTTTCTGTGGCTAATGAGCCATTTTGTCATACATGAGCATGCGACCCATAAAATCTCAAATTTTCCCGCATTACCAGATTACAATAGGGCCTTCGCCCGACTTCGTCGGTGCTCGGGCCCTAATAATAATGATTGGATATATGGTTTGTTATCAGCCTGAGCTTCTGTGTGAAAATGTGTGCAAATGTGTAACTCCCGGTTTGCTTGAAATTGGCTTGTCTTTAATTCTGGGGATTCCACTTGCATTGGAGGTGGCCAGCTGTGAGCTTGGTTGTGGCCAACAAGCATAGTGAGTCTCAGCAGAAGCTGCATAAAACCTCTTAATTTGACATTTCTCTCTTCCTGCTGTCTTTTTTTTCATTTCCAAATGGAGAGCTGGAGGAAGATGCTGGTCAAATAAATGCTTGAGCTACTCTACTGGTCCTTGCCACGGCAACATCGACCAGGATAAGCAACTTGAAAATTGATGGATGGGATCAGCACAGGAGGTAGGGGGATGTGTTTGATGTGCCTGCTTGTGATAAAGGGATGTAAACATCAACCAAACTAACAAACTGCAGATTCAAGAAGTTACAAAATGTGGCTATCCTTTATCTGTGGAAAATAAAGGAGCTCAAGGGACTGGATTTTCTCTCTGGCTAGTGCCACTGCATTTGGAAGAGAAACCCAAACACAACACACACAAGGTAGCTTAATTCCCCTGTCTTCATGCTGCAAGGTGAATCTAGATGACAGGTTCCAGTGATTTCCCTTTATTCAGCTGGCATCGGGGGGCCCATGGTGGCCTTCAAACCAACGGTTTACAAAGGAAAGAACAACACAGAAAAGGTAAGGGTTCCCCAAGAGTCTATTGCACTTTGGAGCGCTGCGCACAAGTACCGCTTGTCTTTGTTCGTGCATTTAATATTTAAGTGTGGTTCTGGGGGAAGGTGTATATCATTTCATCTTGAAGAGTGGAAGCCAGTCTGATATAGTCTGGGATGTAACAGAGACATGGGCACGAATATCTATTGGATGTCATTTGTTTTTATAGATTAATTGTGATTTCCCTTGAGCAGATTATGGACTGTATAAGATATGGACTTGACGTCACCCAAACATTTTTAAAGAGCGGCTGTGTACCCCAACGTGGGTGGCCATCGCCATCTTGGCAGTCACACAGCAGAGCAGACAGCTAGCAGCTAGCGACCTGAGACAGTACCCACATGTGACTCAAAGCGGCCAAGCTCTTTATTTTGCATACATTTAAGGCTTAATATAATTTGATGCTAAATTATATAAAAATGCAATCCCCGTACAGTTGTCATGGACAGAGAAATTAGCTAAAGAGACCAAAACAGAATTTTTTACCAGGCTGTAAACACAAATTGCTGTAAAGTTGAGCATTTTAACACAAAAAGATCTGCCAAAACCTGCACTTTATCAAATGGCCACTTCAGGCCTGCATTAGAAGTGTGTTAATTTGCGTAGTTGGTTTAGAGAATATTTCATGCAAATACCAGACACATAGCAAGGTTAATGTAAACCGGGCATCCTGCTGGCCAATGTGCTATTATACTATGTTTTTTGTCATGCCAAATTCCTTGTGTGTACATATTTGGCAATAAACCATTTCTGATTCAGATTCTGTGTTGAATGATAGGCTGCCGCTGGGTGACCTCAGTGCTGGCATCAGTGTCCAACAGGATATCAGGAACTTGGCTAAGTCCTAAAGTACCAGACAGTGGCATTCAACCTAGACTCTTTTTCTATATCCCAATCTGACAAAACAGAGTACTTTGGCATGAAGAAAGGAGGAGACTTGTGCTTTATGGTGAATAACATTAACGTTAATGCACAAATTGAGGGAGCTGACAGGATTGCATTTCACTGGAGTTGTAATGTGTAAAGTATGATTTCATGTGATAAATGAATTGAATGATTGACCAAAGAAGTCTGCGCTCCAGATAGTATTGTTAGTATTATTTACATGTTTGCACCAGGATCAACAGGCTATCGGGAACTAGCAACTCAGAGTAGCATTTTAGCATAGGTTGTTAGCCTTGTTTGCCTTAGTTAGCTTTGTAGCTTCAAGCTTGGTGAGCGTGTTTCAGCAACCAGGCTTTGGCCCGCCTCGGCTCCATCCACACGTCACCTCTTTGCCCATTTTTTTATTAGGCTGTGTCACTATACCAACTTCACATGCAGGGTTGGAAACTGTCTCCAAAAATTCCAAGTGAAGGCAGGTGTGACACAAGGATGTGTGATGTCAGCTTTGCTCTTCAATATTACTATTGACTGGGTAATGAGACAAACAACTGAAGACCAAAATAAAGGCATTCGACGGACACTATTTTTATCACTTGAAGATCTAGACTGTGCAGATAATCTCTCTTCTTTCACATACTCATCGAAACATGCAGGAGAAAACATCCCGCCTCAGTGTTTTTGGTCAGAAGATTGGCCTGAAGATCAGCAAAAAGAAAACAGAAGTGATGACTCTGAACATTCCCGATCCCTCACCAATTCAGGTTAACGGAGAAGATCTCCCTAAACCTGACGAGTTCATATATTTGGGCAGCACTGTCAGACAAGATGGGGGCACAGATAAAGACATCAAGAATCGTCTCAATAAGGCAAGGAACGCTTTCAAAGTACTGAATAACATATGGAGGTCACAGCAGTACACCATCAAGACCAAACTCAAATTGTATCAGAGCTGTGTTTTATCCACCCTATTGTACAGTTCTGAATGCTGGAGAATGACACAAGAAGATCTTAACAGACTATCAACCTTCCATACCAAGAGTTTAAGACGAATACTGCATATCTTCAAGCCAAACACCATCTCAAATAAAGAACTGTATGACAAATGGCAACAATAATGCATGGAGACCATCCTAATGAGAAGAAGATAGAGATGGATAGGACATGTGTTGAGAAAAGACCCTGCTGATATTACAAGAACAGCCTTACATTGAACACCAGAAGGGAAAAGAAAAAGAGGCCGACCAACAAACACGGAGAAGAAATGTGGAGAAGGAGATGTAGAGCCTAAACCACTCATGGGGCAACATCCAGCGACTCACCCAGGACAGACAGGAGTGGAACACTGTTGTTGCTGCCCTACATGCCAGGAGGCATGAAGGGCAATGATGATGATCACTACCAAGATGGCAAAGGCCAAAGCCGCCCTCTTTGAACTTCAATTAGGCTCTTAAGAAACGTATGGGTGACGTCGCAGAGACTGTCTATGTTATATATCTGTCTATGGGATTAACTCCGTTTTGGAGCCAGCCTAAAAGTGGCCATTTGAAGAACTGCAGTTTTTGGCATTACCTCGTTAGCTTTATTTCTCAGCACCAAAGGTCGCAGCTTGAAACAGACATTATCGTTGTAATAGTTGTAAAAGGCCTACAAAGCAATTTAGCATTCATCTTGTTAACCCTGTTAACCACAGAAACGTCTGCTTCCTGTTGAAAATAACCCCTCCGCTTTGTCTCTGACTTGATTATGAGAACCAGTGAAGCTCAATCATAAAACATAATCATCACACAGCACTGATGAGTTGACCCACTCTGGCACCAGAACATTAAAAAAAGACAATACATCTTTGTCTTATAAACATAATCCAAAAAAATCATGCTGGTAGATTGATCAAAGAGGCAACAAGTGGCAGCAATCAGTCCTACCCAGTCCATCATGAACTCAATTTAAATATCGTAATATAAACTCTTTTCAGTATATTTTTGTATTGTGTGTGAATTATTATCTAAAATTCTAACTCTGCTGACAAAATCATCACTTTAAATATATTCATAATTTTTGTGGCATTTTATAATGATGTGACACACTTATCTACAAGCATGTCGTAGCCTCAAAGATATCGTCATAATGAGAGTCACAGTTACACACATTCAATAGCAGAGAGTCAGGCTGACCTAATATGGCACCTCTTTAATCGTTTATGAAATAAACTTCTTATATTATTTTGGTCAGTGCTCATAGTATTTTGAAATGGAGTGGGCCAGAACCTTTTTATATACTGTTAAAAATAAGATGGCACCATTATCAGTAAATGGGGCTTTAAGTGGCCTAATTAACTGTGTCAAAGAACGAAAATGTCAACTCTACACTAAACTATGTATCTACTGTGTATGTTGCGGAGGCTCAACAATTACAGGCTGGCTACTCTCTAGGCCTGAGACCATTGATCAATTTACTGCACTTCAAAGCTGGCGTCGGCAACATTGGAGACGCTGCAAGAGTAAGCTAGATTTTGAAAGCATCCAACTGAAAAACGCAGGCCAGTGTTGCAAACTCTTTCCCAATGAAAGTAGCTAGCAACACTAGCTCCAAAAGTTGCTAAATCTAGCAAGAAAGAAGCAAAGTCAGCAACAATGGCAGCTCGTCCCTTCAGGCCTTCGTCAAAAGGATTCATTGTGAATCAACATGGCTATTATTAGCACTCACAGTTGTAAAAACACCAGCTTGTGGAAGACTCTGTTGACGCACAATGAGTGCTTATTACAGTCCTGCAACAGAGTTACCAGATTTTTTACTTTCTTTCTTTTTTTCAGCAAATTTGCGTTATTGATTGCTATTAAGATTCAAAGAGAATTAAGAAAATATGACAAAAAAGGTTTCTTAAATACACGCTCTCATAAAAACCCAGTCGCCAGAAAAACCTTTTGCATTGTAGGTTTCTGCAAACCACGTTATGCATAGAATGTTGATGTTTCTGAACCAAAAATATCTCTTATGAATATATCAGCCTTGGTTCACGCAATTAGTTAACACTGTGAAACAAATGGTTAGGTTTAGGCAACATATGGTTATGGTATTAAAAAAAGACCATGGTTTGTGCACAAATGTCAAGATGCATTGTACACATGGAATAATACCCACGGCTCTGCAACAATCGAAATAACTACTGTAAAGTCCCTCAGTGCAGGAGATCACATCATAGTTCTGAAGACAATGTTTGACAAAACGATTAGCTCCTGCATATTAAACACTGCTCACTGCTGCTGTTCATTGTCTGCAGTAGCTCTTAATTTGTTAATGCTGGCACTGGAAATCACAGAACACAGGGTTGCCGTCAACTGAACCATTTACAGTCAGACACCCTTTCTATTTGTCCAGAGGTTGTGCCGCCTTCACTGCGGTTGAGGTATGACTGAGGCTAGGTGACTAAAACATGTGGTTGAGGTCAGGGAAAGGTTGTGGTTACGGTTCATGAAAAGGTGATTTTAATGTAAATGCAGGTATCTGATGCAATGTGAACTTCAGTCTGCATGAAAGTCAGACATGCTACACATCTATCCAAAATGCATTTTGGAAGGACGTTTTGAAAGGGAACTGTTTTTTCCAGAGCATTCATGGAATACAACTATAATCATGACTTCATTTTGCAGTGAGTTACTGGTATAGAAATGGTCTGAGGACATCGGCTAATGTAAAACCTTAGTTTTGAAAAGCAAACATACTTGTTGCTTAACTTGTTGAACTTTGAAAATTCCTTGCATACATCTCCGTCTATTCCAATCCAAACTAGTACCACATAATCATTTTCTATTTAATAGAAGCCCTGCGATTGTACATTTCCCCCTGACCCAGTTTCCTGACAATTTCTAAAGAAGCCTTCACAGCATGAGCTCTGCCTCTCATGACTTTTTCCTCAAATGCAATTTATATCGTATACAGTCAGGCTAGCATGGTTGGTTACATTTGAAAACCAGCCTGCAGCCACTGGACCCTTTTGACAGAGATCGCTTTAACAACGGCTTGGGCCCAAATGTGGAGGCCAGTGTACCCCAGAGGAAATGGATGAGACATATGCATTGTTCATTACTGAATGCTTTTCACTCTGCTGTTGATTCTACATGTGGAGTTGATGGTACCAGGAAGCGGCACATGCACTTTGCCAGGAAACTTGGCCCCACTTGGACTTCAGTTGTTCAAAGCACTGCAGTGAGTTTCTGTAAATCAGAGTACTTTGAAACTTCTAACCAAAGCATCTGAAAACATCCTCTTAAACAGCTCACACCAAAAGATTGGCAGAAGATGAGATGAATAAACTAAGTGCTTAAATGTGGATTATTGATGCCCGAGGGGCTATTGCATCACAAATTTGAATAAACTGAATCAAAAGTATCAAAAATGAACTCAAATATCATTTCCTCTAACTAAAACATTTTGTAATGAAGTCATTAAAAAGCTACAACATCACAGATGAAGACAACCTTTTGCACCTGCTGTTTTGGGAGTTGACGGGTGGAATAATTCGACCGATGTTGTACTGTGTGGTGTTTGTTAGTGAACAACAAAGACTTTGAAAGTTTAAACACATCAGCGATTAGGTCACATAAAGTAACAGGCAACACTTTGAGATCACAACTACCTTCAAACCAGCCGAGACACGCTAACTGAGCTGCATTTTCAGTGGTACAAAGAGCATGAATATTTCATGTTTGTTATCTTGTGTGTTTTATTCCACTCAGAGAGGTGCATGCAGTGAGGGTGAAGAAATGCATTGTTAGTTTATTTGTGCTCTGCGCCTCTGGCTTTACGGAGTGCTGTACCAGAGCAGACGGCTTACTGTCGATAAGCACATATGCATTTCCTTCAGTATATCACTTGTCTGTGGCCGTACTACTGCAAGATGTGTTGCTCTTTGCTTCAACTCTGGAGAAACACAGCAACGGAGGATTTTGGATATGATACATTAATTGATTAAATCATTTAGTGACTTGTAAATGCGGAGCTCTCCTGTGATGCATCAATTGACTGCATTTTAAAGAGAGTGGTTTATGGTGAGTAGGATGAAAGTAATTAACAAGATTTGCAATATGGAAAATCAAAAAAGGCATGCCTCTTCAAGGTTTACTTCAGCTTTAGTTGAAGAGAAACTCCTCCTGTATAGTCTGTTATCACACAACACTGCATTACTTGCTAGAATGTGTTATGCATAGTGAATACATTTGTCTTGCTGTGGTTTCAACGTCAACTAAGTTGGATGCAAATGCACACTGACTGTTGAGTTCAAGTTCATGGTCATGCTCTGACTGAATGTTGTTTCACTCAATCAAAGCTGAAAGTGAAAGCTTCTCTGAAATAAAACCAGCTGCACCCAGTAAACCTAAATACATCTCCCTTCTCATAGTTCTCCTGGTCCGATGGTGTCTTTACTGGCTTTATACATACCGAGGAGGTTTATCAGAATGCAGCTCTGCTCACAGCTTCAGATTATCACGTTGAAGTCAAGGCTGAGCTCCTCACAATGACTAACTTGACAGTGGTGAGAAAAGGTTTGTCTCAACACAGAGGTTACCGTCACTCAGAAATGGCAGGTATATCTAAAGACAATACCAAATGAAAAACTAAAACTAAACATATAAAAGCTTCTTCTACAGAACCTTCGAGGACTGTATCGTCCCCTGCATGGGAGACAGTCCCGGATGATTCCCAAGCATTTCAACAAGGGGCCACACTTTCAGCTTTACTTGCAAGACAAATCAGCCAGGGTCACTGGAGCACAGTCCATACGTGCCACCCTGTGGCACTTACTCCCAGTGTAGCTGATCAGAAGGATTTACTAAAAACTTGGACACTACTCAAACACTTTGTCAGCAAGCACGGAAAGCGACAGACGGAGGCTAAGAAACAGACCTCAGCGCTGCTGTGACAGTAACTAGCAACCCAGAGAGGAAATTTGCATGCAAAAAAATCCTCGGACAGCACCAAATATAAATCAGGGAGCTGAAGAGCTTTTAAGTGTGGGAGTAGAGAGACACAGAGGGAGATATTACAGCTGGATGGATAGATGGATGGATAGACAGACTGGGTAAGGAGGGGGAGGAGGGGTGAAGGAACCTATTTCCGGAGGGCTGCAGAAATTCAGCCTGCAGAAAAGAAGAGAGCTTTTTAATTCCAGTTTTCTGACTTTTCTGTGAGAGCCTTCAGCTTCTTGCTCATCACTTAAAGCCATCTTTCACTGAGAATATGACGGCAAAGCCTCTTGGCAGGCCCAGTAAACCATAACTAAACTGTGCCTGGCTAAAGGGGTTTCACTTGACCCTAAACACAGAACATGTGTTATCTATGGCGGTGGCTACACTCGTTGTTTCAATGCAACTTGTGTCATGCGATCATGCCATGACGCATTAACTATCAAGTCTATACAAACCAGGACAGACCCCAGACCTGCAGTCTGATTCCTGTTAACTTACTGCTGATGAAAACACAGTTCCTCATTTTGCTGCCCTAAAACAAAAGCTTTAAATTAACAAAATAAATGGGGACTTTTATTGTGAAGAATTTATCGGAAATCAAATATGTTTGATCACCATTTTACAGCTGCGCCTTTGATGTCCGAGAGTCAAATGTATCCATAACTCCCAAGCAATACCTGTAATGTTTACACAGAAAACAAGACAACATAGCGCTTCTTGAATATGAAAGAACCAAGATTGTATCTTCACAGACTGTAATTATAACATGTTGTGATACGAGGCTGATATCAGGCGAGGAACTAAGTGCAAACCCAACACAATCCCTTCAACTCCACCTCCAACTAGACACAACATGCCTTTACCTTTCACATCTTGTCCAGGAGTGACATCATTATATCTACAGTATATCGTATGATCCTGCACCTTGCAGTGTTACCTGTGTGTAGCAGGGCTCAAAGTAAGGGTGTGGGGGTCCGGGTGGTAGATGGGCTTGTAGGTAGTCTGACTTTCATTGAAGAGGAGACTGTCCGTTCAAAAGGAATGACCAAAACCACACCTGTTTATGTTCAAGTGACAGCGCCCTCTAGAGGCCGTAGTTATTATGTCGGGTAACTGTGATGCGTTTGCCTCTTTTGAAAGGCACAGCCAAGTGGTGTCGTCCGATCATACATCTCTGCTATGTGTGATTCTAAAGGACATGGACACGTGGCACATTGTTTAAGTTGGAGGAATGTTTTGCAGGAAACTACAGTCACAGACCTGCAATTCAATTGTGCCTTGCTATAAAAATAAGGATACATTGTCTGTAGTTGAATAGTTCATAGTTGTTTTTTTTAATTACAGGAATTGATGAATGCTGGAACATCTTGGCCCAGATTTGATCTGTGCACTGTGATAATAGTACACATTCAGTTGTGTTGTATCAAGCTGACAGACAAACTAACAGGTGCAAGAATGCACAGTACCTATATTTGTGAAGGTGATGAACAGAAAGACATGGGGTGAAATAAAGGGAATTTTACTGACAACTTACAACATGGCTGCTTCAGTGCCATCGCAAAATCAGATGAGGGCTATATGGCGTAGAATAGAGCATAAACATTGCACCAGCATCAGGTTTACATGCAGTACAAACAACAGAGAGTCACTGCCACTAGCCTAAACTCATACTAAACATCTTCCCCCACAGGAGTAGAGTTAACAGAGCTGCCCCTCTGCAGTTTGTTTTTTCATCAAACGCTTCACCTTGTGTCTCCTCCAGCTCGGAGGACACTTCTTGTTTGTTTGCAAATGTAAAAACTGGCGACAGCTCCACCTGTGCTGGTAAATATTTCCATTTCAAATTGAACAAATTTCAAGATGCAAGTTTGCTCAAGTTAAGCCCAGGTACACATGGGGCACAGTAATGTGTCACACCATCTGCTCTCCTCTCAGCTGTAAATAAAATATATTCATTCACTGTTAAATAATATGCGCTATACTTGTAAAGCTTATATTGCGGAGTTGTGAGGTCACTGTAAGTAGGTCAAAAACGCCGAATGGGGCATTCCGTCACCCGTTCGTACGATAGAAACAGATACAGTGGCCCTGAAAGTAACACTTGCTTAAACCACCAGATTAGGGCGGGAAACTGCCATCTTAGAGTAGGAGAAGAGCTCTTTTTATCTATTCACACAGAGACTTCGAAATAGTTTAGAACTGCACCCTTTTTCTGAACCTTAAGTGTTAACAATATGCTGTACATCAACATTTCACACACACTGACGTTCCAGAGAAGGCGGGTTCCGGACGTGAGCCATTGTGGGTGACGTTGCCCAGTGCTCCATCAGGCCATTTGAATGCTAGAAACAAATCCGCCTCTGCTTTGATTTTGACCAATGGCTCCACAAGGAGAACCAGATGACACGCCTGCGCTGCGCACTCTGTATAAGCGCTCTTAGGTTTCACTTTTGCACATTTTACCTTTTGCTAGGGGTCCGTGCACGTTTAACTGCTGGACATAATACTTCTGTCACAAATAAATGTTATTGCTTGAATTGAGCTAAACGCCTCAATCTCAGTCTGTTCACTCGATCGTCATTCATAACATGGTAGCAGAGTTTGGGTTCTAACGATCCAAGAGGATTTTTCATCGAGTAAGAGACTTTCTTCTGTCGACAGAAAGAAAAAAGGGCGTTTCCCGAGAGGCTGGGAAGGCCGGTGGCCGATCGGAGCCATTCTGCCCAACTTGGGGAAACTGGTCAACAGCGCTGATTAAACATACGGTAGGCAGAGCCAATTTCACTAAAATCAGCATATTGACATTAGATGCTAAATTGAATTGACCAGGAGTACTGAAGTTGTGCGTATGAATTGCCTTGACTAAATTGCTAAGATAAATTACCTAGCATTGTGACAGGATTGTTGTGTCAGCAGTGGGATTTTTACTATAGAATGTACATGTATGTGAGTGGATCTAACAGAAATTGAGGATTGTGAGCATTGTATAAACTGGCATTGTGTTCACCGCGTAAGTTTTGATTGACTGTTCAGAGGTTACACAGCCGTGGCGAAAGCTTCGGTTCGCTGACCAATGACGGTCTGAAAGACTGAATTCCGGGCCACACTGTTGATTTATGCGAAGTTGCAAACTGAGGTTTGGATCAAGTATATAGAAATTGTTGTTGAAATACGCTGATGTGAAAGTAGTGTGTCTGGAGACTGCAAAACGCCATTTCCTTAAGGGACCACGTTCATGCATGTTGTACACTGTAAAACGAAGATCCATCCAGAGAATTTTAATTGAGAAAAATAAATTGATGAGGTTAAATTGATGAGGTTGAATTGATGAGGTTTGTGTACCAGTATTGCAGAAGTGGCAGTGTATGGGTTTGAATGCAGCATAGATGTACTCTGGGAATTGTAGCACAAGATATCGCCATTTCCTTAGGGACCGTGTTCGCACAAGGCGTACACTGTAAACAATAAGATCAATAGATCTTTCCTGACGAGGTTTGTGTGCGATTATTTGTGAAATCACGGCAGTGCATGGGCGATTGAGTGTTGAGTAATGCCTATTAGGTATCCATTTCCTTCGGGGACCGTGCTCGTGAAAACACTATAAGAACAGATCCATATGTGATTTGTGCGTATCTCAGTGACGGCAGTGTATGGTTTCAATTTGGTATGATTGATGAGAGTGATTGCGTGAAAGTGTATGTGTGTTAGAGACAGCTGAGAATTGGAGTTTAAGTGTTTCCACCAGTTTCGTGTGCTTTTCAGTGATTGACGGTCAGTGGAGCAGCGAACACGCATGAGACACAAGCTTTGCACTCACCACAGAAACACAAAACACGAGGATAGACTGAGGGAAGCTGAGGGTTAATATACGTGTCAGTTTTACTGGTAGAGTTAGAAAGATTACAGATTTATTGGAAATTGTGTTCCTTAGGGACCGTAACAAATTTAGAAGCGAAAACAGAGCAGGCAGACAGTCAGGCAGAGACACTGAAAAAGGGAGTGAAAATTGTAGATAAGGACCAGGTGCAGCTCTAGGGAGTGTGAGAGATAGTAACTAGGGGCAGTTGAAGTCTCGTTCAAGGTCAGAGGGCTGAAGAAAATTTGGCAGAAGCTTTGGCTCCCTCTGGTAGCACTACAGGAACTGCAGAAGAAAATTTGGGAGAAGCTTTGGCTCCCTCTGGTGGCACTACAGGAACTGCAGAAGAAAATTTGGGAGACGCTTTGGCTCCCTCTGGTGGTACTTCAGGAACTGCAAGAAGAACATTTGACAGGAGTTTTGGCTCCCTCTGTGGGTACTTCAGGAACTGCAAGAAGAACATTTGACAGGAGTTTTATATTGAAAAAATTGAAAATTAAAATTTGAAATTTGAAAAAAAAAAAAAAAAAAAACTTGAATTGAAAAACTTGAATTGAAAAAACTTGATTTGAAAAAAAAAAGAACACAAAAAGACATGGCTGGAGCTGTGGCTCTATCTGGTGGCTACTCAGAAGTACTGCGTGCAAAACTGAAAAAAGCAGTAACAGAGACTGGAGGCAAGACTGCATGGAAAAGAGACAAGACACATTGGGATAACTGCATGAAAAGATGGCAAGAGGAGGGATGGTGGAAGGCGGCCAGTCCACTACCTCCATCAGTCAACAACCTTCGGCTCTTCACCAACGATTTGACAAAACGAGTGGCTCAAGCACAGACTGCAGAGAGAAATCACGGTTCCAACAGGTCATCCGGTTCCAGATCCTCATCTCTCTCTCAGCAATTTGAGCCCTGCACACACCCACTTCACAGTAGTTGATCTGGCCAACGCTTTCTTCAGTGTCCCACTGCACAAAGACTCTCAGCCCATCTTCGCCTTCACCTTTAATAATCAGCAGCCTACCTATGTATGCCTCCCTACCCCAGGGCTACAGGTGCTCCCCAGGTCTATTCAACCACCACTTACGCCTTCATCTTGCTGACCTCGCCCTCCCAGTAGGCGTAGTTCTGATTCAATATGTCGATGATCTGCTTTTGGCAGCAACGTCAGCTGCTCTCTGTCTTGATTCCTCTGTCCGACTCCTCACTCTATTGGCCGAAAAGGGCTACAAGGTCAAACGTTCAAAGGTACAGTTCACCAGACGCCAAGTGTTGTTTTTGGGTCGCAATGTTTCATCAGACGGTCAAGGCCTGTCACACACGCACAGGGCCACCATCCTGCAACATCCCCAACCGCTCACTGTTGCCGCTCTCCTCTCATTTCTGGGTTTAACAGGCTACTCACGAGCCCATATCCCAGACTACACCAACAACACCACCATTCTCAGAGAGATGTTGAAGGAAGTGGGCACAAGAAATCTTACTGCCACCCTCACATGGACAAAAGAGGCTGAAGCAGCCTTCTCCCACTTGAAGCAAGCACTTGCACATGCCGCCGCACTCATGTCCCCAGACTACTCCCTACCGTTCCACCTTGATGTTTCTGAAAGAGACAGCCTACTCAATGCTGTACTCTTCCAGAAAAAGGGGGGTGAAAGACAGGTACTGATGTATCATTCATCAAAACTGGACGCTGTGGAAAATGGTCAATCCACGTGCGCATGATATGTTGCAGCAGTGGCAAAAGCAATTGAAAAAACTTCTCATATTGTCATGGGCCATCCACTGGAAGTACACACGCACCATGGCGTGGCAGCGTTTCTGATGAGTAAAGAATTCACGTTCAGTGCCGCAAGAAAAACAAAGATTCAACACACTTGCACCATGCCACACATCACCTTTGTGCCAGCCACAAGAAATATGTCGGCTAACTTTACGGATGGACAACCACATGTGTGCGAGGAAATTGCAGTACAAGAAAACAAATTGAGATCGGATCTCCAGAACACTCCCCACCTCACAGCTGAGGCCTGGCTCTACACGGATGGTTGCTGCTACAAAGGAGAAGAAGGGAACATTGCATCCTATGCAGTGGTCGAACAGAAGAGTGATGGCTATCACCAAACAGTGGAGTCAGGGATTCTGCCACAACCCGCTTCAGCACAACTAGCGGAAGTGGAAGCACTGATTCAGGCTCTGAAGTGGAGCACGGACAAAATTGTAAATATCTTCACAGATTCGGCTTACGCCCATGGAGCGGCCCACATCGATGGCCCTGTATGGCGAAGACGCAACTTCACCACTTCAAATGACCACCCCATAAAACACGAAGCAGCTATGAGAAGGCTGGTAGAAGCAATCCAACTACCAAAGGGGGTGGCCATCATGAAATGCAAAGGACATGACACAATCAGATCACGAATCAGCGCCGGTAATGACGCGGCAGACAGAGCAGCCAAGAAAACTGGAGGCTACACACCTCGCCAAATGGTTATGAAGCCAACATCCGGCCCACCTGAGCTTACCATCGAACACATCAAAGATCATCAAAAGAAAGCAGGACCTTATGAATGGTCCGAATGGACACGGAAAGGAGCCTCAAAAGACAAAGAAGGTCTGTGGAGAGCCCACAATGGCAGAGTGGTTGCCTCAGCAGAACTGTGTGCAGCACTCCTACCAGGGGACCACGGACCTACACACGAGGGAAAGAAACGGACATTGGACAATTTAAAACAACTATGGTGGCATCCGCACATGGAAGCGATATCTTTCCTCTTCTGCGATGAATGTCAAATTTGTGGAAAATACAACCCAAGAAAACCATTCAAGACACTGATGGGATCTTATCCCGTGCCCTCTGCCTGTTTCCAAGACATCAGCATAGATTATACAGATATGGGACCAGAGAACAGAGTGCAGGGAAAGAGGTACATCTTGGTAATGGTAGACAGATTTTCAAGATGGGTGGAAGCAATCCCCACCAAGAGAGAAGACGCGCAGACAGTCGTAAAGTGGCTGCAGACAGAACTGATTCCCCGTTACGGAGTGCCGAGATGCATCCGCTCTGATAACGGATCACACTTTAGCAACACCATGCTCGCACAGGTAGAGCAATTTCTGGGAATCACACACCGATTCGGGTCAGTCTATCACCCGCAATCTCAGGGCCTAGTGGAACGAGCGAATCAGACCCTTAAGGCCAAAATTGCCAAAGTTTGCGCGGGCTCCAAATTAACATGGGTTGAGGCCCTGCCCCTGGCCCTTATTGCCATGAGGTCCGGAAAAGGGGGAGAAACACATCTCTCCCCACACGAGATCATGACTGGCCGGCCGATGCCAGGTCCACCCAGAGATGGAGGTCATATGCCACCTCTGGATGTACAGCAGATTGAAATGTCTGACTATATGAGTGCCCTAACTTCTCTTACTGAAGCTCTCTTCAAACAGATCGAGAGGACTCGAGCAGTACCTGAAGCAGCGGCAGCTGGAAAGCAGACACAAGTAGGTGATTGGGTCAGGGTCAAGGTTCACAAGCGGACTGACCCCAGGTGGACTGGGCCGTACGAGGTGAAGGAGGTTACTTCACACTCGGTCCAGGTCAAGGGCAAATCAGGCGCCCCTTGGCACCACCTGACACATTGTGTCCCAGCACCGGTACCAACCAGAACACTGGGAGAAATTCGCACTAATTTGGAAAATGCACCGAGAGTCTAGACGCTCTCAAGGGGCCCCTCATGTAGACCCCACCGAGGTGAAGAAAACTATGATGGGGGTTATGATGATTATGGGGATACTTGCTGCCCTCATGTTGTGGGGACTACAAACCATGTATCAGACACACCAGCACCCATCTAATTCTACTGCCCCTTTCCCGAATCAGACTTCTAATTCACCTGCCCCTTTTCCCTGTCCATCCCTGATGACTCACAGCCGAACAAGACGTAACACCCCAACATTGGTCCATACAACAGCATGTAGATCCAAACTCGTTCTGAACTACACAGCCGGTTCCACCAGTGCATACACATTTGATCTGTGCGACGTTGTAACCTGTAACGGCAATATAAGGGGTTGGCGGGGCTATAATGTTTATCTTTGTGGCACACCCCCAATAGTGAAAAGCTGCGAGACTAGCGGCACGCCCCGACCAACTACGGGCGGGTGGTGCAGTCATTGGGGCTTGTAACTAAGTACACCGGAAGATGGGTCCCCAATGGTTTGACAACCACCAGCCCAGCGTATAGGTGGTGGAGCAAAATTAGCCTACAGAGAGATTTTAGCGCCACAACTAACCCTCTTACCCTCTCGATAAACAACATCACAGCAAGTCTTTACGGTAACACCAGGGCATGGTTCATCTTAGGCGTCGACATCGCACACAAAGATCCCTTGGTCGGTATCCAGATCAACATATTCCCCCAGGTAGAGAATGAACACACCCAGCCCACGTCTGCCCTAGCATTGGCATCTCCATCTGCCACCACTCCCGTAGTGTTTTCTCAAGATTATACTGGAATGACTCCCCTGCAGGTCTTGCGAAGGTCCACAGGTTATGGCAATGATAATGTTTGGTTAAATTGGATCACTGATAATGCTAACAGACAAAATATGACAGGGTGCGTGGCCTGCGCCTCCGCCCGACCTGCCATGTTCACCGAACCAGCCCCTCTCTACCCGCAAACTGATCCTCAGGGCTATGCCTGTATGATAGGTCTCACACGACAAGCTACGCCCACAAATTGTACCACACTTGCCGCGATATTTCCACCTATCGTAAATGAAACAAAATTGGGCCAATTTTCCGCCATGAGAGGTCAGGCTAACAGGTACATGTGTTTTAATTTCACAGCAGTCAGACCACAGCTGAATGTGGGAAATATTTCCCCTGATTGGTGTAATGAGACCCGCGATGGCTCAGACATTGGGCCCTGGGCCAGAGCAGGTTTATTCTACTACTGCGGAGACCTGCGCTTGGTACCTAGAATAGAAGCTAGCAAAACCGTCAGAACTTGTGCAATGGTCAGACTCGGAATGCCCCTTACCCTAATAGGTCGTAGATTAGCACGAGCGGACGGTCTAGCCGTTTCTCTCACCAAACGCAGAAGGCGACACATCATCAAGCGAGAAGTTGCCTCAGGCTCCTTCGAGCTTAATGGAGGCCCCACCTATATAGACTCAATAGGCATCCCACGAGGCGTTCCTGACGAATACAAACTAGCTGACCAAGTCGCCGCAGGTTTTGAAAACATTCCCATAATCGCAGCCTTCTTTCCGATCACTGCCAACAAAAACGTGGACCGCATAAACTATGTCCATTACAATGTCTTGCGTCTTGTTAACCTCACTAGGGACGCCGTTGAAGGCTTAGCCGCACAACTCGCGCCGACCTCTCTTATGGCTATGCAGAATAGAATGGCTTTGGACATGTTGTTAGCTGAAAAAGGGGGTGTCTGCTCAATGTTTGGAGAAATGTGTTGTACCATCATTCCGAACAACATTGCCCCAGACGGTTCGGTCACTCAGGCCTTAAATAGTCTGCGCACCCTCTCGGAAGAAATGCATGCAGCATCAGGCATAGACAATCCCTTCTCTGATTGGATGGAATCCATGTTTGGCAAATGGAAGGCCCTCGTCATGTCCATAGCGGTTTCCATCACGGTTTTCTTAGCTATTCTCATCACCTGTGGCTGTTGTTGCATCCCCTGCCTCCGAACTTTGATAGGCTGTCTTATTACCACAGCTCCCTCCAAGGAAAGGCAGCCGCCTCCACATGGTGCTTATCCACTGTTGAATGGAGACCTGCCGGCCCCTGACCCAGAGGGGTCATGGGACCAGGAAGAAGAACCAGAGTTGCGTTCATTGACTAACTCCCAGTTAGACGACGACACACCAGTCTAAGAAGTTCACACCTAGCAGGTGTGAAAAGGGGGATTTGTAAATAAAATATATTCATTCACTGTTACATAATATGCGCTATACTTGTAAAGCTTATATTGCGGAGTTGTGAGGTCACTGTAAGTAGGTCAAAAACGCCGAATGGGGCATTCCGTCACCCGTTCGTACGATAGAAACAGATACAGTGGCCCTGAAAGTAACACTTGCTTAAACCACCAGATTAGGGCGGGAAACTGCCATCTTAGAGTAGGAGAAGAGCTCTTTTTAACTATTCACACAGAGACTTCGAAATAGTTTAGAACTGCACCCTTTTTCTGCACCTTAAGTGTTAACAATATGCTGTACATCAACATTTCACACACACTGACGTTCCAGAGAAGGCGGGTTCCGGACGTGAGCCATTGTGGGTGACGTTGCCCAGTGCTCCATCAGGCCATTTGAATGCTAGAAACAAATCCGACTCTGCTTTGATTTTGACCAATGGCTCCACAAGGCGAACCAGATGACACGCCTGCGCTGCGCACTCTGTATAAGCGCTCTTAGGTTTCACTTTTACACCTTTTACCTTTTGCTAGGGGTCCGTGCACGTTTAACTGCTGGACATAATACTTCTGTCACAAATAAATGTTATTGCTTGAATTGAGCTAAACGCCTCGATCTCAGTCTGTTCACTCGATCTTCATTCATAACACAGCTCAAACCCAGGAAGTAGATGAGAGCCTCTTTAGTCTCTTCCTCCTATTGTTAAACATGTACCATACCTCTATTCCCACAGCCTGCAGATAGAAACTTATTTTCAACTTTGGAAGCCCCCCTATGGAATACACACATTGGATCTGCTTGAGAGGGTCCTAAAGAATCCGTACATGCCATCAGGTTTTGAAACAGCTGGGCCAAAAAGGAATTAATAAAGGCTGTTTAGTGAGAAATAATGAAAAATGACGACAGTGATTTTCTCTAAATCCACATACTGATAATCATTGCCTGAAAAGTTGACATTTATCAATAATCACCTGTCCAGATTAGGATCAAGTGTAGCGTTTCACTTCAAACTTGTATCTGTGGATTCCCAAATATAGGCTTAAAACACACGTACAACTCATGGTTTGTTGTTTTCTCTGACTTTGTACTGCAAGATAACAAATAATTTCAGAGAGTGCTATATAAGATTAACAAATCATTGCACAATGAGTATTGATCACAGCTCGGTGTTCACTGAGATGTTATCGGCTTGTTCCCTGTTGCTTTGTTTTCTACGGCTGGCGCTCGTGTTTGCGAATGCTGTGTTGATTATCAATGCACGAAAATTTCAAAAGAAAGTCAAGCTGAAGTATTTTTACTACAATTAGGTTGAGGATGTTTTTGAGTTGTTTAACTAAATGCTTTGCCGCATGCAAAAACAGACACCAGCATATGTCCACAGAGGAGGGAGCAATACCAGTGCAGATGCGGCTGCCTGAGAGCAATACATACATAAATAAATCAGTAAAAAAGTATAATTACATGACTCAAAGGACTACAAGTAAAATATCTCCATACAGCAGAGAAACAGACAGGAAAGCCGGAACTGTGCTCTTTAAGGCTTTGAACATGTAGCCACCACGCTCTAGTGAAAATCTAAGTAGAAGAAAGGCTGGCCTACAGCTGTATAAGTGTTTCCCGAAGGCAATCGGAACAATAACAAATAGAAAACTGCGCTCTGCAAATATTGATAAGGAAAAGATACAAACACATACAACGCCGGAACCCAAAGTGCTTTGGACCTCACCACGTTTCTGAAAATCATTAGAACAAAATACTTAACTCCTCAATAACTGCACATTTTTATTGCAAGGCGGAAATGTTTCCGTTACAAACTGATGCAAAACGGAGGATAGACAGCCCTTAAGAAGAAAAGCTTGATATTTCTATAGAACACAAAATGTGGACCTCGCAAAGCATGGACACGAGACAAGACCACAAAAAAGGCTTTGCATTTGTCCTTTTCTTGAGACGATATTTTTGAATGGAAAACCTCTTTGTGTCCCACTACAGCTTCTACTCGAGGAGGCATTCAGTCCCTTCTCTAATCCATCGACAGCAGGGGTTTGTAATGTGAAGTTCCCCTTTTCATTTTATTGTTAATCAGTGTGCCATATCAACATTATGGTTAACATTACCATTAATGTTCACACCACATCAACATTTGAATCTCCAACAGATCCGTTTTATTTCATCCATAAAGGCAACTTGCATAGCAACATTTAAAACAACAACATTGTTCTCCCACAAACAGGAATTATATCTAAGAGCACGATACAAGAAGGCTGGTATCCTTATTAAAACATCCACATCTGATACGCTAAGATAGGACTTTAATAATCCCGAAGGAAATTATTGTGCGTGCCAGAGTTTGATTAAAGATTACATCAGAAGAATAACAGAAAACAATAGAATGAGAATAAACATATATGAACAACAGAACAATGATTAAGTGTAAAAGAAGTAATACTGACAACATTGCAAAATAGAACAGAATAGCAATAACAGTAAGGTAAGTAAATTGCAACAACAAAGATATACAAGAGTAAAATATATAAGTGTATGAGACCAGTGTAATATTGAGCATGATATTGTCAAAGGTATTGAAAAGTAGTAAAAAGTTATGTTGCACATAGTATAATACAAATAATATTGCACATGAAATTTATTATTGCACAATTTTGAAATAAATGACATTGCCCATGTGGTTATTATTGTTATACGTGTCCGATGATTTCACCGTCCTTCCTGCAGAAGGGGGAGGAGTTATATAGTTTGCTGTCCCCTGGTAGAAAAGACATCCTGTGGTGTTCTGTTTTTCACCTCAGTGGTCTCCGTCTATACGGATGAAGCTGCTCTGAAGTGACTTCAGTGTGGCGTGCAGGGGATGAGAGGCATTGTCCAGAATACTGAGTAATTTCCTCAGCATCCTACTGTACTTTGAAATCCTTACCCTACCAACCTTCCACCAATCCACCACCAAAAAAAGAATGTAAGAAGTAGAAGCCAATTGGAGGCAGAGTAGGGCGGGTCTTCACGGATGTGGAAATAAAATCAATAAAACCAGCTGAAGATAGCTGTGCATGAGTTCATTTGGCATGCGGAGGAGAGGGCACTTCAACATTTACATTTTAAAACTCTCTTATAATAAGTATAAAAGTATATATATATATATATATATATATATATATATATAGTATGCAAGTATATTGATCGTGTTCCGTTGGTTAGGCTACCAACATGCATGCCTAAGGTTGCACACCCCTGGCCTTTAGAGTTCTCAGCTCTTCATTGAAATAAATGTGTGATTTTCATTGCATATAAATCATCAAAGAAGGAAATGAATGGAAAGGTTTTCCATTAATGCCACCAATACATGAAGAAAGCATGAAATAGTTGGGTAATGGAGAAGCTGTTTCATAAAGGTTGTGTTAGTGGCATTCAGCTAGAAGCCTTTTCCAGGAGCAAAGGTATGTGTGAGAATATACTGAGGGGCCGACTTTGAATCAATCTTCATAAAACAAGTGGTGAAAGGTGAAGAGGCTGAGAGAGAAGCTGGGAGGCCGCATTGAAAAAGGCTGCTAGTATGTAACGCACGTTAAAACCCTAAGCATTAAAAGCCTTGAGGTGAGGAAGGCACGCTCTAAATGAACAAGTGCTTCACCTATAACCAACCCAGGCTGCTCCTACTTCAGTGGCCTTCGTGGCCGTTCGGAAATAAAGTTGTGTTGGGCCTTAATTCTGACTCCTCGCATGGGAAAGTGAGGCTAAATACATTTAAGTCAGACGTGACGAGGAACACAGGTGAGGTACAGACTTACCAGCTGCACAAGGCAGTTGGCAGCAGGGCTACACATGAATTGTATTTAGCAGTGTGAAGAATGCGATGCAGAGAGTGAGCTTTACCCTCTGAGCAAAGTGTAAAGCCACGGTAACTCACTTGGAATATTATGAATCAGCCCCGACTTCACCTCGCTGTTACACAGTTTATAGAGGATTGCCGGACAATGCAAGTTAAATCACAGCCGATCTTCTCCTTCACACTACGCAGCCTATAGCACAGAAAAGCCTGAAAAAATGTATTTTCCCTGAGACTGAGAATGCACAGTCTGCATTCTGGCTTGTCAATCAATCAGCCAATTCTGGATAGCAATTCAAACCAGGTGGGTTGTGATTTCAGGCTCCCAGCAAAGCAAACAAAAAGCAGGAGAAGAGAGAATGAAAACATCACAAACGGTGGCTTATGAAATTCTGCCCAAACCTAATATTCAACTTCGAGATGGAGCATATGAGGCATGTGGGCTCGCCCTGGTTCTGATGAGTTAATTTGTCATTGGGAAATTTCTGACAGCTGTGTGGTAAGAGATTTCCTCTGACAATCTCTGACTAAAAATAAATATGAACCTGTGAGACGGAGATGGGTTCATTTGAAAGAATTAAAAACAGATTCAAGACAGGTGGGAGTTGCTCAGTCCCATAATGGGATGCTGCAGAGGTTTCTATACCATGTTTGATCAGCAGGGGTAGCATCACGTTGTTCATGTGGAAGAAACGTGCTGCTTTAGCTGTCATAGTGACCGGGGTTTTGTGGAGCCAAAGCCTGCACGTTGCCTCCAAACTGTTGGAAAGTCTAATTGGGTTATAAATTGAACAAATAAACAGCCAACACGCTTGACAGTGTGTTTTTATGCTTGCCATATGGGTGATAATCTACATGTATTAATGCCACAGCGGGACCGTAAAGGTTTTATGAGATCCTTCTTGACTTGTCCTCCCAGAACTTGTCCTTGTCACAACCACAATTTTAGCATTTTTCCAATCCTGAGGTGATGTTTGCTGTAACATCAAAGATACAGGCCCTGGCACTGAAAACATGTACTGTATATGTTCTTTTTGTTTTTAAATTCAAATATCAAACCCACAATAAATAATAATACTGTTCAGTGTGAGAATCACAGGGAGTCTCAGAGGTTCCTAGACCACCTTATTAACTCCAACAGTCTCTGAAAACATAAAAATAAGCCAATTATTTCCTGTGTACCTATATTGTAAAGTTAACTTGCATAGTTGAAAGCTGCTACTATACAGGTGCTGCCGGTCATCATCCCATAAAGTAAACAGTATATTTACTGTACATTGAAACAATACATTTGAAATGTGCTGTTCTTCCTTGCTCTCCTTTCTTGAAAAGCCTGTTTATGTATTTTAAGTCCAACTAGAAAAAGCGTTGGAATGCTGAAAGCTGAAATTAATTGTGAAAAAATTGCTGAAAATTAAGAAATGGGAGACTGTCTGAAAAATGTTGAAGCCCGAAAGCATTGAAACTGCACTGATGTAAAACCTTCTCGTTGAAATGTCTAACTATGGTGTCTGTAGCTGAAAGTATGAGGAAGAAGAAGGCTTTGAAAGTTGAAGTATAACAGGATTTGAAGATTTTCTCCATAGAGATCCCATTCAAAAGAAAATTGCAAAAAGCTTAATTCAAAAAGTTTAAAGATTACAAATATGAAAAGTCAAAGCACCCCTCTCCTGAAAGAGCTGAACATTTTGATATTTGAACAATTTCTGTAGCTTAAACAAATTTCAGAAGTAGTGATATTTGTAGTAATAGTAGTATAAGTTGTAGTTGAAGTAGAAGTATTATTAGTAGTAGAAGTATTAGTAGCATTAGAATAAGTAGTAGTAGTAGCAGTAATGATATTTGTAATAGTAGTAGTAGAAGTCGTAGTTGTAGTAGAAGTATCATTAGGAGTAGAAGTATTAGTATTTAGAAGAAGTATTAGTATTTAGAAGAAGTAGCAGCCTAGTATCAGTAGTAGTCGTAATTGCTGTAGTAGTGGTTGTAGTATTTAATATAACAGTAGTAGTAGTAGTTGTAAAAGTAATGGCAGTATTTGAAGTAGCAGTAGTACTAGTAGCAGTCGTTCTAATAGCTGTAGTAGTATTAGTACTGGTAGTAGCATGAATAGCAGTAGTAGCAGTTGTAGTATAAGTAATAGTAGTAGTGGTAGTAATAGCAGTAGTGGTAGTAATAATATTGATGGTAGCAGTAATAGCACTAGTAATAGTAGCAACAGCAAAAGTTGTAGTAGAAGTAGTAGCAGCAGTAGTAGTAGTAATACTCGAAATATTAGCAGCAGTAGTAGTTGTCGCAGTATTTGTAAGAGCATTCATTATTTAAACAAAAAAGCCAAATTTTGAGCTTAATGTTTTCATACAGTTAATCCATGGGGCTTTTATTTGGAAAGGGTGGGGCGAGGAGACATAATCATAATGTTTGACACACATAAACAGAGGTTATTAAATGACAGGCTTCATCACAAGCAGTTCAGTTAGAATTCACTCTCTGGGGCTTTTATTTTGAAATGGGGTGTGGGGGGTGGGGGAGAAAGGGAGAGGAGACAGAATCATGATGTTCGATAAACACAAACCGGTTATTAAATGACAGGCTCATCACATCTAAAGATCCCTAAGACCTGAAAGACTGTATGAGAGAGAGAAG
>NC_136647.1:23621861-23731861 GCF_949748355.1 Melanostigma gelatinosum
TATATGGACAGGGCACCACTATAGTGTCCGTTGTTGCAGTTATCCATAACGCACTAATGTTCAACAACGATACTTTGAAACAACCTCAGACCGCCTCCACAAACAGTCAGCAGCTGAGTCAGTCACCCCGTGATAAACAGCAAGGAAGGTGACAGATTTATTCTAAAACCTGCGTTAAATGTCTCAGAAATGAAAGAAACTGCACCAGCATGGTCTGAATACTCAATCAACTGTTGAGGGGGGAAGTAAAAAGAAAACAAGGATGAACTATCCCTTGTTTATTCAGTTTTATGTCTTTTAATACACAACAAAATAAACATTTGTTAAGTTTGAATTCTTTATTTTTTGTATTGTAGTCAGCTTGAAAGTGGCAAACGTTGCTGTGGAATGAGCAGTAAACCTGAGCACCAGCCTCATACGTCACTAGATGTCAATATTAACGCAGGGTGCTGCAGCTGGAAAATGACTGTGGGATGTGACTCCATCTTCGGCTGATAAATCACGACAGTAGTGTTATTCAGTGACACCATTAGCAATCATGTGTTCGCTGATGTGTCTGAGGCCTGTGCTGGTAAGCTTTATATTCCAGCTGATGGTCCATAACTTACTGCTCCCACAGCAGCTATCAGTGCCGTTCCACTGGAAGATTGATTTTTCCACTTCACATATGGGCATGGTCCAAACTGCTCTGAAATGTTTGCTTAACAGAAGGCTGTCTGTTTGTTGATTAAGCATTTTGTTTGTCTTTATGCATGTCTTATTTATCGTCCTATATTGGTGAACTAGTTCATAGTACTTGGCATTAGTCTTGCTGAGGATGGAATTATATTGCTAATAATGACAATATTAACAATAATGATAATACTAATATATTTTATAATATTAGTATATTCGTATAACTAATAGTAATAATAATAATAATAATAATAATCTTGTGTTTTTATTATTTTTCTTTAATTATTATTATTTTTGGGGGGGAAATGTGCTGTCTTCTTCTGTGTGCATGTGTTTACATGCCAGCCAAGTTAGTGTCAGTTGAGGCTGGACATTAAAATGCTAGATTTGAAGGATGTCAATGCATTTTCATCTTTAGAAAAAACAACTCCGCATCAGCATACCCAGGCAGAAAGATGAATATTTCATTACATACAGTAAGTTTCACCTCTGATGGACAGTGTTCTCATCAAGAATCAACAACAGATTTCTAAATGCATCACAAGCAACTACAGGAAGTCAAACTCAATGGAACATTCTCCAGAGCTCCTTCAGGGTCAAGCCTGTGGTATATGAGAGCACCTCTCAACCGCCTCCATGATGACAAGTTTTGTTTATTTTTATTTTATTTTTTTAATTTTATTTTTTTTTTAAGTCGAATCAACACTGGCAGTGCATTCCACTGTTAAATTGGGAGCCAACCACTACATTTCAGCAAGGGGCAACAATCCTTGTACAAGTGTTATTGACCGGGGAGTAGAGCTGTGTCATGCAAGGTCATGTTACAAGACAGCCGACAAGTCATTTGTAATATATGGCTGCAATTTATTAATCCCTTTCCAGGTGAAGACAATGCATTGGCCTCGTTTACTGGAAGCATCCTCAGGATGGCAAACACCCGTTCCACATCAAATAGGGAATGCAAGATGACTAGCATAATAATAAGGCTGGAGGGACACTGACAAAGGGGATAAGGTCCTTGCTATCAGCTAGAATGACTAACGATTAGCTTATAATTGCCTTGTACCTGAAGAAAGTAAGGGCAAAGCGGAAACTTACTTCAGCTAAGATCCGTGAAATTATATTTAACTTCTCAACATCAGCCACGTACAGACAGAGCAGTCTGCTCAAGCTTAGTGAGCCTGAAATCTCCCCAGTGTGAATTTCCCTATGGCAACACAGGGAGGATTTATTAAATATGATAATCCTTGGCATTACCCAAGTGACCTGCTCATCTTGATAATTTATAAACCAGACTATGTGATATGCTGCGATAGAGATTTTCATTTGACCCCGTTTCATCTCTTACAGATATCAGAATATTTTATTTACTAAAAAGATGTATACTTTATTAAACACGTTTCTTACTTTTACAAGTATTTATCAGGTACTTTTTCAATTCCACATGAAAGCACTCTTCACATAAATTAGACATCAGCACGTATCTCAAAAAGCTGGTTCTCCTGTTCTCGTTATTTGATTCTTCCAAAACAGACGTGAAGAACCCAAGGAGCAAAATGTTCTCATTCAAACTAAATTATGACTGCTGTGCTAACTGCATGACAAATGAATCAGAGCACATCGGACCAAATATGACCATTTGCTATCAAACAATATAACAATTAAAAGGATATTGTTTAACTCGTAACTTATAAAAGTCAGCGGCGCTACATTACTTCACTTCCAGCTAACTTCACTGAGAACAATCAGGATCAATTTGAACTGAATATTCTCTGGTCTCAGCTGAAAACACAACACAGAATATGTTGGCATGTTAGCGTGAACCATCTGTCGTAATTAGTAGATATCCCTGTAGTCTTGAACGAGGACATATAAAGAATGGTAAATCATACACAGGGTGGGCGGGGGAGGAGGTGGCTGGGTCTAACAACCAGTGATCTAGCCAGGAGACCGCCGTTCGTTTCCCGTGTGAAACAAGAAGTCAACATTGATGTTTTTGTCACGTAACTTGCCTAATTCAGCAACGACACTTCCGTGGTTATTTTAACCCAAACTACGATCTATTCCTGAACCTAACTAAGTCGTTTTCTTGCCTCAACTGAACTGAGTTTCCTGTGAAGACGGAAGTATATTTTTAAAAGGCCGTATGCATGCAACGAGCAAAACTTGAAACGCGTTGCTGGCTTTCATGGAAAGCGGATGAAAAATTAGGAGTGACTTTTCATATGATATCTGTATACGAAGTGTTGTTCGAGGATACGTTCCATATATAATTCTGGCTCAACGCTAATCCTTCAGCAGCAGCGCTGGTAAACACTTGAGCCTTGAACTGCAACTGATAGAATGTTCTATCACATTCATACACGTAGGCACAGCTACGGGAGACATTTTGGGGTTAAGTGTCTTGATCAAGGACACATCGACATGCGACTAGCAAAGCTGGAGTCGGGGATTGAACCACCGATCCTCTGATTGAAGGCCAGCCCTGCTCTCCACTTAGCCACAGCCGTATATCATCGTATCACACATGCCTACATATACTTTTAACTTTAATTAGCTTTTTTCCAAGCCAGACGTCTGTTCCAACTTCAGATATGGATTATCATGACCATAAAGGATGTCAAACACTGTTAGCATCACGTATAAAGTTCTCTAAAGGAGGCGCTCTCTGGCTTTTTTTGCGCAATCAGCAGAAAGCTAGAGTTTGCCCTTTGAAACTGTTTTCTGCGGCGTTACTCTTGTTCATTGATGTGCTCACCTAATTCATTCTAGCAGGTACATTTTCAGTTACATCATTAGGATGCAAAGTAATCTGCACAACACTAATGGCAATTCAATCATGAAGATGGAGACAGAGTGATCTATATGCAACAATATGTTCCTCACTGATTTGGGAGAAAGCTTCGATGACGCAGAGGAAACTATTGAGAAATGAGGCCAGCCTTGATGCTAAATCTACTAGATCCTGATGAAAAGAAGGAAAAATCTGCCCTGCATACAATGCGTGGCGGAGACGTAGGAGTGAGGCTCCCTGTACTGTCTTCAACAGCTGCTCATCAGGAAGGTTTGTGTGTGTTGTGTGCATGTTCACGAGCATTGCCCTTACACGTGAAAAGGTCAGGCTAATTCTACAAACAATGTCCTGATAGATCCAGCGCTGGTCATGCTTCAGCTGTTCCTTTCCTACACTGCTACACACAATAGGAAATGAGAGAGATTGTGATTGTCATTGCATTCTTGGTCAGTGTGCTTTTCTGTCCTTTCCTTTCAGAGCTGCCTCACAAGCACAAACACACAAAGCAGCCTGTGTTCCCAGACGACTTTAATATGTTTACAGAATTGGTTCAGTGGGGTATATTTAACCCCCCTTGAATCCACCGCCCAAGGCAATCGGTGTGTTTTATACATAGCATGATTTCCACTGTCTATGTTAGTTCCCTGAAACCTAAAGAGCATTGTTGGAAGAACATTTTGACCCTTTACTTCACGTTAACAATACCATATTGAACAAAATAGTCTGTTACAAGTAAGTCCTGCATTCAAGATTTAATGTAAAAAAGTGTATCCTCAGTATTATCTGACAATAAGTGAAATACTCAACATGCACATGGCCATCACTGTGTCATATTATTAAATGCATTGTATAATTAGATCTTTGAGGGGTTCACATGCGTACTATTATCTTGATTATAAGGTTTATAGAGAGTCCAGGAAATTTCTCTCTTGTTTTCAGAAATCTGGAATATCCGTTAAACAAAAAAAAAAAGAAATATACTTCGATATTAATCAGGGTGTGCATGTAAACAGTGTATCCAGGTTGTAATTCACTGTCTGCAATGTAAGCATGTGCCTCCTCAAACATTCCTATGAGTCAAATGTTGCCAAAATAGAGTCATATATCCGGCATTCGTGTTTAGCTGAAAAGGGTGCACATGCATGTATGTTGTTCAAGAAAGCATGATGAGTTATAGTAGTGAAAAATAATTATGATAGGTGCGATGGTTAAAAAAAACATTGTAACCACTGATTAAAGCTACAACATTGCACCATATGGTGTAACTTGAACATATGTTTTGCATGTAAAATAAAAAGCTGTGACGTAACTAGTTACTATAGCTGGTAAAAAAAATGGTTGTTCTGTGCTTCTGTATCAGATGCTGACCGAGTGTTATGGTGGGCATACCATTAATGCAGCTATAGGTTCATCTTTCATATTAGCAAGTACACATCCGCTTAGAGACTCCAAACTCACCCTGACATCGATTAAGAGGTGAGATCACGCACCCCAGGAATCACCTCTGTCAATATGTGAGCATGTACCACATACAGGGAGTGCTAGAATGCAGATTAAGACAAATTAGCCAGCACTCTTGTTATTTCTCAAATGCTTATGTCTGGAAACTGTCAGGATCCAGGATCCCTGTCTGAACCGTTGTGTGGTTCCCCTGATCTCCTCTCCTCATGTGTTCTGTCATTCCCCTGTTTGTTATGGTGTGCCATGTGCTCTGTGTTGTCCTCTGCCTCCAGACACCTCCCATGGCCACACCCTTGATTGTGCACAGCTGAGGACACTCCAGCCGATCACCTCCTGCAGCCTGACACACCAGACTCAGGTCCCACTAATGATTCCCATGTCACGATATAAACTCTGGTCCTGCAGTCTGGGGTTGTCAGGTCGGACTGTCTTTCACCCGCTTCAACCCCGTGGCATCCTCTGCCCTCCTTGTGTTCTACGGATTACACTCCGCCGCGCTGCCCTCCTTGTGTTCAACGGACTACACACGCCGTCAAGCTGCCAGCTCTCCGGTGTCGGACCACGGGCTCCACACCTTCCTGTCTTTATTCAGGCTAAATAAAACCTGTTTCCATTAACTTCTGTCTCCTGTGGTCTTGCGTTTGGGTCCTACCTGTGAACTCCCATGACAGAAACAACATAATTCCTGTGAAAAGTGCCCCATCCCCCGCCATTCAGAAAACAACGGCTGCATATTTTCCAGCTGTAGAAAATCCCCATATGCAAGACAGGGTTTCAAGTGAAACTTTCACCCAGACACTGTTTACTCGTAGAATAAGCATGTCACCGCACGTGCCCTATTGTTGGGGCAACATGGCACGGTTTTCTTTTGGATTTCCCAGAAGAGAACGGTAACACTTATAACCAATCATTAATATATGGTATTATTGATAGGTAATCAAACTTGAGTTATTTTACTGTTCACAAATCAGGATGACCTGTGTGGATCCCTTGGTCCGACACAGGATGACAGGTAGGCTCGACGGTGTGGTTTCCCGTGGACCGGCACCGGAAGCAGGCAAACTAGTAGGCACAGGGTTGGTAGACGGTACGGACTGACAACCCAGGACTGGGGGACCAGGGTTGATATACTGCCAGGAGGGTCATTAGTGGGGGATCAGGATCAGGTGTGTCAGCCTGCAGGAGGCAATCAGCTGGAGTGTCCACAGCTGTGCACCTATCAGGGGTGTGACCATGGGAGGCGTCTGGAGGCAGGCAGAGGAAGAACACCGAACACATGGCACACAATAATAAAACAGGGGAATGCCAGAGGTTAACACCCCACGGGTCTGACGGGGATCCTGGCAGAGTATTTGGATAGCTATTATAAAGTTGCAATTGATGATTATAATACCTTGTTAAAATGTTAATAAATCATTTGTAAAGCTTTGATAAACATTCATCAGATACAAATGAATACTTTGTCACTGATTAATAATTGATTTCTGATCTATCTAATATCCATGTCATATTTTTAGACATTTTACGAAATGTCTTAAAGGTTTACAAATATTTTGCTAATCATTAACAATACTAAGTACAGTATATAAAATGTTATAACGTGTGCACAAATATGTTAAATGTTAATTAGTAGTTTACTAATCAGAATGTTATCGTCTCTTATCAGCTATGACACAATATGTCATTTATAATCTTTATGCATTATTACAAAATAAAAATAAAAAATAACTATCAATTTATTAATGATGGTTAATATAACCATTATATTATTAAAATGGTTGCAGTGATCTCTATCTCCACCATCACCACTGACAGACAGATGGTCAGCACTCTCTCTGCATCGCGATCACAGTTTCGGCTGAAACTAGCACAGCTATGTGAAGCATGCTTATATCCCTGTAGGCGCTTGGTGTTACATGTATAGGTTGGGATGCAAATGAGGGTGGAGTGAAGAATAAATTAGGTCCCCCCTTTTTTCTTGAAATGTATGGTAAAAATAAAAGCTGTAGGATACGCGTTTCAAAAGACTGTCCGAGAAAATGATAATACATTAATCCGCTAGTGGGCCGTGGGGCATAAACGTGCCTTGGGCAACCAGAATCCTATCCTGCCCCAGGTTTCCTCAGTCACTTAGTTTGATGAAAAAAAGTAAGCTTTACTTAAGCATAATATTAACTACAATATGATTTTCTCCTAGGGCTCATCTACAAGACAAGACAGTGACTCAAGACGAGATAACAATGTCCTTGCCATGTAGGTTTATGCGTGTTACGTTAAATAAAATTGCCCAGTGCATAATCCAGCCCTGGTTCTAACTATGTGAGGGTCATAGAATGTACAATTCATAGACAACAGTATCATGCATAGGCTGTGATTACGTCATTATCTGACGTGACAGCTTCACTACGGCGAGTATAAACTATGCTAAAGACTGAGCTGGCCATGCAGTGTGTGTGTATGTGCTGTACTGTATTAATGCCATATATCTCAACAATAGCAACGGGTTTTTTTCTGTATTGCTTTGTGAGGAAATAGGAATAATGTCTTTGGCTGATCAGTTGAATGTGTTTTTATGATGTAGCTTAACTACAGCCCTTTAAATTGGACTTCTCTCATAACTGTCGATCACTTCCTATAGCAGTGATATATTATGCTGAGCAAAATTGCCTTCCTGTATGATTAAGCAGCTGTTAACAACATCATTTTGAGAAATACTGGAAAATGTAAATCATCCATGTGTTTGTTTACTTTTGTTGGTTTATCAGCCTCATCCTGAGTTGGTCTCTTCCAGATGTTCCGGCTGTTTATGACAATGAGTTTATTGGAAGTTGGATTTGGTCTGGTTCTTCACCATTAATGCTCTTTGAAAAAATAATAAGTGCTGATTAAATGCATTGTAATAAATGACCCATGCGCTCTGTTATTTTCTTTGTCGTCATCTCTGTGCAGTTTCTCATATTGAGTTTTTCATATTGAGCAAGAGGTGCACATCTGTTGCTTGTTGAACATCTGGGTTAATTTGCATATTGATGCATAATTATGTTAATCTGATTGTCATTGGCCCCTGCAATGCAAAAGATTAAAGATCTAAGCGAGAGAAGAAAAAATGTTTCTCCTACCACTACAAATGTGTTTGGCTCTCTCTTATTTTAGATAATAAGTGAGCGGTAGAAAACAGTGGGACGTCCCGTGAGTCAATTTACAAGCATCAGCAGAACAAGGAGATGTGAAAATTCAAAAGTCTATCCAGTGATGAAGCAGGTCTTTAGAATATAGACTCAGTAAAGGGGCACACATCAGTTCCTCCTTGTCTTCCTCACTGTATGCACAGTGACAACTGGTTGAGTATGGATAGTACTCTTCCTGACTATAATGAATAGGGGAAAGGTATGTGCTGCTCTTGAGTGAAGGGCAGCACGTACCGGCCTAGTCTTGTGTCAGTAGATGCACATAAATAACATTGGATGCGTCATACAGAAGTAGAAAAAAATTCCGTGACTGTAACATCCCAGTCCTGAGAGTTAATATGATTCTTTTAGTTTTTGTGATGTGTGGGCTTAGGTAATAACATGGAGTGGGTGTTGACAACCAGTATGCTCAGAAGTGCCCTATGGGGTGCAGGAGTTCGGATGATTCTAAGGGCATGTGACAGGGGCCTTACAATATTTTAGGATATGTTTTTCAATAGAAAATGATAAACTTATCATCGGTGCAATGTACGAATAAAATATATTTTGTTCTCGTCTTAAAGAAGCCAGACAGCCTCTGTATTTCAAATGGTACTTGCTAGCGGAGTGAATTGAGAGGGAGGAGTGACGTGACAGGAGAGAGAAGAAGAGGAGACAGTATGTCACCCAGTTTTTGACAAAAAAGGGTGAGTGGGTGTGTATGGACTATTAGCTTAGTGTATGGACTATTAGCTTAGTCAAGAAGGATTTGTTTACTCCGTTACATCATTTGTTTACTCCGCTTACATCAGTTACTTTTTATCTTCACAGTGTTTACATTTTGCTCCTGCAGGCCAACTTATAGCAAACTCTTCAAACTAAACCGGGTGTCGGCTTCGCTGCCTGGTGCCGGGTCCATGTACAGATGCAGTTTCATGCTCAGCAGCCTGTCTGCACAGTGTTATAATTTCACAAATAACTGTCAGTACATGTTGTACATTAAGTATTGGATTAAAATGCCTGCAAATGTTATTAGAGTCCATTAAAGCTTTGAATCGGTTGATTGTGCAGGGTTGTTGTGGCCTGTGGGGGTGGGGCCTAATATCATATCTCTCCAAGGGCCCAAAATGATGTAGCAAGACAGAAAGGAGAGTTCATGTTCTTTACACTATCCATAACAATGAACTTACCCTTAACGTGTTAGTGTATTTGCCATGACATACCCTAACCTGTAGCTGCTGTGTGTGATTCATTTAGAAAGAGAGCATTTTTAGAAATTTTTAGAAAGATTGGACGTCACCCGAAATTTTGCTGAATTTCCAAACAGTCGCATATTATTGAGTTTAGCTTGTATCTTAGCCGTAAGGTAAGCTTTTTTTCCAGCTAACTTCTTCCTCCCTCTCTCCGTTTGTTTGCATTCGATGTTCCGCATGATGCAATATTTCATGACTAAAGCACAAATCAAAAGAATGCAAAGATGGAGAAGAAATACAAACGTCAGTAGTTTACCTGAAGGAATTCCTGCATATGCATCAAACGTTGACTTGGCCAATATAAACACATGGGAATGTTCATGGGAAACCCTGACATTCACACGGCCTTCTAGTTGGGAATATAAGCAGCTGTAAGTCTTAATAGATCACATGCCACTGAAAGCACATGGCTCATCTTAAAACAGCAGTCTTGGAATTCATATTTGGCCTGTTTTGCGCTCGCTCTGCCAATTGATATTTAACTCAACCAATAAGATTAGTCCTGCCACAAGGGAATCTCTGCACAAGATAAATCAGTTTTATGAGTAAAACACCGGTCTCCAATCAAATCTTTGCAGAACGTTGGACTCCCTTGATTGGATTTGCATTACATTTGGTTTTATAATGTTCAGCAAATGCGCCCAAAGTTATTAGAAATGATGTGATAGACCACACTAGTCATGAATCAGAGGTTATGGTTATACACACATGGCCTAGGACCAGGTTTGCTATCTCACTGATCCATCTCCTGTAGTGTAAGTAAGATGAAGGAGAAGGGAAACAATAAGCAGGTGAATCCAGGGCATTTCAAACACTAATCATGACGAATTCTACCAGCTGTTACGATTGGAATTTCATTTCACTTGTTCACAGTGAAAATCTCTGCAGAGAATAAATACATATTTCTCCAGCTAATGAGCGGAAATGCAATATATAGAAAGAGCAATAACTGAAAACTAAAATGTAAACTGCTTCCAGTAGAAACCAAACTTTGGGAATTCATAAGGAACATTTTAGATGTAATCTAATGCATTCACTTTAAATCCAACTTCATTCAAGAATGGATGTTTTAAGAAGTTTCCACCTGCTTCTACTGTACTCTGTGCACTGGCTTCCTGTCCAACAAAGACTTGACTTTAAAATCCTGCTGTTGGTTTACAAAGCACTGAATGGTTTAGGGCCAAAATACATCTCTGATCTGCTGCTACCTTATGAACCATCCCGACCCCTCAGGTCGTCTGGGACCGGTCTACTTTCTGTTCCCAGAGTCAGAACTAAACATGGAGAAGCAGCGTTCAGTTTTTCTGCTCCACATATCTGGAACAAAGTCCCAGAAAGTTGCAGGTCTGGTGAGACCCTCAGCTCATTTAAATCAAGATTGAAGACTTTTCTGTTTGCTGCTGCCTTTAATTGAACCAGATTCAAGGATATTTATCAATTTCTGCATTTTACTACTGTATTTTATTTCTTATACTGCTTTCTAGTGTTTTAATGACTTTTTATTGTTTCAATGAATGTTCTTAATTGTTTTTAAATCTTCTTTTCTTTTGCCTTATGTTTTGATGCTTTTAATGGTTTTATGTGAAGCACTTTGAATTACCTTGTTGTTGAAATGTGCTACACAAATAAAGCCACCTTTTATTGTAATACTACTATCTACTGATGGTAGATGTTTGTTAACCATGTAATAACACTCCTGGGATAAGTAAATGATATGAAAGCAGTTATGTAACATCCCCTTCATACAAACTGGAAGACTGAATTACAATACTGTAGATCCGTCCATTCTTCAGGTGACACAAAGTTAATCTCTGAATCATGTGCTGTGACAAAATCACTCAAATTGAGCTGCTAAACAAATGCAACGCAACCAATGTCCCTTTGTCAAGAGGCACAAATGTAAGATTGATGGCAGTGATGATGTCTCTCAGTAACCATGACAGCAGACATTGGTTTGTGGACTACGGTTTTGAAGCCTTGAGTTCGGCATTTTGGGCCGCCGCCATCTTGTTTGTTTGTAACCAGAATTGAGACGAGAATCTGTAGCTAAGTGTGACTGAACACTGAATACTACATTTTTAATAGACCAAATATACAAATAACGTTCATGAAGTGAAAACACACTGTGAAAGGGTTAAAGTTGTTTACTGAGGTAATATATCAAGAGAGAAGTAGAGTCATTTTCTCATAGACTTCTATACAACCAGAGGAGTCGCCCCCTGATGGACACTAGAGAGAATGCAGGTTAAGGGGCTTCAGCATTGGTTTCACTTTTATGAACTGTAGGTTGCTGCCTGCTTACTTAACACCTAACCATAGTTCTGATCAGCCAGAGTAATTGAAAACAGTGTGAGTTTTTAGAGCATTCAATCTGTAAAGTAACTAGTTTCAAACGCTGTCAAATAAATGTAGTGGAGTACAGCAAAATGAAGTTGAATTGAAGTATAAAGTTGCATAACCTAAAAACACCAAAGTAAAGTACAAGTTCAGCAAATATACAGCCATGGCAAGTCGTAACTTTTCTTGATATGTAACCTGAACCTTAATCTCGACCTTAAGATACACAAGTAACCTGACTCGTGGCATCGCTCCTGGTCACTTCACTACATCCACATTCCTCTCCTCTCCTCTGGATTTGAGAGTTAAATGCTTAAAGGCACTTACTAATGTACTAACATACCACATTGTCCTGACTGTTGCGGTGACAAAAGTTGCATCATAATGTAAAGCTTCATTTATTGATGTAGGATGGATATTGTGCGCCACATCACACTGCCTCTGATGAGCTGCTCAGTGTCAACAGAAGACACCTGTATCATTCTGGGCTAATCGCAGCAGCGTGTGAGTTTAACTATGGGGCACATCATGGTAATGACTACCCTCCGGACGATTGTCCTCATCTGCGTTTATTAATAATTCATATTTATTATTTCACATTGCTCCGGCTTTTGTAGGAGTTTGGTTGGATTCTGAAAACATGCAAACATACATGTTTTTTAAACGGTTATACAGCAACTGTTGTGATATTTCAGAAAATAGAATACTTATGAATAACATGTATTGATTTTATTATTTCTGAAATCAATACATTTTTCTTGTATATTAATTATCAACAAAAATAAACAGGCAACAAGAGATGGGTTAGATTAGTTATGGCAGGGGGGCCTGATATAATATATAACATATATAATATAATATACAATATTGAACCTGGTGACACAAAACATGAATATAAAAGCAAGTGTAGAGGAGAGTGTGCAGGAGTTTCGTTATTGTCAACCATAAGTATTCTTCTACGCACCTGTCAACCTGGTGGACAAAAGTTTGCTCTTTTGTGAATAAAAGCCTGAGTTGTTGTTTTTTCGCAAAACTTGTAGTAGCAGTTATAACTGTAGTCGTATAAAGAGTGACAAAGTATTTGTGTAGGGAGTAGGTTGTGGTGGAATTCAGGATTTATTTCTGTTTTCAGTCACAGTTTGGTCGCGTTCAGGCAACAAAACTCAGAGTTTAGGTTGAGGAAAAATAGGAAGAGCCAGTAGGCTACATATGCACATACAGCATCTAATGTGTGGGTGTAAATAGCATTGTTGGCTACGGACACCTAGCTGCTGGTCTCTGCCATGTATAGTGTTATATATAGAGACCTGTGAGCCAACAGCATCTGCCTCAAAGTAGTCTTTGATTTCTAAACTGTAGTGTTAGTTTCAGACTAAAACGTGTTCTGTAACTACTCAATAATAATAAAGTCCTATAGCTGTTTCAATTCCCCCCAGCACGCACAATGCATTGAAGGCTTTCACACTGATGTGCACCATAGCTGTATTGATGGTGCTACAGAGGAGAGTTAGGTGATAGTGGGTACGGGGTTTATAATTCCTTGCGGTCCGGTTTACAAATGGCCCGGTCCAGTCTAAGATCTCAGTGCTCCCTGGATAAATAAAGGCTGAAAAAGAAATTGCAGTTTGCATTTATTCGCAGCACTCTCAAGATGTAATAGGAAGCAATAAAGATCTCATTCATTCATTTATCACTGGTGGGGGGACTGACCTCGTTGCTTTGCTCCGAGGGCTCAGGGGCGTGGACCGAGTTGAAGAAAAGCATTGATGCAGATTGCACTTACTGCTTGGAGGTTTGTGGTTGTGCCTTTCAGCCCAAACTCACACAAATTCCATGTACATATCAACAGCTGTTATGATTTCTGCAGTTCAATAAAAGCACCTGTGAAATCCAAGATTTGTTTGTTTGGAAAGAGAAGTTTTGTTCCAAGATAGTTTTGGCTTGTTTGTTCAGCATGATGCAATTCACACTGCTCACTGAAGTCAGCTGCCCCTATCCCTCAAACCCTCCCAGACAGCTCTTTAATAGCACTGCATGTTGTGGCGAGGCATAAGAATATGGCAAGAATGAAAATATAACTGACATCTTTTTCTCCGCGCCGGGATCTGGACAGTGGATTAAGATAATGTCACATCTATAAGACAAATCCCTTCCCCCTCAGTGCTGTGGCGTGGCAATGCAATTTTAACTTTCTTTCATGATGAAAGAATTGAAAGAACATTTTCCTCTCCCTCCAGCGCTGTTCTGGGAAGGGAACAGCTGTCGATACAGAGATGAAAGTTTAAGGTTTTCACTTCCAAATGCTACAAATCCTACTTTTTAAATTGCAAAAAAAGGCTACACCTTATATTCACTGCTCCCTGCTACCAAAAGATTGCTGTTTTGTATAATTTCATATATTAGTGTTTCATAAACAAAGGTGTTAGTTCAGTACAACTTAAAAAAAAGTAGATTGACTAAGTGTTGGTTTGTGTGTGCATCTATCTGTCTGTATGAGTGTCGAAGTATATTTGTGTGCTTGTGAGTGTGCTATCATTATTGCACTAAGCAGATTCCCTTTGATCATGTATACTAAGGACTTACATTTCCATTGTTTGCAGGCAGAATATCAAAGCTTTCTTAGTGTGATGCAAAGCTATTTTTTTAACGTGAGCCACTGTGGAATACAGAAATACCTGAGACACAGAGACTCACTGTAGACCATAAAAATAACCCGACAGGAGGAGAAATCTAATTTCCTTTTTAAGAAATGATGTAATAATGTATATTTTCTTCTCTTTCTTTGGACTTTGAGAGGTTAGGCTTTGGGTGGATTGAATGAGCTTGATTTATTTCCAGCACAGACTGATACCACAAATTCAGCTGCATTCAATTTCCGATCTCACGCTGCATTTGTCAACAGCACACAGAAGAGAGAAAGGTTTCCAATGTTTGTGATTCACTCTGTGATACTGAGAGACCTCGGGGTCATTCTGCGAAAACGAGCAAAGAAATCACGCTGAAGGGGGCCCGGAGTACCATAAAGCCTCTGAGGTGGACCGTCATTTGTCAGAACAGAAGTGTTGTCTCACATTTAGCCAGCGACGCCGTGTTCTTTTCAAACTCCGGTGTCAGAGAGACATGGACCTCCAACATGTGCTCCCTCCTCTCTCCCCTGCGGGCTCTCGACCACTCAGCCACGCCATACGACCGGATGCGCGCTCAACAGAAACGCCCACGTGCCTTTGCTTGACATTGTAGCATGTGCATCAGCCAGTCGTCGATCTCATTTGGCACGATGTGCGGTGGCCTAATCTCCTTCTTAACACCCTTGCAGTGCGATGGCAACCTCTGCCGCCGCCACCGCCACTCTAAACCTAGATAAGTGTATCAGTGCAGCCAGGAGGATGAATCCCCAGCCTGCCAAGAACACACGCTTTCCTTTCTCATCAATCAATTTGACAAGGCCAGCCACAGAGCAGAGCCTTCCAGGACCCGGCCCCTCCCATCAGCCTCCACCCCGTCAGCCGCCCCACAGCCACATCCTCCCTCCGCTGATCCATTTCTGAAGACACTGCACCACCATACTGTAGCAGCACAAGAGTGGTGAAGGAGAGGGAACAGAGGTACCATGAGTGAGAGTTTACACAGCTTTCATAGAGTGGATGCCGGGGAAGAAAGGGGAAGGTTAACGACTTGAGGAGCCGTGAAAAATGGCCCGTGAACAGAACCACAATTGACACTGTTGCATGCTGGGACGGATGAGCACTGAGCGTGCCGCTTGGCTCCTAAAGTGGGCTCTCGCAGGAAAATGTTTCCTGTGTGTGGTGACAGAGAGGCAGACAACCCAAACTGAGAGTGATAACAAGACATGCTGACAAGACCCACACACGGGCAGGCTGTATCTGATCTTTCTCGTAGCAGAGTGAGGATTCTATTTTTTTTCTGGACGGGCGCTGGGATTCTATCAGCGATCCTGTTGATAGTTGCTGAAGTAGAGACATCACAGATACGAGCAGCTGTGGGTAGATATGCATCCAGGATGAAACAGATTGCATTCGATGTGGTCTACTCATTCTGACTGCTGCAGGAGTCGAGCTGCTGAAACTCTAGAGGTGTATGAGATGAGACCTCTGTAGCAGTAGAAAGTACACACTGAGCAGCATGCTGGTAAGGCTGTGTGCCCTGATGCCCCATGTATTTCTTATAATTAATGTCATGTAGCAGCAATAAAGTAAAGAGAACAAGCATTGTCTTGGGAGATATCTGTGAAAAGACCAGCAAGCAATGTGTGACATCTAGATAAGAGCAAACATGGTCAGAATCTTCCTCATTACACAACTTGAACTGGGAGTTCATATGCAGACAAACATGGAAGACCAAGTGTAAGCATGCCATAGCTATGTGTATTCCTGCAAAGTGCAGTGCCTGGCAGCCCAGCCAATACCATAATCCCTACACAGGCAAATGGCCACTAATCTGCCAATCACTGCAGCTGGTTGACAGCACAATGCACACTCGATAATCCTCCGCTAATGTGTTTGTGTATTAATAATTCACAATCGTTCCTGGGGGATGCCGAGTCATCTTTGTTGCAGCCACTGTTTCAACTCCAAATGCTGCAGATGTAAGACAGCAACGTTGGAAAGACGCAAGCAATACTGGATGGAGATGGGTCATAACATACAAATACGGCTTTATGGAGATTCGTTTTTACTTTCATAATGTGGATGTTAAAGTTACTCAAACTCATTTTCAAGTATTTATGTATGTGGATCTTGAAAGGCTTAATCATGACTCAGTGTAGACTCTGCGTCTGGATCTTTACATGGATAGACGTCCCTGGTTACACTCGTCTTTTTAATGAGGCTTCTCTGACTGGATGCTCCAGATCAGAGCTTAGCTGTGTCCACATAAGTGAGTCCACTATTGACACTTCAATGAGACCTCCCAGATCAGATGGTGATCGGATGTGGACAAAGGTCACTGTACACATTAATGGTGAATAATGGTAGACATTCAATTTCCTATGAATTATTCTTCACAATAAACGTCCCCTGTTATTTCTGCTGCTCCTCCCTGCAGTATTAGTATACTTGCTTTATTGAACAATAGCCTCTAGCAAAGCTCTTCTAATTTGGTGATAAACGCATGACGAAAGTCATATGTAAAAGACCAGTGCAGGATTTTGCTGTATCACTCACTAAAAGGTACTATGGTATAATGTAGCAATGAATGTATTTTCAGTTTAACTGTGGTAAAAGCAATGTACAATGTACTGGTCATGGTAAACCTTGCTGGTGGAAGTCGGTGGACTGCTGTACGCATGGTTGTCCATGTTATGAATAAAAAGTTATGTCCGCTCTCGTCAGCAAAAATAAACAAAAACGAGAGCCAGCGAATATTATAACAAAGTGATTAAAGCTGTGTGATAATCAAGGCGGGACAAAAGATGGAAACACCACAAATCTCCTTCAAATCATCCTAAAACACCCAACATCTAGCAGAAAACAGTCTGCCACGACTCCATGCACAAAGAACAGCTGGACCAAAACTCCTCCAACAACAGTCAATCAACCCTCAATCATCTGAGCTGTTGTTAAGGCAACAAAATACAAGTCAGTCGAGGATTGTGAAACTGCAAGAGCACCTACAGGTAGATTGATCTGGTGTAAAATAGCCCTTACACCCTATACTCTTCATTGTAACACACCTCAGTCCAAAGACATTTATATCTATGGGTGTCTCTGATTTCAGCATCTCTTTTCTGGACGGTTACATCGTTGCTTTTCTTAAGCAACATTGTCAGTAAGGGAATTCTGATATGGCCTAACCCTAATGCACTCTGAAGATGTATCTGCAGAGCAGCACTTTACTTCACTAGTCTCACTGTGATATGCTTCCTGCAATCACTGGAAAGCTGTAAGTAATAGCAGTAAGTAGTGCATAAGAATCTGCAGCAACCTCTGCAGGCTACAACAACACCACAGAGAGCATCGTTTTGGGTATAGGCAACGTTCACTAGATCGCACCAAGTGTGGCTGTCTGTCATTTTCTCATCCAGCTGCCCTGCTTTTAGTAGCAGTTACGCACAATGGTGAATGATAAATGAACAGGCCTGACATGGATATAATGCTTTTCTACCTTAGCAGACAAAGCACTTTATTTGTTTCTCATTTATTCCCACACACACACACCAATAGTGATGTAGAAGTCAGTATTACTATCCTTATTATCATGTGTATTGTTTGTAGTGATTTGTTATTGTTGGAATGCTGTTAAGCATTCCAACTAGTGTTATCCTGTTATCCTGTTTCTTTATTTATTTATCTCTCTTTCTCTCTCTCTCACCAATTCTTTCTTCTCTCTCTCACTAATTCTTTCTTCTCTCTCTCTCTTTCTCTCACTAATTCTTTCCTCTCTCTCTCTCACGAATTCTTTCTTCTCTCTCTCTCTCACTCACTAATTCTTTCTTCTCTCTCTCACTCACTCATTCTTTCTTCTCTCTCTCTCTCACTAATTATTTCTTCTCTCTCTCTCTCACTCACTAATTCTTTCTTCTCTCTCTCACTCACTCATTCTTTCTTCTCTCTCTCACTCACTCATTCTTTCTTCTCTCTCTCTCACTCACTAATTCTTTCTTCTCTCTCTCTCACTCACTCATTCTTTCTTCTCTCTCTCTCACTCACTCACTTTCTTCTCGCTCTCTCACTCTCTCACTAATTCTTTCTTCTCTCTCACTCACTAATTCTTTCCTCTATCTCTCTCTCACACTCATTCTTTCTTCTCTCTCTCACTCACTCACTCATTCTTTCTTCTCTCTCTCTCACTCTCTCTTTCTTCTCACTCTCTCTCTCAATAATTCTTTCTTCTCTCTCTCTCACTCACTCATTCTTTCTTCTCGCTCTCTCTCTCTCACTCATTCTTTCTTCTCTCTCTCTCACTCACTAATTCTTTCTTCTCTCTCTCTCTCTCACTCATTCTTTCTTTTCTCTCTCACTCTCTCTCTCACTAATTATTTCTTCTCGCTCTCTCTCTCTCTCACTAATTATTTCTTCTCTCTCTCTCTCTCGCTCTCTCACTAATTCTTTCCTCTCTCTCTCTCTCTCACTCATTCTTTCTTCTCGCTCTCTCTCTCTCACTCATTCTTTCTTCTCTCTCTCTCTCACTCACTAATTCTTTCTTCTCTCTCTCTCACTCACTCATTCTTTCTTTTCTCTCTCACTCTCTCTCTCTCACTTAATTCTTTCTTCTCTCTCTCTCTCTCTCTCTCTCTCTCTCTCTCTCTCTCTCTCTCTCTCTCTCTCTCTCTCTCACTAATTCTTTCTTCTCGCTCTCTCACTAATTCTTTCCTCTCTCTCTCTCACTCATTCTTTCTTCTCACTCGCTCTCTCACTCATTCTTTCTTCTCTCTCTTACTCATTCTTTATTTTCTCTCTCTCTCTCTCGCTCACTCATTCTTTCTTCTCTCTCTCACACTCACTCACTCATTCTTTCTTCATTATGATTATGTCTCCTCTCCCCTCCCTCCCCCACCCAGCCCCACCCTTTCCAAATAAAAGCCCCATGGATTAACTGTATGTAAACATTAAGCTCAAAATTAGGCTTTTTTGTTGAAATAATGAATGCTCTTACAAATACTGCGACAACTACTACTGCTGCTAATATTTCGAGTATTACTACTACTACTGCTGCTGCTACTACTTCTACTACAACTTTTGCTGCTGCTACTATTACTAGTGCTATTACTGCTACCATCAATATTATTACTACCACGACTGCTATTACTACCACTACTACTATTACTTATACTACAACTGCTACTACTGCTATTCATGCTACTACCAGTACTAATACTACTATAGCTATTAGAACGACTGCTACTAGTACTACTACTACTGCTACTTCAAATACTGCAATTACTTTTACTACTACTACTACTACTACTGTTATATTAAATACTACGACCACTACTACAGCTATTACTACTACTACTGACACTAGGCTGCTACTTCTTCTAAATACTAATACTTCTTCTAAATACTCATACTTCTACTACTAATGATACTTCTACTACAACTACAACTTCTACTACTACGCTTACAAATATCACTACTGCTACTACTACTACTTATTCTAATGCTACTAATACTTCTACTCCTCATAATACTTCTACTTCAACTACAACTTCTACTCCTATTACTACAAATGTCACTACTTCTGAAATTTGTTTAAGCTACAGAAATTGTTCAAATATCAAAATGTTCAGCTCTTTCAGGAGAGGGGTGCTTTGACTTTTCATTTTTGGAATCTTTAAACTTTTTGAATTTAGCTTTTTGCAAATTTCTTTTGAATGGGATCTCTCTGGAGAAAATCTTCAAATCCTGTTATACTTCTTCAACTTTCAAAGCCTTCTTCTTCCTCATACTTTCAGCTACAGACACCATAGTTAGACATTTCAACTAGAAGGTTTTTCAGCAGTGCAATTTAAATGCTTTCGGGCTTCAACATTTTTCAGACAGATAGTCTCCCATTTCTTAATTTTTAGCAATTTTTTCACAATTAATTTCAGCTTTCAGCATTCCAACGCATTTTCAGCAGGAAATGCTTTTTCTAGTTCCACTATTTCTTCCGTCCCCCCCCCCGTTTCGTCGCAACGCTTCTTCTTCTTCATTTTTTAAGCTACAGAAACCGTTCAACTATCAAAATGTTCAGCTCCTTCAGCTCATCTCTGCTATGACTTTTTCTATTTCTAACCTTTAAACTTTTTGAATTATTAAGCTTTTAGCAACTTTATTTTTGAATGGGATCTCTATGGAGAATATTTACAAATCCTCTTAAACTTCTTCAACCTTCAAATCCTTCAACTTCCTCATACTTTCAGCTACAGACACCATTTCAACTTTCAAATGTTGAGAAAACCCTCAACTATTGCCAAAATGATTCAGCTTTTTGATATCTTTTAAACTTTTTGAACTGCAGCAATTTAACTTTTATGATTTTTCAGCCCTTTTCTGACTTTATAATGGGTGTGTATTGCGCAGCTTAGAGTGCGTGATGTCACCGCTAGAGTGAAGAGCAGCTTGAGATTCTTGTGAAAAAAACATTTGTGTTTTGCCACTGTGTCCACAATCTTCACTCTTCATGCATAATTTCTGGATGTAGAAGTAGCTAATATTGTCCTTGTCGTAGAAAAATTACTGTGGAATCCCACAGATTTCCACATTTGACACGGAACCCATTAATTGAGAGGAAAACCAACTTTCTGCTCCATAGACACCAATGTTAAATTTTGCTTCAAAAACATCTTCCACAGAACACGGTACCCCATTTCTAGATCGCCAGTTAAACCACATTTTTTACACTACAGACACAATTTTTACAGGATCTGTTCTTCAGCTCATCCTTCCTCTCCTTTATTAATATCGGAGCAATAGGAGCTACGGTTATGGGAGTTCTGAGGATTTGTTTGAGAGGTGTTTCCCTGTTTTATCTCCATGAAAAAGCTGCAAGGACACAGGTGTTTCTGATTAAGCTAATTAGGGATGTTGATAAACACACAGACACACATGCACTCCTCTCTCTCTATCTCTGTCCCTCTCTCTCTCGCTCTCTCTCTCTCTCTGTCTCTCATAGTCATTCAGGTCTTGGAGACTTTTAGAGGACCCCCCCCCCCCACACACACACAATTTTAAAATAAAAGCCGCACACACATGATTTAGAGATATACGTGTTGCAGCTCAGCCAATCACATGAGTATTCTGATGAGTTTCCTGATTCGAGTGACATTTACACACACCGCGACACAAGAGGGAGAGACGAGGAAAGATATGGCAGAGCAGGACAATAGTCATGTAAGCTGTAAAAGATAAAACGTAGTACAATCTCCAAATGAGAAAGTTTGCCAGATCTCTCTCTCTCTCTCTCTCTCTCTCAGGTCTTAGAGCCTTTTAGAGGAATTAATGCTCTTACTAATACTGCGACAACTACTACTACTGCTGCTAATATACTACTACTACTATGACTTTTGCTGTTGCTACTATTACTACTACTGCTACTGCTATCATCAATATTATTACTACCACTACTGCTATTACTACCACTACTACTATTACTTATACGACAACTGCTACTACTGTAACCAAGTGGAACTGACGGGGTGTAACTATAGGGTCCGTCGGACCGGTAATGAGGTGCACGGTCCTGATTAGGTGAAAAGAGGCACCTGCTGGCAACTCGCGTCCTGTGTCTTTCTCTCCGCCGTCACGAGCGGCTGTGCTGAATCTGCTCTGTCTCTGCCGCCACAAGCGGGGGGGGGGGGAGTCCACCTGCTTTCTCCCACAACAAGCGGAGCCGTATGGTGAGGCCGCATACGTTGCGTTAGTAGCGCAGTGTCTGAGAGGCATCAGTTACGGAGGGGACAGCGTGTGTTTGGGGGATGGCTATTTCAGGTATATATAATTTTATGTATTTCATGTGCTGGGGAAATTCAGTATAATTAAGGAATATGTAATGGTGTATTTGTGTTATTTTAGAGCTTCCTGAGCAGTGCACCCAATGGTAGCTGGGGGGGAATCCAAGTGGGGGTGGCTGGGTTGCTGAACAGGTGTGTGGAAGTATAATCTTTTGGGTTTGTTTTCTGGTTATTGGCAGTTATTGGTGATTACTTATGTTTTTGTTTTCATTTCTTTTCTAGTTAGTGGGAAGCCTTGGTCTTTTTGTTTTGTTTATTTGGCTTTAAATAGTTTGTGATACCTATCTTATCGCCTGGTCTGTGAACTCCTCCTGCCTGCTAAACCAGCTGTCACTGGTTACTCCACATAGTTTGTACCAATAAAGCATTTATATTTTTACAACACTGCTTCCTGTGTGTATGTGCCTTTACGGTGTTGTGAACTGGGTCTCTGTGGTAACTGGGTGCTACAGTTTGGCGCTGTGAGTAGGGTACAATTAGGCAGTGACAGTTTGGTTGGGCCTAGTGCTGGAGGGGCAGGACTGGTGCGAAGGCAAACGATTTTAGACCAAGGCAGTGGGTCTCACAAAGTCTACACAGCTACAAGAGCCGGGGTCGTCAGCTGGTGAGGACGGTGCGAACGGTGAAGATGGAAGAACTTCAAGAGCAGCTACAGGCCCTGAAAGAGAGGGTGGTGGCAGACAAGGCAGCTATGGTGGCCTTAAAATACATTAATGACTCCTTGAATGTACAGTTGCAACAACATGGGTCTCCCGTTACATCCAGCGCCCCATCTTCCCCACAACCGGAGGAAACATCAGGGGTACTGGGGGATGGTGCTGCTGGTCCGAGGGGTAGAGAGGAAAGAAAGTGTCCGGTTTTCAATGAAGGGTCCTGTGCTGAGTTTTACGAGTGGTTGGATGAGATAAATGCAGTTTTGGGTTATCGTCATTTTGAGGATACTGAGAAGGCTATGTACATTCATGACCATTTGGGTGGGGAAGCCAGACAGGAGGTACGTTATCGGTCTCAGAGTGAGAGGAGAGACCCTAGGCGCATTCTGGAGATCCTGAAGGAAGTATATGGGCAGCCTGATTCCCTGACCAGATTGCAAAAACATATTTTTCGACCGGAGGCAGCGAGAAAGGGAATCTGTCAGGGAGTATTCACACGGGCTGATGGCTATTATTGATGATATTAATCATTGTGACATCAAGCAGGCCTGGTGTAGTGACTTTGCTTTACGTGACCAATTTGCCGAGAACGTTCGGGATTTAGCGCTCCATAGAGAGCTAAAGAAGGTGATTCGGCAGAATAATAAAATCACTTTCTTTGGGTTACGCGAGGAGGCATTGAGGTGGGAAGATGGAGAGCCAGCGGGTGGTCAGAGTCGGCGGGTGACAAACTCATGTGAGATGGGAGCTGGTGAGTCCAATACAATTGTTGCGGCTGCCCCCCCCCCCCCCGAACCTGACCCACTGCTGGTGGAAATTCTGCAAACTTTAAAGCAACAGCAGGTCCAGGTTGAGAGCACACTTAAGAAACAGCAGGCTCAGATTTTTGATTTAGCACAGAAAGTGTCTGATTTGTCTGGTCTAGGGATTAGCTGGCAGAGGGTACGTGGGGAGCAGCCGAGATTTGACGCTGATGGTCAGCCGATTTGTTTTAAATGTCGGGTTGCGGGTCACATGGCGCGACAGTGTTGGGTACGGGCACCAAACATAGGGGCAGCTCCGGTGTTGCGCCATGAGGTCTCCCGTGACAGGTTTGCCCAGGTAGCTGAGCAGCAGGGAAACTCTCCCCCCCTGTAGTAATGAGTCCAGCTACAGGTGAGGTTCAGTCGGGCTCACACTTTGAAGTTCCAAAGCAGGAATATGAATGTTTGGTCGGCAAATGTCCAACTGTGGAAATTTTGTTGGGTGATGTGAAGGTTAAATGCCTCCTAGACACTGGGTCTAACGTGTCAACTATTACAGAGACATTTTTTGAGCAGCATTTTAGGCCAACTCTGAAAACCTGTGAGTGGCTTTCCCTGTCGTCGGCAAATGGGTTGGGCATTCCTTACCTGGGGTGTTTCGAGAGGGATGTCTGTTCCTTGGGCAAGGTTGCAAGTGGGAGGGGCATTCTGGTTGTTCGGGACCCTACGGACATCGCAATATTCCATCGGAAAATAGCTGTTCCTTTCATATTGGGCATGAACGTAATCAAGCGGTTTTATGAAATGGAGCAGTTGGCATCAGATGTTGAGCAGGATTCGGCGTCTGATTCGGATGAAGTGTGGGGTTTGGCATTCTCGGTTTGCCAGCAGGAGCAGGCTGTTGCACCTATAGGCTTTGGCTATTCCGCCGTACCTTTCTGTGTTCCGGCTGGCTCCATGTGTTTTGTACCCGTGTCAGTTCCACCTGGGCAGACTTTGTTAGGCTCATTTGTGTGTGTGGAGTCATTGGGGGCGGGGGAGGGGAGCCTCCCGGGGGAGTTACTCGTTTCCAATGCAGTGCTTCCAGTGGCGAATGGACAGGTTGCGGTGCCGGTCATGAATGTAGGACAGGTGGATGCGAACATTGCATCTCAGACCTGCCTTTGCTCAATACATTCAGTGGAAGTGGTGTCAGGGGGTAATGCCCCTGTAGCATTTGAACGAGTAGGGCCGCAGGAAGAGAGAGTCTTTTTGTGCGAACAGACTGGTGCAGTAGTCCCTACTCATCCCCCTTGGTGATAGTGAGGAAGAAGGATGGGTCACTAAGGCTCTGTGTGGATTACAGGCAGCTTAATGCGAGAACACGGCGAGATGCGTTCCCTCTTCCACGTATCGAAGAGTCCTTGGATGCTTTGAGCGGGGCAAGGTGGTTTACCACCCTGGACCTGGCGAGTGGTTACCATCAAGTGGGAGTGGCTGAGAAAGATTGCAGTAAGACTGCATTCTGCACTCCTTTTGGCTTGTATAAATTTACACGGATGCCGTTTGGGCTCTGTAATGCGGCAGGTACCTTTCAGCGGTTGATGGAACGAATTTTGGGGGATCAGAGGTTCCAGTCGCTCCTCCTGTATCTGGATGACATTGTGGTGTTTTCGTCTACCATTGAGCAGCACCTTGAGCGCCTAGATTTGGTGTTGTCCCGGTTGGGGCAGTTTAATCTCAAGGTCAAGTTGAGTAAGTGCTCATTCTTTCAGTCCGAAGTTGTTTACCTGGGACATGTCATTTCAGCTACTGGAGTGGCTACTGATCCGGAGAAGATTCGGGCGGTTGCAGAGTGGCGTCGACCGCAGAGTGTGGCAGAGTTGAAATCATTCCTGGGTTTCGCTAGTTTCTACAGGAGGTTTGTGAGAAACTTTGCTAAATTGACAGTCCCCCTCCACGCTCTGTCCACACTGCTGTCAGTAAAAGGGGGGAGGAAAGCCTCTTTGCTCCCCGTGTTTGGCCAGTTGTGGGATGCAACCTGTGAAGATGCTTTTGAAACATTAAAACAAAAGTTAATTTCCGCTCCCGTGTTGGGGTATGCAGATTTTAGCAAGCCATTCTTCCTGGAGATTGACGCTAGCCATCAAGGGTTGGGGGCTGTTTTGTCGCAAGAGGGGGAGGGACAGCGACGGCCGGTTGCATACGCAAGTCGGGGCCTCCGGTCGTCGGAGCGGAATATGGAGAACTATAGCGCCATGAAACTGGAGCTGTTGGGGTTGAAGTTGGCTGTTACGGATACATTTAAGGATTATCTGATTGGGACCAAGTTCACAGTGTTTACTGATAACAATCCGCGAAGCCCTTTGAACACCGCAAAGCTTGGAGCTGTAGAACAGAGATGGGTGTCTGAACTTGCTCAGTTTGACTTTCAGTTGGTGTATCGGCCAGGTAGCCAGAATGCGGGGGCGGATGCTCTCTCTAGGCAGTATGTAGAGCAGAAGGGGACAGAGGGGGGAGGAGTGGCACAAAGTTTTCAGGACACACGTAGTGTTCTGTCCAAACCCCATCGAACGGCTCTGTGTCAGGAAACCAGTGCCAGCCCCCAGCAAGCTTCGATGTCTAGTTTTCCCTCATTTGACATGTCGGCCTTGGCTAGTCTGCAGCAGGTAGATTCCGTAATATCATCTTTTCGAACATACTGGGTGAGGGGTGTGAAACCTGGTAGGGACGAGAGGTTGCGGGAATGTGACAAAACAATTGGACTTCTTAGACAATGGGGAAGGATTGTGGAGCTTGGGGGTGTGCTGTACCGGACGCTGTGTGATCAGAAGGAGGGAGAGATTAAGCAGCTTTTTTTGCCAGCAGTATTGCACCGAGAGGTGCTTGCTCGCATGCACACTGACCATGGGCACCAAGGAGTGGAAAGAACATTCAAGTTGGTTCGAAGTCGGTGCTATTAGCCGGGAATGTTTGCAGACATTAAGGCTTTTTGCAAGACTTGTGAACGTTGTATTGTTGCTAAAGCACCACAGCCAAGGGTGGTTGCAGCATTGGGGAGTTTGTTGGCTTTTAGGCCGCTGGAAGTAGTTGCAATGGACTTCACCGTGCTGGAACCGTCGTCCGATGGACGAGAGAATGTCTTAGTTTTTACCGATGTGTTCTCCGAGTTTACGGTTGCGGTACCAACCAAAGACCAGCGTGCCATAACGGTCGCAAAGACACTGGTGAAATATTGGATTCAGCCCTATGGGGTCCCTTCAAGGTTGCACTCTGACCAGGGGAAATGCTTTGAGGCTGGGGTTGTCCAGTGTCTCTGTGGGTTGTATGGAATGAAAAAAAAGTCGCACAACCCCCTATCATGCCCAGGGCAACGGACAGTGTGAGCGTTTTAATAGGACGCTGCATGATCTGTTGCGTACCCTGCGCCCGGAGCAGAAAAGGAGGTGGGTTGAGTACCTTCTGGAGCTGCTGTATGCTTAAAACACCACTGAACATCAAAGTACTGGCTATTCGCCGTATTTTCTCATGTTCGGGAGGGCTCCAGTGGTTCCGCTGGATGTCTGGCTGGGACAGGATAGGGAGGATTTTGACGGTAATATGCACGAGTGGGTTGAGGAACATCAGAGGAGGTTGGGCTGTGCCTACGCTCAGGCTAGAAAGAACATGGAGCAGGCAGCGGAAGCTCATAAAAGGTATGCAGGCACACCTGTAGGTGACCATCCTTTACAGCCAGGCCAATTTGTGTATGTTAGGAATCGTCAGTTTTCAGGTTGGCATAAGATTCAGGATGTGTGGCTTCCCACCCCTCACCGAGTCATAGCTCAGCTAGGTGGTGACCTGCCTGTGTATTCTGTGGTCCCGATTGATTTCTCGAAACCCCAACGCAATCTCCATCGACATGAGTTGCGTGTTTGTGGGCCAGGCGTACAGATGGCAGAGCAGGAACTGGGGGACCGGGGAGTGTCTGGGTCCTCACTTCCTGATGTGGAGTCCGATTCGGACGACTCTCTGCTTGCGATGGTCTGGGCCGATGGGCCGGGGCCGCAGGGGAGCATTGGGAGGAAAAAAAGGAAAGGGAGCGGGAGGTTGCCGAGGTCTGCGGTAAGCCATCTAAGGGAGAAGGGAGTAGCTCCGGTGGGGGTGACGCAGTTGCAGCAGACTTGCGAGGCGGTGCTGAAACAGGTTCTTTCAGGGTTAGCTGAAGGATTGGGGAAGGGTGATGTGGGATCTGGAGGGGACATATGCCATCAGTGGGACACTGAGTGATTAAGGGGGGGGGGGGTGGATGTAACCAAGTGGAACTGACGGGGTGTAACTATTGGGTCCGTCGGACCGGTAATGAGGTGCACGGTCCTGATTTGGTGAAAAGAGGCACCTGCTGGCAACTCGCGTCCTGTGTCTTTCTCTCCGCCGTCACGAGCGGCTGTGCTGAATCTGCTCTGTAGCCGCCGCCACAGGCGGGGGGGGGGGGGGGGGGCGAGTCCACCTGCTTTCTCTCCCACAACAAGCGGAGCCGTATGGTGAGGCCGCATACGTTGCGTTAGTAGCGCAGTGTCTGAGAGGCATCAGTTACGGAGGGGACAGCGTGTGTTTTTGGGGGATGGCTATTTCAGGTATATATAATTTTATGTATTTCATGTGCTGGGGAAATTCAGTATAATTAAGGAATATGTAATGGTGTATTTGTGTTATTTTAGAGCTTCCTGAGCTGTGCACCCAATGGTAGCTGGGGGGAATCCAAGTGGGGGTGGCTGGGTTGCTGAACAGGTGTGTGGAAGTCAGTGGTGTATAGTAACGAAGTAGAAATACTTTGTTACTGTACTTAAGTAGTTTTTTTGGGTATCTGTACTTTACTACTTATATTTCTGTTGACTTTTACTTTTACTTCACTACATTTTGCAAAGAAAACTGATACTTTGACTCCGATACATTTCCCCTGAAACCTTCGTTACTCGCTACAAAATCAAATCTATCTTTAGAAACAAAATGAATCGTGAGACCAGCGTCGGGGACTGTAGTGGAACACAGACTGCAAGCAAGCAGGTTTGGTGAATCAGTGGTCCTAGCTTGCAAGTTAAATCATTGGTTAATCACATTAATGCACAATTGCAAACAAGTGCTCTCAAAGCCGCTGTGTTTTGATGCTACATGCTATAAGCTAGCAGGTGACTACATGAGTATAATTCCACTCTACGATGACTGATTTCATGATGGAAGCAGAAATGGAAGCGCCTGCTACTCCCGCAACAAACTACGGTGGTGACGAAGACCAACACCAGTGGATCGCTAGCGAGTTAGTGAGCTGAGGAAGTGTTGACAGTTGTGACACCATAGGATTGACGGGAGCCGAGAGAGCGCAGCGTTAGCATTAGCGTTAGCATTAGCGTTAGCGTTAGGGAAATCCTTCGCAGCTGTGCGCAAGCTGTCTCTGACGCTGAACACACCTCTACCTGCCTCAGCGGCCTGTGAAAGGCTATTTAGCATCGCAGGACTAGTCTTCAGCCCAAGAAGAGCGAGACTGAATTCTCGCAATTTTGAAAACTAACTTCTTTTGAAGATGAACAGGACATGTTTCAGTTTCAAGTAATGCCTGTGTTGCTGCTTTAGTATTGATCATGTTTTGATATTTGAGTCATGTTGTGGATGATCAGATGGAGTTATGATGGTAGCAGTCGCCCAATTGCAGATTCAGCTTGAGCAAAACTTTTGTCTATTGTGTTCAAATCAGGCCCATAGGAGTTTACAAGGCAGGTGTCCTTTCTCTAAACACTGACCTGATGCATCAAGTGGATATTTTTTGCTGAACATAATATGATGCATTTGCCCTCTACATCCTCTAGTCAGAATGAGCATACTTATAAACGCACTGTTACAACTCCTTCATAGTGTCATATTGCTTTTCGGAGAATTATGATGATAAGTTCATAGTAGATGCAAAAGTACACTTATGTACAATATATTATGTTGAACATTGTTGCTCCTGGATAGATCACAGCCAACCCAATTATGTTCAACACAGCTCCATGTCCTTGGTCATGGTGCCACAGCACTTAAAAGAATAAACTTCATAATTCTCAAAATTCTGACACTTTGCTTTTTTATTAACAGCATTTACTTGTACTTTTACTTTCAATGAACAGGTTATGATGTTCATTTAATGTTCAGGTTATGATGTACATTTAATATCAGAAAATTACTTTTGATATTTAAGTACTTTTGTACTTAAGTACAATAAATATCAGATACTTTAAGACTTTTACTCAAGTAGTATTCTAATAGGTGACTTTTTACTTTTACTGGAGTAGTTTTCCAGTAAGGTATCTTTACTTTTACTCAAGTATGGCTTTTGAGTACTTTATACACCACTGGTGGAAGTATAATCTTTTGGGTTTGTTTTCTGGTTATTGGTAGTTATTGGTGATTACTTATGTTTTTGTTTTCATTTCTTTTCTAGTTAGTGGGACGCTGCCTTGGTCTTTTTGTTTTGTTTATTTGGCTTTAAATTGTTTGTGATACCTATCTTATCGCCTGGTCTGTGAACTCCTCCTGCCTGCTAAACCAGCTGTCACTGGTTACTCCACATAGTTTGTACCAATAAAGCATTTATATTTTTACAACACTGCTTCCTGTGTGTAGGTGCCTTTACGGTGTTGTGAACCGGGTCTCTGTGGTAACTGGGTGCTACACTACTACTGCTATTCATGCTACTAAAAGTAGTAATACTACTACAGCTGTTACTACTACTGCTACTTCTTCTACTGCCATTACTATTACTACGACTACTTCTACTACTACTACTACTACTGTTATATTAAATACTACGACCAATACTGCTATTACTATGACTGCTGATACTACGTCTTCTACTACTTCTTCTAATTACTAATACTTCTGCTACTGATAATACTTCTACAACTACAAATATCATGACTGCTACTCGTACTTATTCTAATGCTACTAATACTTCTACTAATAATACTTATACTACAACTTATACTACTACAAATATCACCACTGATGAATTTTTTTAAGCCACAGAAACTGTTCAAATATCAAAATGTTCAGCTCTTTCAGGAGAGGTGTGATATGACTTTTCATATTTGTAATCTTTAAACTTTTTGAATTATTAAGGTTTTTGCAATTTGTTTTTGAATTGGATATCTATTTTCAGCAATGTTTTTGCGATTAATTTCAGTTTTCAGCATTCCAACGCATTTTCAGCAGGAAATGCTTTTTCTAGTGATCATTACTTTTGTTATTAGATGTTCTTCATCCACATGTTTTCATATTCAAATATCTTGCAACATTAGTGTGTACGGAATGTCATGTTTTAATTTTGGGACACACACACACACACGCAGTTTTGCCAACTTGGAGCCTCTCTCGCTGGACTCGGCGTAAACCCAGTCACTATAGGCTGTCTCACTAGGCGCACACAGCCAGGGCTGAGTTACTATGGTAACGGGCATTGGTGTCACCAGGTCAGTTTGTCGAGGCTGAATGCTGAATGTTCTGACTGTTGTTGTCGGTGACACAAGTTACAGAAGAGGAGAAATGGCAGAGCGATGTATATTTTTCAATGATTAAGACGTAGGCTACTTTACACTTGATTAAGATGCTAGAGTATAGCTTCAGTTTTTCAGACTGGTTTCGTTTTAGTTTCTACATATTTCGGTTTTTGTTTGTTTTTGTTAGGGCCAGGTATGATTTCTAAGAAGGGTGTAGCTACATACACAAACACAATAAATGGGTAATAATGATAAATAGATGAATGTACGTTAGTGTCTGATATGAAGTGACAGCAGGATCTCCTGGAGGGTCCATTCAGCTTCTGTGATTCAATGACACGAGAGTTGACGGAAAATCATCTCATTTATTAAAGTTATAAAATTAAAATTGAAACAAGTTTGTTTTTATTTATTTAATTTTTTTTACCATGGCGATGGTTCGTTTTCTTAAGGAAAGACACCCCAAGAAAAAACATAACTTTTCATGCACTTATTCATTTTGGGTTGATGTCTTCTTTCAGACTGTACTTGTATTGCACCTTTCTAGTCTTTCCAACTACTCATCCACCTCACACTACAGATCATCATTCACACACTGAATGGCAACTGCCTGTCCGACTCTCCACACATGCATACAGGGAGCATTGTTGGGATTAAGTTTCTTGCTCAACTGCGATACCGGAGACGGGGATCAAACCGCCGATCCTCTAATTGAGGGACGGCCCTGCTCTCCACTTAGCCACAGTTGCCCACAAGTGGAAAGAAAACATTTTAAAATACATATGTAGGTATTTACTTACTACTTTGGCTATTTGTGTCTGTAGATTTCTCCTAAACTCACCAAAAGTTACCATTAGATAATGCCTAATTTGCACATTTAAACATAAAATCTTTTAATCCCCCAAAAAATAATAGTCCTATGTAAGTAATCAACTGTGGAAGTTTCATGGTGATATGTATTAGTTAAATCGTTTAGTTTACGTTTACGTTAATAAGCCTTTTAGATGCTCTACATTAGAACCCTCAAATCAGGACAAGGAGCATACAAACAGTTTGGGACCTACTGGTCTAGCCCACACAAACAGTATTTGATGGAGAGTGAGCAGAAGTCTAATCTGAGTTCAAACCACCTGCCACTACTGAGTATTTTGTAGTGTTTTAACAGGAATGTTCTTTTTAACAGTCAAATTGAACATTAGTGCACTGATCAGTCTAATAGCGCCGTCATCACTGTTAGCACAGAGGAACGATGGGAATCAAATACTTGCGGAGACAGGCGGTCCTTGGTGTATTCTATGATTTATAGGAGTGGAATGACGAGTATGGTTTCCTTTTTGAAGGAAATTTCTGAACATTTCACAAGACGATGGAATTCTTTGGTGGCACGGCTGCAGCCTGAGAGAAGTTGTTTAATGTGGAAAAACATTGAGTTATTTCTCTGTTGGAGGGCTTACACTTGGAAAGTGCTACTTTGTCTGGAATGCTGCGATATGGATTCAGCCATCATCTTAAACATTTCCTCATTCTTCTCTCATCTTGCCTTGTGTATAATGAGTTTGGGTGCATGAGTTTAGGTTTCACAACAGAAACTTTCGGCACTTTCTTTTCTACAAGTGTAGACCTAGTGAGCTCGGTTTACATAAATCCCTAAGCAGTTTGCATTTGGGCAGAATATTTACATAATTACTATGAGAGACACTAAGCTAGAAGCTGTTAAAAGGTGCATGAATTATTGATAATGTGAATTGTGTGTCATGAACATTTTTTTCCCAGATACTTTACATTCAGAAAAACTACATGTTTAGAACTTACTTTCAAAGTAAAAGTGACTCCTCTTGAAATAAAGAAACAATTCACAAATAATTCACAAAACACAAAATGACCATATGTATGTCACCGCGTGTTACCTTAAATCCTTGTTGCATGCCTCCACAATGAACTGAGAATACAAAATCGAGTAAAGTCTCAATGAAGTAAAGTAAATAAATTAGTTTATTAACAGCTATCAAAATGTGTTCAAAAACTCTCACACCACTGGTGCAGCATAATCCAAGTCTCGCTTACGCAGTCATTTAACACTCTTCGGCCACTAGCATCTTATTCTTGTGCAGGCCAGCTGTCAGTCTGTGGAGGATATAGTTTTGCCATTATTATGGAGACCGTATATAATTATACACGGTCTCCATTTAACTTTATTTCATCGAGACTTTTCTCCATTTTTGAAACCTTTGTTCACCGTGGAGGCATGCTAGAAAAACTAAGTTTTCTTCTAGAATTCAAGGTAACATTGGGAGAGTAATTTATATACATATGGTCATTTTGTGTTGCTAATATAAGAGCAACATCACCAGGACCTCAGCAGAGGTATATCCAGCATCCCTGCCGACACTCAAACAAGTTCCTCCGATGGCATGCTGGGAAAATGCAGTGATCATCCATTCTGGCCTGAGAAAGGAAATAACCACACCGTGTCTCGCTATGATCAGGGCAGCGGTATTTGTGAAAAGCAGCAGGAACATGTAATGTGTGTTCGAGAGAGTCCCAGCTGGGCAAATAACAGTGCATTGTTTTGAACGAGTACTTTGGCGGAGGCGGAAACCCCCCAGTGGATGTGCTGAAATTGATTTGGTGCGGTGCCTTCAGGGAGCACACTTGGCCAGGCATTTATGACAATTCAGCACACCACTCACACAGCAGTACAACCCTCAACAAGGTGAGGATGACAATACACAATATGCTTTTCCATTACATAGTTTTCATATCAAGGACAAAGGAACAGGTGTCATGTTGACTGACCCTAACTGAAAAAAAAACAGCCAAAAAGGTCCAAAATAGATTTTTACAAGGACACACTTTGCTGCCTTTGTGATGATTATTTCTTTATGGGTTGGATGTACTCTGGGCTGTTTTGTGGCCTCAGATGTGGTTTAGTGTCTCTACAAGCCAACTTTTCACTAAGACTGAATTGTCTAGTTTGTATAGGAAGATGTGGCAAGGAAGAAAAGGACAAAAGGCTGCCAGAAGGTCGCAGTTCTGTAGAGCTACAACCAGTACAATTGCTGATTCAATTCTTTCATATGTTTTCTGCTTTAAAATGATGACACAAGTGTAAACCTCTGTGCTGTAAACCACACTTTTTTAAGCATCATGAGAAATTATTTTTACAAAAGGGAAGAGAAAAGAGACTCACCACATAAATATCCATTTATGGACAAATGTGGAAACTGTCACTAATGATGCATTCCAATTCAACAGATTTATTGTAAATATCAGATGCCTCCATTTATTTATGTTGGAAGAGAACAAAATATATCAGAGTCAGTTCTAACAGACGAGGTCGCAAATGGTGCATTATGCAGCCACTTAGACACATTTTACAGCTGAGATATTGCGTGAATAAGTGAATGCAGACAGATGCAACCAATGTGCTTTTGGTTTGAAAGAACGGTGGCTAAGGAGGAGAGGAGGAGGAGCCGTAGGAACGCAAAAGTGATGGAAACACAGCGAGGGACAAAATATTAAAGAAAGTAAAAAGGGACACATTGGCTGCTTGATGAAGGCCTATGAGCGATGTTAGAATCCACAAGAACGCGGCTGTGACTTATCCTGATGTATCTTTGCCCTGTGGAAGTGATGCATCGTACCCCCCCCCCCCCAAACACACACACACACACACCAGAGGAAATGAATGCAGCCTGTCTGCAGGTTAATTAAAAGGACATGGTAAACCAACGAGATAAAGGTCTTGTCTCAGTAATATAGGGACAGATACATGATGAGTCAGCACATGGCAGTGGCAGATAGGGGATGGGGGCTACTACAAAGTGCAATGGTATAGGCGGTCTCCTATATCTAAAAATATCCCAGCTAAAAACCATTGTCACACTCATGGCTGAAATATTTCATAAAGGGAGGAACAGGATAGCTCCTCAATCATCTCTCCACAATCCTTTGTGACGTGAAACCCAATTCACCTCAAAGCATTTTGAGGCACACACACACACCTATTCAAGATAAAATGTTCACATTTTGGATACTCACTATCAAGTAAAGTCAGGCCAGTTAACCATCTAGGCCAGCGGTTCCCAAACTTTTTAGGCCACGCACCCCCTTCTACATCCCGACCGGGTTCACGCACCCCCAACCCCCCCCCCCCCCACACACACACACACACACCTTAAAAAAAAAAAAGCAACATAGCCGCATAACAATCGGACAAATGAGAGAACAGTTTGCTCGCGGGGGATGTTGTTTGTTTACAAGATAAAAAACACAAAAACTCTTCCTGCACCGTGCCTTCGAAAAGGTAACGGACGTAACGTTACAAAGGTAACGGACGATTGGCCAGATTGGCCACATCTGTAGGCTCGTCTACTTGCGGAGAGTAAAACTCACTCTTCTTCACGCGACCGCAGAAATGCGCTCATCCACGCACGGGAACAACACCGAGTTGTAATATATACCTCCATAACACCCCGCCACTCTCGGCTCATACCTCCCCAGCAACGAGGCACATCACCCGGTCACAATACCTCCAGAATGTCCCCCGGGTGAAATCCAGGACTTGGTTTTATGGTTCCGAGTGGCGGGCGCTCACTCGTTGGCGCTGGGACGCGAGGTCTCCAGCCGTCCCCGCCGTGAGGCGCCCGATCGTCAGGTCTTCAGCCCTCGGAACAGGCCGCGGGTCAATAACTCGTGGGTGGCGGGGCAGAGGCGAGGCAGATCACAGAAAAATAATAAAGACTAGAGTACGGCAAAGATATGTTGATGAGAAGCGTATTTGTACGTCAAACACAAACGTAATCAGGGAGAAAATATGTTCGTGGTAAAACGTAATTGAGAATGCATTTTAGTTTTGGGGGAACGTAATTTTTAGGAGACAGGACTGCACCGCCATTACATTTTTCCTCTCGCGCACCCCCTAGAGGCAGCTCGCGCACCCCCAGGGGTGCGCGCACCCCACTTTGGGAATCCCTGATCTAGGCAGTGCAGAAACAATATCACTTTGTTGGCAGACAGCAGAACAGGCAGCCAATCAAGCCTTTGTTGAAACGGAGCCATAGTTTTGCTTTGCTTTGATTGGCTCAATCAAAGGCTGGAGCATTGGTCAGGAGGGAAAAAAGTTTAAGAACAAGACCTGGACCGACAAGGAAAAAAACCTCGAAATCACTAAGGCATTATAATGAAAAAAAGAAAAGTTTGAACAAACTGGAAAAAGTTAGCAGCTAGTGTGGCAGGTGACTATTGATTTATCTGCCAAAGAGAAATTGCGTCGCATTTGTCGAGTGCTGATTTCAGTCCCTGGTGGAGGGTGTATGGCAGGACACTTTAACAAAGTTATCGCTACACTGTAGTGCTGAACACACCATGAGGGGGAAAGCAAGAGAAGGTAGGCTACAGCCTGCTGCCCTCTCTCTGTCTTTGGGTTCCCCACTTCCCCCTCCCCCCTCATCTCCCATCTCCCGGCCCTGTGCAACCCTTCCACCTCTACTGTTATTTTGCCCAGCACGACTATCAATACTTAATGTTGATGCACCAGCCAGACTCCTGAGAACATTGCTGGCCCGAGAGAGTGTGTGTGTGCGCACACACAGACAAATATACACACAGGCTACATCTCTTACTGAGCAAATAAAGGTGTTCAGGAGCCTCTCTCTCAAATGACAGGTGGCAGTGTTATCCAGGGGGGACGCAGCCTGTGACATTGTCCCTTTTGTCCCCAAGCCAAGTGGATGGGATGAAACAGAGGAGGAGGGAGAGGCAAAAGACGGGTATGGGAGGGGGGCTGCTCTGAGGCTGCGTTAATCAACAGGTCAATGTAGGTACACAGACGACAGACTGACATGGGGAGGACATGCACAGGGTTTGCATTTTAATCTTGCACTTTAGTCCGAGCCCAAGATCAAAAGTAGAAGTCCTTAAGAAATTTGACCGTCCACACGAAAACGCAACCCGGAGTTTTCAAACGTATCCGTCCTCGGGAGCGTTTGCAAACTCCTCCGTTTTCGGTGCTCAAAAACGCCGGCGTAGTGTGGACGCTAGGGGTGTAACAATACGCGTATTCGTATTGAACCGTTCGGTACGAGGCTCACGGTTCGGTACGCATGACGAACCGAACAATACATTTGAATCAAAAAAAATTCAAATATTTTTTTTAAAAACCTTTATTTAACCAGGTAGTTCCATTGAGATTAAAAATCTCTTTTGCAAGATGTAAGTAACAATACAAGATGTAAGCAAGATGTAAGTAACAATACCACATAACATTAAGGAGCAGTTTTTGTTTTTTAAGCTTATGTGTTGCTAAGATGGGTCACTCAGGTATAGTTCATTGTTCATTCATCATTGTTCATAGTCAAAGAATAACTTTATGATGTTAGTTGTAATGAATAAATATATTTTAAAATCAAGTACATTTCTCTGGCATTTATAGTTTTCTACTGTACCGAAAGTACCGAACCGTGGCTCCACTGTATCGTACCGAACCCAACCGTGAATTTTGTGAACCGTTACACCCCTAGTGGACACTCAGTGTAAACGTAGAAAAACATGTGTTTTCAAATGGAAACGGAGTAATGTGGACATGGCCTAAGATTCTATCTGATCACAGTCCAACTACAAAGTGCTGCAGAGCATCCTGGTGAGACCCAGCAATGTGTGCTTCAGGATACTAGCATGGTACTTGTATTTTTCTCCCACTTCTGCTTGATCAACCAGTCAGACTGCCTGCTTTGATCTAAAGACACCCTGCAGCGACTGACCAGCCTCCCCAAATACCTTCTCCCGCTGGGCAGACCGGCTTAAACTGGTCCAGACCATATTTTGATCTGGTAATGCCCCGTAGACACGTTGGATCTGTTCACCAAATTACATAACACCCCCCATCCTCTTCAGTCACCAAGCACCCTAAGTCATTGTTGCCTTGTCTCAAAATTGTTATGGATGTTTTATAATGCTGCCATGAGCAAGAAGCAGACATGCATGTTTCCTTTCCAATGACATCAATGTCCAAGTGACATATAAACAGCTAGCTACTAGCATATAAACGGTTAGTGATGCTGAGTATTGCATTCGTAGTTACAACATGTTGTGGGTCCTCAGAATGGACCCAGTCTCAGTCCTATCATAGACAGTCAGTGCCTCTAAGCATGTAAATGAACAGGTGATATGACACCATTTTTTTCTTTGCTGCCATGTAGTTTGATTTTGAAGATGCGGGGCCTGTGGATGATTTGTGTGTAGTCTGGAGGAAGATAAATGCTCTAGGCATATTTTGTGGATGTTCAACACTTAAGCTTGTCACAAGAATCTATTTGAATGGGGCATTATGGCAAACTGTAGCACAAACAGACTGATGACAGAGAGGATTTATATCCATGTTCGCACTACTCATTAGCTATATCTTAGCCCATTTGAAATGCTGTCATATTCTGTGTAACTTAGTCTGAATTGTGGTTTTACAGCAGACCATCTCTTGTAAGTCAAACTCTTAAAAAGCTATACATGAAATGTATTATATGCTGTGTGACTTGCATCCAGAGCATGTCATCAGCTTGTTGAATGAGCTCTTATTGATGGTGGTTCTGTATAATACTCCAATTCCTATAAATTCCCATTCAAATCTGGTTTTGTGCTAAATCCTGGATAATTGATGGGAAAACGTTTCCTGGTTTGGGTCGTAATATCAGCTCTCAGGTGATATACAGTACGTATCAGACTGAAAGTAGCGCATGTTGAAATCAACACAGCAACATTTTGTATCATTTACCTCCAAACAATGTTTAACAATTCGAATTTTTTACAGCATTTTACATTTATTTATTAAATGTGAAGAAAATGTTGAATCAAACTTTCAAATTTAAATCTAAATGTTAAATCTAACTTTTAAATTTAGGTCTAACTGTTAACTTTTAGATTTAGATTTAATCGTTAGATTTCACTCTCCATGTAAAATATCAATCTAAACATTAAATGTTAAATATAGATATATAATGGGTAGTAATGTAACGGATCACGGATCGATCCATAATCGGTTTGGGTCACTTGTGAACCGCGGATCAATTGAGTATTTATTTTTTTGTTTTTATGGTTTAATCATCATAGGGTGTAATAAAGTTGTACTGCTGCTGTTCCTTTTCAAGTAACAAGTGCCCGAATATCAATGCAGTGAACAGACATAAAGCAGTACTGTGTTCACGAGAACGGAGCATGTTAAAAGCGTTTAACGCTTTAACGCATTTAACGGTGAAAGTCATGGCGAGCGGAGGAGGAGCGGAGGAACTTGAGAAGCCCCCGGCGCCATTTCAGTAGCAAGTTTGGGAGCATTTTGTCTTCCCTGTAACTTATGATGGATAAGGGTCGTGGACAAAACCGTTACGAATGTAGGTGTTGTTTAAAGAGAAATATACGACAACGGCATTACATCGTGCATGTCCACACATATGAAGCGCCAGCGTCCCGGTCTATCAGCGACGGGGACACTCCGTTGTGGAAAACAAAGGATTTCAAAATCTGAGTCACACAGACAGGTTCTGTAGACACGCCCCCTCTGTGAGAGTCACACAGACAGGTGCTGTAGACACGCCCCCTCTGTGAGAGTCACATAGACAGGTGCTGTAGACACGCCCCCTATGTGAGAGTCACACAGACAGGTGCTGTAAACACGCCCCCTCTGTGAGAGTCACACAGACAGCTGCTGTAGACACGCCCCCTCTGTGAGAGTCACACAGACAGGTGCTGTAGACACGCCCCCTCTGTGAGAGTCACACAGACAGGTGCTGTAGACACGCCCCCTCTGTGAGAGTCACACAGACAGGTGCTGTAGACACGCCCCCTCTGTGAGAGTCACATAGACAGGCGCTGTAGACACGCCCCCTCTGTGAGAGTCACATAGACAGGTGCTGTAGACACGCCCCCTCTGTGAGAGTCACATAGACAGGTGCTGTAGACACACCCCCTCTGTGAGAGTCACATAGACAGGTGCTGTAGACACGCCCCCTCTGTGAGAGTCACATAGACAGGTGATGTAGACACGCCCCCTCTGTGAGAGTCACACAGACAGGTGATGTAGACATGCCCCCTCTGTGAGAGTCACACAGACAGGTGCTGTAGACACGCCCACTCTGGGAGAGTCACAGAGACAGGTGCTGTAGACACGCCCACTCTGGGAGAGTCACACAGACAGGTGCTGTAGACACGCCCACTCTGGGAGAGTCACACAGACACACACCTGGTGCAGGTGCTGACAGAAGCAGCACAGTGGAAGCTAGACAGGCCCAATAGTAATATCCCAGTCACCACAGAAAGGTCTACCCTCTCCACAGACAATGGAGATATTCTCATCTTTTTGAAAACATTTTTTAAAGTTGTAGACCATTTCACAGTAATGTAAACATTATTGTGTATTTGAATGATTTAACCTGACAGGAAGTAAACAGACCCAAGTTGTTGCCGAGCAGTTCAGTTCAGTGTAAACAGTGGAAGCTAGCTCACTGGCTGTTTCTTTCTTTCAACATTGATCAAAGGACGAGGGTATCAACATACCTCATGTTGCACTTAAACTTAACAGAATTGAGTATTCTGGAATGTTTTATTTATTTTTATTCATTTCATTTTGTTTCAAATTGGAATCAATATTTTAGTTTTTATGTAAGACTATAGCCCAAAGTTCTGTGCTTTAAGTGTTCTTGAAGTTGTTTTAATAAATAAATGGAAAGCAAAGTTATATTTGACTCCTCCCCTTTTCTTTGCTGATTTGAAAAATGATCCGAACCGTGATCGGAACCGAACCGTGAGGTTTGTGATCCGTTGCACCCTTAATGCTGGGTAAAACTAAATATTTAAGTTACATGCAAACTCACACTGTCAGCGGAAGTAGTAAAATAAGAGCATGATGAAGAGAATGAGTGCTGGCAAACCACCAGTTAAAACCAATAAAGAAGAAATCATACCGCTTTTGTAAATGTTGTTTGGAGCTAAATGTGGCAAAATGTTTCTGATAATTTTTAAGCATGCGTCACTATGATCGGTGCCCCATGTTTTCCTATGTCCTATAAAGGCTCAGAGAAGGTTAAGAGATAAAAACACCTCACTGAGAACAGGTCAACAGAAGAAGACAGCAGATAGTTTGAAAGAAGAAGATCAGCTGAAAATGTGAACAGATAAAGAAGAGTGCAGCAGCCTGTGCTTAATCAAACAGAATGGCAATTAGTGTGCAGAGCCAAGTCTCCTCTTTTAACCCAAAGCTGCTCTGTCTATAAAACTTAGCTAATTACGACATCTCACATCAGGACATTTTTGTCCTTCTGCCAGCTAACTTCCATGTTGTGCCAAGATGTATGTTGTTATAGCATCAATAATACGACAGCTTCATATCCCCATTCTAAAGTAAGAATTTAGGAGCTGGATGTCCAATCCTGATGCATGTACTGCACAGATACTATTGGTGCACCTCTACATGGCCTCAGCCAGCCAAAGTTGGGCACTATATGGGCCAAAACAATCGGCTCTCCAACTGTAATGTTCCCTCTGATTTTCTGTCTGGGGAAAATGCAAGTTCCCCTTTGGCCGTTCACACCACATCAGGCTTTTTGGAGCTACTCCGCCGCTATGGTGGTGTCCTAATCTGGTGCTAAGAGTTCAAGCTGTCGTAATCACGCTCATGAGATTACATAACCATGTTTTATTGGTTCCCTGGGTGGTCTGGGGCCCCAGATACACACCAGTTGATTATTTGGGTAATGAACAGCCTTGTACATGTCTCAGTAGAAGACAGACTTTGAAGAGATAACAGAATATGGAGTGAATGGCCAAGCAATACCACTGAGATATTACACATGAACAAGGAGAGATGAGGGGCTTTCTACATAAGGCTGTCTGAGTGGAAAGACGAGTGAATTTTATCAAGAAAATAATGATTTTTAAATATAATAGCAATGTTTTGTTTTGTCTTTTTATTTTATTTTTTAATTGCTTGCATGAAGCTCTGCCCCTGAGATTAAGTTCCAAACCCCATCATCATATACGGTACTTCTCTGCCAAAATTTATAAAAGTTTGAGTGCATGGGGGAAAAAAACATCTATCATTCACACACACACACACACACACCACAAGCAGAATCTCCAGAACTTGGTTGAATCCCTTTCATCTTTTATTAATTATTTGCATCTCAGTCAAAGTCCTGTCATTTCACACTGAGGATGTTTGAATCATTTTATCAACAAAAAACTCATTACATTTAGACTCCAAAGAGGGTTGAAATGTTGACTGTGTATATATATATATATATATATTTTTTTTTAAAGAAGCATAAACAAATTCACATTGACATTGCGTCCTATAATTGCAGCTGCATTTGTGCATCGACTATAGAACCTGTTCACTCTCATGTGCCTCTTTGGCTGTTTAAAAGTGTGTGTGTGTGTGTGTGTGTGTGTGTGTGTGTGTGTGTGTGTGTGTGTGTGTGTGTGTGTGTGTGTGTGCGTGTGCGTGTGTGCGCGCGCGCGCGTGCGCTTGCGCTTGCGTGTGTATGGGCGGTTTTTCAACCGTGTGTTTGAACTGTCAGTCAAAGTAAATAGCAATTATTCAAAGAAAATAACCAAACTCTTGTTTACACCGGTGCTCTCTCAATGCAGAAAAAGGGCCAATTTGGTAAATCTAGCAGATGTGTCCATCCGTGTGGAATTTAAAAGGTAAAAGGCAATATTGTGACGGTGACATTTTGTATGAAATACACTGCAGTGCACTGGCAAAATGCTTTGAGGTGTGCAGATCAGAATAAGGGGTTGAGAAAGGAAAGGGTCTGAGTTCATCTTTCATGGCAAATGGTTGATATGTATTTGAAAAACATACTTCTGGCTCATTCCTGACCCTTGGGTGTTGTTGCTCGGTGCTCCCTGTTTTGGCTTAGTAGCTGCTGGCTAATCCGGGGAGCATTCAAAGAGCGGAGCCAATGTATTGTCTTGTACTGTCAATGCTGTTCATTTCATAATCATAGTACAGAAACAAAGTTGATACCGATATGCAAGACCAAAACAGAGTACTCTTCTTGAAATATTTCATTTTCTGGGCTCACAAATCCAATGTAAGTCTAAGAAAACCACACAAAATAGAAAGAAAATACATAAACGTGTCAGGCTGTAAGCAGACGGAGCTTGATTTGAATATATATCTATATAGATATATATATAAAGAAGCATGAATTAATTCACACATACATTGCGTCCTGAAATTGCAGCTGCACCGACAATAGCACATGTTCACTCTCAAACTAGTGTGCCTCTTTGGCTGTTTACGTGTGTGTGTGTGTGTGTGTATAAAGAGAGATAAACTGAATCAGATCTAATCAGAGCTTGATTGGATGGTACCAATACAATGCTATATTGAGCTGTGTCGACTCGTTTCGTGGTTATTATTTTTGTATCGTATCGCAGACCATGAATTGTCACATAGATTGAATTGCCTTTAGTGGTAAAGATGCACACCCTTTACAACAGAGGTGGACTGGCCATTTTCCCAGGCCGACGTGCCTTTTGGTCAGACCGTCAGACCTTCTGACCTTTTGTCTGACCTGCCCATAAAAGATTGGGCCATTGTCTATGAATTATTAATTCATTCATTTAAAGAAACAGTATGTTGGATTAAGGGGGATTTATTGACAGAAATGGAATATAATATTCACATTTGCATGAGTGAATATTGACCTGAAACTAAGAAGCGTTGTGTTTGGTTTCCTTAGACAGAGCCGTTTATATCCACATTGGCTCTCGAGGGAGCCTTTAGTGCTTTCATGTGAAGGTCACCGTAGTTCTCCGACACGCTTGGACAGTGAGGGGTGAGCAGAGGGGTGTTCAGTTGGATGCGATCTGCAACCTCACCACTAGATGCCATTAAATCTTACTGGGATGGCCCAATCACATCTCCCCCTTTGGGCTAATTGCCTTTACTGCGCATCTGCAATTAACATTCCCAAGGAATTCCGGCAAAAAAAAGACAGGACAGTCCTATAATTGCAGCTGCATTTGTGCATCGACTATAGAACCTGTTCACTCTCATGTGCATAATAACATCAAAATATAATTTCCTAAATATATATATATATATATATATATATATATATGCCAGGGCCATTTTTTGTCCCAGTCCACTCCTGCCCAACAATAACAGATACAACACTGGACCAGAGTAAAACCAACAAGAACTAGCAGAAAAAATGCTTTAAAAACGTCACCTTTAGAATGAGAAGGGGCATTTATTCATTCACTTTATGGGAACAGAGTAGGGATGCTATGATGGATTGTTCAATCTGTGTAATGTACTTTGTTAAAGAAGACTGTTGTATTGGCTGGAGAAGGTAAGTGGGTTTTTTTCTTTCCCCCTTCCCCTACTCCAATAAATGTTGCAAATACCTGGAGGGCTGTTCCTCATAATGACACATCACCTGGTCCAATTTTGACACTACATGGACACCATTTCAATGTCTCTGTGTGATCACATGACAAGGTGTTCTGAGTTAATCATGACTTTCTCATTTTCTTTTTGGTCAGAATGTTTCAAATGTGATCCTAATGGAGCTACAAAGGTGAAGGTATTCACGGCTGGTTCAACACCATTTTCACTCCCCACTCGTCAGACACTGTCCCTATGCTTCAAGCTACGATGCTGTAGGTTTTTCTCTAGAGTCAGTTTTGGACGTGGCAGGTACAGCTTGTAAGTTTCCACTCCTTAAATGCATAGTGTCTTTTTAAAATAGACCTATGTCTTTACAGGAAGTCAGTTTAGGAAAAGAGTGTGGTGGATATTAACTTAAATGACGAACGACTAACTTCACTACAGAGTGACTGACGATTCAGTGGGGCCTGATGACAGACTTGAAAAAAAGTCTACATTTACCTTTATTTTTGCACGGGACACAACCAGATGTCTCTGAAACCAGCATAATAACATCAAAATATAATTTCCTAAATAATTCTGAGAGTTTATTATTATGTGAAAGTGAGACCACCGCTCTACGAGCCTTTACACAGCATATTGGACAAGTGAAAGAGCAATGTTCAAAATCACCACCCACATGTTTGTCTTCGTATAGAAGAGGTGGGTTTTGGTGCTGGTGTAACCAAACCATGGGAGTGCAAATGATGAGAGAAACTGAGAGCTTATAGCATTCTGTTGTCAGATGTTTTACCATGTTGGAGCTTCAGGAACTCTGCTTGAGTGGAAATGACTGCTGACGTTCCTGTTTTACATGATTAAAGTGAACAAGAGGGGGGGAAATGGGAAAGTAAAGGGAGAAACGATGGGATGGATGACATACAGTCGGGCCGACAAAGTGCCAAGCTTTGCTCATGGTGCAGCAGAGAACGTGGAATCCGGCTTAGCTTGCTGAGCCGCCATGACACCCCTTGAACAGTGAGGATGAGAAGTCAGTGAAGAGACAAACTTCAAGTTTCGTCAAAAACACAGCATTGCATTGTAAAATTGAGTACTGCAAACATGTTCCGAAAATTATTTATTGAAAATGTTTTGAAATAACCTAAAGTCTGAATTCATATGCTATTATTTCCCAAGAACATGGATAAAAACACTTCTGCAGAGGCAGTTAATCACGATTGCCTTGAGCAATTTAAAGCATCCTTGATGCGCAGGCTTTGGTCTATGTCACCAGATATGCAAAACCACGACATTCTTGCCAATCTCCAGTGAATAACCACCATTAATAATGAATGTCATTTCCAAGGGCATACTGCAGGCTGGATCAAGCCTGCTTGAACCTTGTGGGCACATTAAAAGCATGTGGGTGGATTGTACAGGATTCTTCATGAGGTCCAGGGACAGTCTCCAGTGGAAGATATAGAATTGCTTTACTGCTGTGTTCCAAACTGTGTTTTCAGTGAGGATCTGACCAATTTACAAGGCCAGAGGGGCTTGGCAAAGTATTAGTGCACATCATCTGATGTAACATAAGGTTGTGTTTTATCTCACATGCCTCAATGGGACTGACCTCAGCTGTCCTGTGGTTGGTGGAGAGGGGAGAGTTGGGTCGATGGTGCCGTGACACTAGCAGCACTTTGAAATCAGCTTTTGTTGTACTGTTCATACAGCATCAAAACCAGATGAAAACATTTCAAACTTTACATGGGCTAGAAACAGCTGTTGTTTTGATGTTTTTCATTCATGTGACAGCTTAGCTTTTGAAAAGTAAGTATCTGTGTCACTGTTGACAGTCTGGACACAGGGCTAAGGAAATGGGTTTTTTTGGTTTAGCACCGGCACATACACATTTTATTCTCCATTTCACCACCGTAAGGCGAAGCAGCTTTTTATCATATCAAGATTTGAGTCCCAACCCTGATGGAGAGCTGGCAATTAAACCAAGAACTAAAAAGATATGCATATTTGTCCTTGAATCTCAACGGCCTACTCCGTTCTTTCATGTACTTTTCTTTTCATCACTAAGTACTAACGTAGCCAAAGGAGTCTGGTGTTGGGAGTACATTCCCTTTACTGTTCTCACTTGTTAAAAGTTAGCGCATCATCCTTTCTTTTAACTGTAGACCTTGTCTCACACAAATCATTGGTTGTGCATTAATTTAATTGTCAGGATCCAGGATCCCGGTCTGACCCAGTGTGTGTTTCCCCTGATCTCCTCTCCTCATGTGTCCTGTCATTCCCCTGTTTGTTATGGTGTGCCATGTGCTCTGTTTGTCCTCTGCCTCCAGACACCTCCCATGGCCGCACCCTTAATTGTGCACAGCTGAGGACACTCCAGCTGATCACCTCCTGCAGCCTGACACACCAGACTCAGGGCCCACTAATGAGTCTCCTGTCACTACATAAGCTCTGGCCCTGCAGTCTGGGGTTGTCAGGTCGTACCGTCTTTCACCCGCTGAAACCCCGTGGCATCCTCTGCCCTCCTTGTGTTTGTGGCTTACACTCCGCCGCTCTGCCCTCCTTGTGGTCTGCGGATTACACTCTGCCGCTCTACCCGCCGTGTGTTAAACGGACTACACTCGCCGTCAAGCTGCCAGGCCTCCGGTGTCGAGCCACGGGCCTCACACCGTCGATCCGTCTACTCTCTGGTATCGAGCCACGGGACTTCACGCCGTCAACCCACCAGCCCTCCGGTGTCGAGCCACGGGCCTCACACCGTCGATCTGCCGCTCGGGTGTCGGACCACGGGCTCCACACCTGGACGCACAGTCTAAATAAAACCTGTTAATATTCACTTCTGTCTCCTGTGGTCTTGCGTCTGGGTCCTACCTGTGAACTCCCGTGACATTAAGAGTGAAAGGCTGGAAGTTAGACTCATATAACACATCATTGAAAATATATCCTGTATTTTATATGAGGTAAATGAGACATTTCATTTATTAGAAATATTGTCATGCTCAGTAATTTGTGATACTGTGTTTTTAATTACAAAAAATGTTCATGTGTATAAATTGCATTGGTGTGAGTCAGAAGAGGATAGATACAAACTGTAAAGTTAAGCAGATCATACTGGACAACATCCTGAAGCACTTTCACATACATACGTGACTGCTTTCTTCTGAATCCACTCAAACTGTGTTTCCGAAGGGTTTCTGCACTGTTTTTTAGATAATAATAAGTAGATAATGGGTGTTTTGACACACCTCTTCCTCTGGCGGACCCGGAGTTGGTCTCCATTAGCAGAGGAGCAGAGCCCCTGGGAGAGCCGACAGCTGGGGGTGCTGGTTTGTTTGACAGGGTTATCAGTAGGCGGCCTGCAGTGGTTCCGACACGCTCGCACAGATACGTTGAGCTATTATAACTGTAAAGCATACAGTTTCCTCATACAACTCAGGCACTGCATACACATGCATACACCCAGGTATCACATGTGTGCTTCTCAATTTACTCCTGTCCTAAAAAAAAAGAGTCCTGTCCCCGACAGAGCCGACTAATTCCCGACGGCTTGGGGGCAGGCTCTGGGAGGGGCCGTAGGTTTCTGCAACAGGCCAGCACCCTCATAAGGGTTAGGCCCGAAGCAGTTTAGCCCAAAATAATTAAGTGATTAGGAGGCCCAATCCAGCTGACTGGCAGAGCCCTAGTACCCCGCATTGCCATGGATGGTGCCCAGAGGTACCAACTTTGGTGTCGTTATAACCCTTATTTGATGCCTCAGCCCATAGTCAGGTTGTCGGTCTGCCACGGCTTATCGGAGGAATCAAACAGAGTGTATAGACACAAGTATGTATGTGTGTGTAGGAGGACATCATGTGCATGTGTAAAGGAGCAATTACACTGTGCTTTAGCTAGAATTGTATAGCACTTTTTGTGCAAACTTGCACAAAATTCTGTGCCATTGTCACAAACACGCAGTATAGAACTAAACCTTGAATCAACCTGTAATGTTTAATTTCAACTAGTTTGCATTAGCTACACAATGAGATTGGCTGATACATTACAGGCTTCAGATCCTCAACAAGGTAGAGCTGTTATGTCATCGACTGGTTCCATAGCTGTCAACATGCACCACCTATAGTATTATCAGAACTGCAGAGGTAGACCTGTCCATGCTGCCACTCACAGGAAACCAAAGGCATAGCTGCTGCAAGTGACCCTTCGCTAAGACCCGCCCCCTGCTGATACTCTGTCAAGCTGTCAGAGCTACCCACACAAACTGCATTCCCAGAAAAAATATGATCTAATTATAGGAAAACCAAGAAAGTGATCTATAATCTGTTTCTGGATATTTTCAGGATTTCTAACTGAGTCAGGTTAAAAAGGTTAAACAGGTTAAAAAGACAAACAAAGAAGCTAAAGGTATAGCTTTAAAGTGAACCACCACATCAGGAGATGCAGAATGAAGACAATGAAATTAAGGAACAACAGTGTTCCTGTAAAGCCGGGTAGATCTCTATTCACTGTTACAATCATAAAAAAAGAAAGAACAGCATGTGTAGGCATTCAGTTGTCCTTCAGTAGCATAAAAGTGACAACGCCAGTTTGATGACATAATGTACTCTGTGAACGTTAGCTCCACAGGTTTTTATGGAGAAACTAGTGCTGGGCAAGTTAATGCGTTATCGTGTTAACGCATCAATTAATTAACGCCGACAATTATTTTATCGCGCATTAATGCAGTTTTTTTTTTATTATTAAGCGGACAACACAAGCAGCGAGCGGTGAACAGCTGTGTTTGTGAGGCGTCTCTTCCTTCTCTTCCTGCTGCTGCCGCAGTAGTTATCGCTACTGAGAATTTAAACAACATAAAAAAACATGACGCAGATAGTTTGCAGTTATCAAGGTGTATATTTCAAATTGCATCTATTACACACATGGAAATAAAGTTGTGAATACCGGCTGCATATCTATTATCAGAATCATTATAACTGTATTTTACTGTGTAAAGGGAATAATGCTGTTAAAAAGAACCGGATTTGTTTAAAGTGTTTGCAAACCAAATGTTGTTGCACTTTTGTTCATATAGCAGTACTTTTAAAATAAAAGTGAGCAATACACTACTTTTGTATTCATTGTTGAATTTTGCGCATAACAATGCGATTAATCGCGATTACAAATTGTAATCGTTGCCCAGCACTAGTAGAAACGTAACCTTTTAGAAAGGTATATGTCCTTCCAACCTCTCTGGGTAACAAGTACCGCAATTACATGTTTCACCTTGACTAGCTCCAAATCCACTAAACCAGCCTGAACATGAAGAACATCTGAAACATTTGTACTTGAGTCTATGGAGCAGAGCTGGAGACTGGTCAGAGCTGGCCAATGCCCCGCTATGATTGGCCAATCTGCGTTCGAAGGGCTGGACTTAGCGAAGGGTCAATTCTACCACTTGCATCACCTGCAGGCAATGTGTGTTAGCTGCAGTGTATTGGCGGGAATGTGTATGACTCAGCATCCTTTATACAAACTCTCAACAAAATTCCAATGAACAGTCAAAACTAGTCTGACTTTTAGAAAGCATCAAGTGATGTGATCAAGTTATTTATTGTTGAATAATAAGTTCTAAGCAAAGAAACAAAATAATAGTAGTGTAATAAGATAGGTCATTTTTATACACATATATTTCTTCAGCTACACTGCCTCACAGCTCATTCTGCAGGTATTGAGGCACTTGCCCAAGTAATTTAAAACCAACAGCAGGTTCAAATATATTCTATAAACTACAAGGCAACTAGGAGATGTACTTTGAAAGCAGCATAAAGTGTGCCCTCCCTGTGGTCTTTTTCAGCATACCTGCATGTCTGTGTCTTTACTAGATAACAGACTACCTGCAGCCCCGAGGAGACACATAAGCACTGGCTGCTGCCATGTCCACTCATCTCTCGTCGCATTTGTTTTATATTCTGCGGGCAACACACTGGGAAATACGAGCAGCACAAAGGTGTCTGTGCGATCAGCGCTGACTTCTGTTTGAGGATCAAACCTTGAGATTATATCCCTGCAGGACAAAAGAGTGAGGGGAAGAGAAGGGAAGACATATCGGTCCATCCTGGCTTTGGATTATTTCTCAAAAAGGCACTTGAAACTACACTCTGAAATGTTATCAGCAAATAAAGGTATGTTAAAGCAGAGCAAATGTGTGTTATCTTTTGTGTGTGTTCAGGAGAGCTATTTGATTATCGCCATTGTAATGCTTCGTCTACCTGCTCTGTTCAAGATCATCTTTCATCTTTCATGTGTCGATTATGATGCAGTCAATCTTGACAGTGACAGGCAGGGTGCACCTTTACAGAAAACAGTGTGGCAGTACCCCCCACACAGGCACACACACACACACACAGCTGTCAGTTCATATTCAGCTATGTGACACCTATCCCGTCCATGACGCAAGCATTGATTGATAGGTAGCCTCCTGGCCCTCTGTTTGTTTTGTTGTGTCTGTGTCGCTCGGCAGATTCCCATCTCCCCATCGCTGCTATCTCCAGCCACCCGTTGCTCTCTCATTTGTGCGATGCTGGCTTTGGCATGAGAGAAATGCCTCTGACGGCACGGTGCTAACCGATGCCAGGCTAATCGGCAGACGCGCTGCCAGCCTTCACAACTTATCATTCCTGCTCTACTCCTCAACACTTGACTAACTGATGCAAGTCAGCAGCCAACATGTGTCTGTGTGTGTGTGGTACATCAGCTTTCTGACACTTTGTCTAGTGTGATTCATTGTGATATGATAGAATACGAAAGCGCTCAGTATAAGTTACTGTGCATGAACTGTACTCCGTTTATTGTCTTTGCTGAAGCTCTACCAGAGATACAGTGTGCTGGTGGGCTAATGCTTGCTTTCTGGGTGCCCCACCTTTTTTCTGCTCTGATTCATGATCCTCTCTCTGAGCTTGGGGAAACATCTGTAAATATTCGGAGAATACGTTTGTGCCATTCTTTCAGGTACACCAGACCACAGAACAATACAAATCAAAGACAGTGTGTAAGTTTGTGATCTCCAGAAACGTGAAGTTTTTACAAACATGAAAACCACCTCAATATATAGGCAGGTGGCCAGATGTTTCTATGAATCTGTTCAAAATCAACTAAACATACGGCCTAACTGATGGACTGGTATGCACTAACAGGATGGTAAGGATATGGCAGAAGGGAGGATAGACTTCTAGGTGGTAAAGTGTGCTGCAGCTCAGGCGTATTGAGTTTGTGATCCAGGCTGTGTATGATGTGCTTACCTGTCCAATCAACCTCCACTCCTGGCGCGACAGCGAGGCATCTGAAGCACATGTTACCTTTGCAACAGTCGAGGAGTCGTGGAGCAGCTGTCCAAAGGCCTTGAAAGAAGGCCACTAATGTTGGTGACATGACCAGATGCTTAAGGCTGAGGCAGAGCGCCATATCAACCATCAACAGCAGCAAGCACCTTCGCCCACCTAGGACAAATATTATTTTCTCAGGAGCAGCCCCAACAACGTGTGTCAACGTGCCTCCTCACTATAGACTGACTGCCCGGCAGCGCCTTGTAGTCGTGGGAGGGCAGCTCAAGTTCACCGACAGCATTACACCACTGAGGCCTGAAGATGTCTTACTGTCAGAAGACTCAAAGTCGGTGATCATGTCAGAGCTGACTGTAACACATGGGAAGAGAGGATCAAGAAGATCCATGGCATAAGAGGGCCAGACATCAGCAGCTGGATGGAGAGAGAGGTGGGATGTAGAGGCTTTACTGGCTGCTTTCTTTGGAGAGCATTTACAATGCTGGGCATCACAAGCTGCTGAAAGAGCCTCCACATGGCTATGGATCAGAAGAAGTGATCTGTGCTGCAAGGGACATAAGTCAGGGTCTGGTCAACCTTGGCTGCATTGCCTGGATGACGTTGTCTGATGTATTATGTGTCCCAGAGCACCCTGGTGTATCTAAAGTTTAAAAGTGTCACATCCAAATTACTGAAGTATATTTTCAATCTACAAGCAACAGACACATGGTTTCTCTCAGCAGCAGGAGGCACCAGACACAAAGACAACAGATTGGGTTTTCAGAACAAAAGGTGTCTACCTGGGTAATCTGATGATGATATGATGACTATCTGCGCTTATTTTATGAATGTTGATCATATGTCAACTATGACATAATCACACTACACAGGGATTATTCTTATTTGTTTTATATGGTAATATGGTCTAGTTTACATCTTTTTTGAACAGACTTTTTTCTAGTCTAATTTGTCCAATTATACTGTATTATTATGTTCACATCTGTCAGGAAAACTTTCTGGATGTTTTTTGGCTTCCTTTCTTAAATGAACAACAAACTTGAAATAATAAATAATCTAAGGCACTCTGACTGCTGCACATAATAAAAAGGGTTTAACATGATATGACAGGGTGTTGGCTTTTAGACAAAACATGGACTATTACGTTTTGACATCATACTCAGAACTCAGGGTGCCTTGAATTTATTTCTTGTTTATATTTCTCAAACGTACTAAGAAACAGACAATAGTTTGGTATCAGTACTGACACTCATATATCATACTGACACCATCATAAGAAACATTTGTAAAGGTCACCAGCCCTAGTCTTTGAAAGGGAGGAGGTCACTGTATCTCGGTATTTGGTGATCAGTGGAGCCAATGCTATACAGGACAGAGCGGTTCTGGAAAGCTACTGGGCTAGAAGTGCATCGCTCATATCTCAAGGACCTCAGAGTTTCTTTTAATACTGGAGTAAAGGAAGCTAGAACTGCTTATTTTGCCAACTTAATCTCTTCCTCAAAGAGAAATCCCAAGATTCAGTTTGACACAATTAAGAGAATTGTTTCACTGTCTGTCTCTACATTACCATGCTGTTCTGTTGACGATTGCAACAAATTCCTGATCTATTTTAATGATAAGGTAACAGGTATTAGGTCTGGCATTCAGCCGGGGATCTGTTCATCTACATGTAGCTCCTCGCAATCTCCTGCTGTTCTGGACTCTTTCCAGCCTATCAGCCTTCAAGACCAGATGGACTTAATTAACAAAACAAAGCCATCATCTTGCCCTCTGGATATAATACCATCCTCTCTATTTAAGAAAGTTCTGATAATTATTGGCCCTGCAGTAACATCTATTGTCAATTCCTCATTGTCTACAGGAATTGTCCCTTCCTATTTCAAATATGCCACTATCCAGCCCATATTAAAGAAACCAAACTTAGATCCAGCTCTGCCCATGAACTACAGGCCCATATCAAAACTGCCTTTCCTGTCCAAAATGTTAGAGAAAGTGGTGGCCAAACAACTTACTGCTGCACTGGAGAGGCACAATATGTACGACAAGTTCCAGTCTGGGTTTCGTAAGCAACACTCTACTGAAACCGCTCTCCTGGGGGTTTCAAATGACATTCTCATGTGTGCTGATGCAGGTGACTGCTCTGTGTTAGTTCTTCTGGACCTCAGTTTTGCATTCGACACTGTAGACCATAACATCCTAATCAAGAGGCTATGTGATTGGGTGGGCATATCTGGCATAGCGTTAGACTGGTTTACATCTTACCTCAATGACAGAAGTTTCAATGTCTCTGTGGGTGACTTTGTGTCTGTTACCTCTCCACTGTCTTGTGGCGTACCGCAGGGCTCGGTTGTGGGGCCTCTGTTATTTTCCCTTTATCTGTTACCTTTGGGGCCGATTATAAAAAGTTATAATGTGTGCTATCATTTATATGCAGATGATATCCAACTCCATCTGTCATTCAAACCCAGCAAGGAATTCACATTAACTAGGCTCCTGGACTGTGTCAATGCCATCAGAGACTGGACGACAGAAAACTGCTTACAACTCAACGACACTAAGACGGAGGTCCTAGTTATTGCTCCAGAGGAGTTTGTCCCCATGATCAGGCAGAGTATTAGTCCTCTCTCCTCTGCTGCCCATTGCAACCTGCGCAATCTAGGGATTTTCTTTGATCGATCCATGTCGTTTGACCCCCATGTTAAGCAGCTGTCCAGATCATCTTTCTTCCATCTAAGAAATATCAGTAAACTGAGATCTGTAGTATCATCACCTGAACTATAGTTCAGGTGATAAATGTGTGTATGATCATCTCTATAGAGATGATCATACACACATTTATCTCCTCTCGCATTGACGACTGTAACTCACTTTTCACATCACTCAGTGTATCTGCTCTTAACCGTCTGCAGGTCATCCAAAAACGCTGCCGCCAGATTACTCACCAGGACAAATCAACGGTCTCACATCACCCCCGTACTCCGATCTCTCCACTGGCTTCCTGTAGCATCTAGGATACACTTTAAAATTCTCACCATCACTTACAGAGCACTTCACGGTCAGGCTCCGACTTATGTAGCTGATCTACTTCACCCCTATTCACCCGCCCGCACTCTCAGGTCAAACGCTCTAGGTCTTCTGTCAGTCCCACGCACACGATTTAAGACCCGTGGTGACCGAGCCTTTGAGGCAGTGGCCCAGAGGCTCTGGAATGCTCTGCCTGCAACTCTATGCCTCGCAGATACTGTGAATACTTTTAAAAAACAGTTCAAAACCCAACTTTTTAGGCTGGCATTTGGGTAAAAACCCATGTCCTAGACCTGCTCTTAAAATATGTTTAAAATTTTTATTTTATCTTATTTTTTATTTTATTTTATTTTTATTTGTCTCTGTGTATGTAATTTATTGACCCTAGGGTCACATTGTGTTTTTTATGATTTTAAATTTCTGCTCTGTTAAGGACTTTGTGATGTTATGTCTGTGAAAAGCGCTCTATAAATAAATTGCATTCATTCATTCATTCATAATGTCCTTAACTTGTATTCTCTCCAATGTCCACCAGGGGGCGACTCCTCTGGTTGTATGGAAGTCTATGAGACAATACCTCTACTTCTCTCTTGATTTATTACCTCAGTAAACAGTGTAAAGCATGGTTTATGCTCTCAATCTCTAGTTTCAAGTCTTTTTCAATAGCACACAAAAATAGACCATAAAGCAAGGTATGCTTTAGGGCGGGGCTACCTTGTGATTGACAGGTCGCTTACACTGCGTTGTCCGGTCTGGCAGTTGTCCATGTTTTGTTTTTGTCGAACAACTTTAACCCTTTTGCTTTCAGTTCATGAAAGTTATTTGTAACAGTTTGGTTGCCTACAAACATCTTATTCAGCAGTTGATTGTACTTGTAATAATATGTAAATGAATATGAGAAAAGACATTGCTGAAGATTTATAATTAAAATAATTTCCAACTTAAAGCTGCAGCATTAATAAACAGTCACCACAAAACTCACTGCATCTCCACTATATCACAGGTGATATATGATTATAATATGGAGGGCATACGCAATCATCCAATGTCAGCAATATCAAACTAAACATACTGTCTTCTACTAGAGAGCAGTAATTATATCTGGAGGGCTTCAAACAACATGATGGTCCCTCACCACTGGGCTGTATACATGAAGAACACTCCTAAGAGCCTAATTTACAATCATAGCGCACTCACCATCAGAGTACTGTGAAACATGTGGCAACCTCCCTCAATCCCCATCCAGTATGAGAAAGCTCAGACAAGGGGAACATCAGCTTACTGATGTGGAGAAATAGCTGAGACAACTTGAATTCCAATGTCCAAAATCAAATGCCTCTTGAGGACCAAGGATGGAAGGAACAACCACATCTGTTCTCAGTGAACCTGCGACGAAGCACAGCTAAGCAAGACAGACACAAACCATTGCTAATGAGCCTTATAATCAAAGCAAACAGTCAATTAGATCATAAAACTCCCTGGCTTCATTGCAGCTAATGCTAATGTCTTTCATACAACAATGTTCAATTACAAAAATATTTCAATTTTCAAAAGGCCCTAACTTGAACCAGTTATGGATAACACCAGAGCTTTCAATGTATGCCATACATTGCCCTTTAATCTACAGTATTTACAGTCAGTCAAGCTGAAGCCATCAGGTATCATTTTCGGAAGAAGCCATTTTCCGCAATGGATTCATATTGAAAATGAAACAGTAGAAAAGAGAACACAGATCACAGCAAACATGAAACTAGACAGTTTGGGATTCTCAAACTTTCATTGTAATGTCTTTAGGCTCATGCCAGGTGATTACAAATCAGGAAATGCATTACGTTACGCACTGCTCACTGTCAATGACCCGACACCCACAGGAAGAAATGAAAGTCGTCATTCAGCAAATAATCCCTCAAAAGCCTGTCGCCTTACAGTCTTTATTGTCACATTCATGTCTTCTTATTGAGGGCGTTGTTGTTGCTTGTTAGTTTCATGCTACGTTTGGTTGCATTACATTACATCTTCCTCAAGGTGTTTTTCAAATGAGTGTTGTTGCTGTGAGAGACAATTTGTTTACTGACGTGATAACTACACCTGACTTTTCACGAAACAAATTATAAATCATGTTAGATAAGGACATATGAGAGATGTAATCGGGCATTCGAATGTAAACAATTATATATCTGTCATCATCATCCTCTTCCCTTTATTCATTTTTTCCAGCTATATAGTTTTTTTCTCTCCAAAACACCAACATAATCCTTCTGCTGCGATCGTTGATGTCATCAAAACACAAATTAGAGAGAGTTCCATTATGACAGTAATACTTAAGAGATTTAAATTAGTCCATCATGTAATGTTTATGGAGCACTTGGAGTGATACGTGATGATTCAGCTGTCGAGCATTGCACTGCTGAAGCCGTGCACATATTTGCCCCAGACACCATGTACTGTGTAACATCTTCTTATGTGGGAGTGCCGGAAGGTTGATGGTGAAAGATTTACAGCCCAGGGTCCATCAAATAGTGGCTTTTTCATGACTGCACGCCACATGGACAGATTCATGACTTTTCGTGGCAGGACGAAAGGCAGCGTGGCCTGGTTTCAAGTCGTTTAGATAAAGTCCTGCTTTGTATCGCCAGGTATTGAACCAGTGGCAGTCTATAAATCCCAAGAGGCCAGGGGAACCTTGTGGCTCAACCGCTTACTGCAAATGACAGTGTACACACCACCGCATGCCCACAGGGTCACAAAACCACATGAAAAGGGTTTGACAGCCCTTTAAGAAATAGTGGATATGCACACTGTACCCCACCCAAATAAGTACCGTATTTTTCTTTCTGTCTGCTATTATTAAGGAATACCATGCTGATTCACTACTTGGCCAAGTGTTTTGACTGATGCCTGGTAATGTCATGATATAAAATTAAGCTTGAAGTTTGCTTAAAGTGACGACACACTTTATGCAACGTATCCTCATACAACAGTTTGTATAATATCTTATCAAGTCTTGTTTCATATTTCATGTTCTCCTACGAATGTCCAGAACAGAGGTAGCCAACACGGTGCCCGCGGGCACCTAGTCACCGGCAGGGACCATGTGAGTCGCCCGCAAGGCATGTTCTAAAAATAGCACTAGGTCCCCATGGAGCTCCGTCTAAAAATTGTAGTTTCTGTCCTTTTTGAATTAAAAACGCTTGCATTCATGTCGATTTTAAAAGGAAGAGGCCGCCGCACCGCACTAGGTTTTTTGTCAGGCCTCTGCTATCAAGAGGATTGTCATCAGGGATGTACCGGAATCTGATTACGTTATTCAGGAAAGAACACATAATGTAATGGAAGATGACATCCTGAAGTTGCCTGTAATTATGTGAAGAAAAAAAAAACGGGCATGATTGACATGTCTGTGCTCCAGTTATGTTTTTTCAAATCTATTCATATTATTGTGGCGACAAGATAAAAATGCCAATTCTCTATGCAACATCGGACATTAATACTAATAACTAGCTGGGTCATTTCCTACACATTTTTTAAAAAGTGATTGGTGTTGTCAAGAAGAGTTGAGCCCACAGAGCTGCCTCGGTAACATGCTTGCACATTCAAGGGAAAGTCAGGATATAAAAGCACAAAGTATATACTCAGAATAAAGTGTAATTAAGAGATAAAGTGTATGATCATTATGTAACGAATGTTTAATGCATAGAGTGATTTAACAAATGTAAAAACTGATTAACAAATGTTCTGTGTGACCGGAGCCGAGATGTAGGAAAAGTGTTTTGTCAGGATGAGTTAGCAAAAAGAGTAAGGATAGGAACAGATGTTATTGGGTGTGGTTAGGAAAAGACTGTTGCAAGAGATGAGTCATAGAGGCATAATATAGGATAAGCCTGGACTTGTCTGGACATGTCCAGGACCAAACGCCCACTCAAGTGGGTGGGGAGATGAGATCATGTGTTGGAGAGGAGGGGGCAGAACAGAGCCCAAATGATGGATAAAAGGAGACGTTTGCAGGCAGCAAACTGGGATTTCTACACGGGCGCCGTCCAAGTGCGCCGAGGAGGAGATACGGACGATCGTAACTGATGTATTGAGGACTTCGTCTCTGTTCACGGAAAGAAGACCGCTGTTCGTGGACAATACGATTTAAAGACGGAGGTTTTCCTCTCCCTACTGCTCGACTCTTAACATCTGGACAACGGAGAAGATGCGGCAGCCCTAGAAAGACTTTATACTGAGTTTTGAGGACTGTTGAGCGGACTCCCCTGCAGAGCGGGAGGACCGAGGGTCTGGCCAGACCCTCGCTCCTAACAACTCCAAAAGAACCTTTTCATCGCACCTTTGGACATCCAGCTCCAACCGAGCCGTCTCGGCATCTAAAACTAAATGAGTATAATCGAAGAAGAAAATTAAAGTAACGAATCAAGTGTAGTAACGTTTTATGTGAGCTGTAGCTTAACCCTTGCAAACTAACTAAATATAACCTGCAATAAATATCTAATCTGCATTTAAAGTAAATGTCTCAAGTGCATTCATTTGCTCAAGTAGTAAAAAGTTCCTCGTGGCAGTAAAAAGTTAAAGCCATTGTATGTCTAACAACTGAGTTCTGAAAGGTTATCCTAGCGACCGAATCCACTTAACAATCCCTTACGGTTTTAGAAAGAAGTAATCCTAGCCGTTAAAACCTAACCTGGCATTTACCAAGAGCACGGATCCATAAGAGGGAAGCTGCCATAACCGACGCGACTGGTAGGAGCGCCCGGGGCCAGGACTGGTCTCTCGGCCGAGCGCGCTCAGACCGGAGGAAGCAGGGTAGACGTCGGGAGTAACGTCGGGAGTAACGGCAGTGAGCGGAGCCAGGCGAGTTCCCTCGCAAGAACACCAGCTCGACAATCTTTTAATAGAGAGCTGAGTCAGTAAGTAGCCCCGTATCGGGCCAGAAGTATCCCAGGATCTAACACTGTATTATATTGAAGGAGTCAGCGCCAGCAGACAGCCGACAGCTGACCGTTCCCAGCTGAATTTCTTTCAGATCACCACAACAAAATGAAGCTGGGAGTTTTTAGCTGTATGTGTTAATTCCCTCCATTTATAAAACCCAGTCAAAATATTGAAAAAAACAACAACTACATTTGACCTTGTATTTCAGTCAATATCCATGCTTATCATGTAACATGCTGTATGTACCAGCTACAGCTGTCATTGAAAATTAAATTTCTGGTTGGTCAATGTCAAACAGTTAAATTGGGTTCCGGTGGGGATCAGACAGATCATCAAACTTAGTTCAGTTAAAATAATAAAGAAGAGAGAGAGATGAAAAGTACAGGATGTGGCAATTAATCAATTATTATTGAATGAATGTGATGCAGTCACAAAAATTGCACTGCCAATGAATATACAACATTTGGCCGATTTCATAATATTTCTGATACAAACCACGGCCAGATGTGGTCTTTTATCCTGATACAGATACAGAGAGATCATTCTGTTCAGGTACCGATAATGCCGTCTTTATACACATCTACCGGTAGTTATTATTATCAATACTGGCGGACAAAAGTAGAAAAATAACACTAAAATCTGAATTTCCCTGTACCCTCCAACATTTTTTTCAAATACTCTTACTCTTGTCTTCATATCATATCTTTGATCAAATCTTCAGGGTGCTTTTAAGGACACTATGCAGAGATGCCCCCGTCTCTGTCGTAAGAAACATCTTTCCATGAAACATTGTGATTCACACATATGCTCGGATCAAAAAGACACCCACCGCTTAATATTTCAGCAGTTAATGTACGTTTTCGAGTCCACATGGGCAGTGAAATGTTTGAAGTAATTCAGCCACTTCACCCCAGCATATAATTCAGGTGGCAAACAGTACTAGAAGACATTTGTGTGTTTCCTCTTTAGTGCAATATCTGTTGCAGCTGCTCTCGTCCTCCTTTTGCTTCCCTGAGGTTTAAATTATGTTTTAGGATATTTCTACGGTAATAATCCCGTTAGAATGAGGTGAGCGCTTAATTACTTCATATTTTTAGAGGCCTCTTGGGATATCGCACTGCGGTGGCAGGGCTATCTGAGACAGTGCAATACTGTTGCTGATAACTCTATTGAAACACTGCTCAGTCTTTAATCTGCTCATTAAGCATAAAACTAACTACTCTCACTGCAGCCGGCCAGTTTGAATTTAACCGTTGATACGGGCTGGAATATTAAACACAAAAGCAAGTTGTGATATAATGAATATAACAGCTGGAGCACTGCTATTCTGATGGGATTTAGTCCTTACAATGGATCATCTTTTGAGAAATAGTAGCTTTTGAAACATTTAAGGTGAACTCAGTTTCATCAGTTCCACTTGATTCTTTTCTCTGTTTAACAGCAGGGAGGTTGTGGGGGGAGGACAACATAAAGCAGAGGCTCACAAGGGTTTCATTTTGTTGCAAAGCGTGCAGCAGACAAACATACTGATGGCTTGAACCATGATTGAGCTCACTCATCTGTAAAAACGGCTGTAAGCACTGAGTCAGAAAACAATATCAGATTTGGGTCGGGGGTGGAGGGGGCAGGGGGTGTGGCCAGTCACACCGCAGGGGTTTTTGAGCTAGAGGTCAATTACGTATGCAAACTAGTCTGGGCATCAGCTCTCTCTGCTGCTGATCTGTATTCTGCACCTGACTCCGCCGCTGATCTGCAAGTCTCCCTGCATTCCCCGCTCTGAAGATAACATGGAGTGAGTGGGGGGGCGAAAAGGAGGAGACTGTTCTTTTAGCCTCTGTGGCGTAATGGGGGGAGAAGAGACAATATTCCCCTCCCATGTTAGCTCTTCTCAATGAAGCGCACATTTAGTCGGTGTTTGAGGTGCACAGGAAATAAATATCTGGCAGCTGGAAGGGGATGGAGGATGGTCAACAACATGCACACACTCGATGTATCAGGAAAAGCTAAAATACTTGTTCAGTCCCACGTTGCGACAACCGCTGAATTTGTGCACAGACTGAAAAAATGTAACTAAAACCATGGGCCATGATTCCTCATTACTTTGCGGAGGCACCGGTTTCCACAGGAGACGAGAGCAGTCAATGCTTTCCCTGTTGTTATTCCCTCAGACACAACACGAGGCACATGGAGGATTCTGTGTGCTGGCCAGCAGGAAATGGACATTTGCTACTCACATTACAACAACCAGAGAAACAATTCAAACATTTGTATGTTTGATGTGTAATCAGACATCAAAATCGGTGACTTCCATTTATTTCCCCAGCCCATGGTACCTGGAGGAGTAAAATTAGCTATTACCTTGTATTCCATATTCTATTTTTTTCATAAACCACTGGTGCAATATGCTCAGGTTTAGGGACCTGTCTTCAATTTAGAGCAATTTAGCCAAGTGATGGGTGTAATTTGTTTCCCCCGTCAAGTTGCCATTTGCATTTAAATTCATCATTACCAACCGTGTTTTGCAGAGATTTCCCCAGATCGTAGGTGTCAGGACTCTCAAGTGACTGGATGCATTATGAGTACTGCAGAACAATTCTCATTATTTTGCAAAAGATGGGAGGCAGCAATTCCCTTGTGGAAAAGGTAGGTGACATTAGTGTAACATGGCTGCCTAAAGAGGCGGACCTGCAACATGTCCTGAATCAGGTGGCAGCGTCGGGCTTCCACCACATCGGCTCTGACCTTCCCTCTTTTGTGGGAATTGAATGATGAAGTATGCAACTTGTCAAATAAGTGGAGTCAATGCTGTTGTGTGGCAGCGAGGAGAGATTCCCTCTGATGCACAACCCCCCTTCTCTCTCATGTGTGTTGAAAAGGTGTACAGCTCTCTGCGTAACCAATACCCCCTCCCAGTGTGGGTAAGGCACTGGAAGACGGCTTGTTCTGTAACCTCTGACCTAGGTCACGAACGTACCTCCCACAATCCACACGCAAGTCTGCCTGCTTAGGGGGGGCAAAGCCAGCATAAGTTAAAACACTAGCCACCGACGTATCAATTATTTCAGGCTAAGAAGTCGGCCTCCAATGGATTTGTGTGTGTGCACTAGGTGGTTGAGGACTGGAACTTCAGGATGGACCCAAATAAAGAGCCACCACAGGAGGGGGAACCTTGCTCGGTTATGAGGGGCAGCTTCAGGACCCTGACACCCTCAATTTAGATTCCAATCTGACCCCTATTGCTTCACTAAAAACACACCAGCTAAAGTCTTAACTCTAGAATCACATGCAACAACAGGCATGATAATCCAGCAAAGCATTAAAACCAATCGGAGCCAACCAAGTTAGTAAATCACATAAGATCGAACAATTACATTGTATCCTTAGCTTGTGGCAGGTACAATCATTTACTACTGTCAGTCTATCAGGAGAAGAGCTCTCTTACCTTTAGGAGACTACCAGGGCAGCCTCAGAGATGAGCAAGACTGGACTTTGGTTAGAGTTTACAAAATACAAACCAGTTTTATTTGGTTTTGACAATTAAAAAAAGATTAAAGTTCACAAAAATGGATAATGCAAAAAGTCAATAAAAGAAAGGACTGAAAATGTCATGAGCTAATTCTACATCTGAGAGACCTCAAGATGAAGCCTGAGCCGAGGACCGAACCGACCTCCAGCTGTTCTAGTTTCCTCTCTATGTGTAGTTATGGATTCAGAGCTCAACCTGAACAGCCACATCAAGACAATTACAAAATCAGCCTCCTATCACCTGAAGAATATATCAAGGATTAGAGGACTTATGTCTCAACAGGATTTGGAAAAACTTGTCCACGCATTTATCTTCAGCAGACTGGACTACTGTAACGGTGTGTTTACAGGTCTCTGTAAAAAGTCCGTCAGAAAGCTGCAGCTGATTCAGAACGCTGCAGCTCGAGTCCTCACTAAGACCAGGAGGGTGGATCACGTCACTCCAGTTCTGAGGTCTTTGCACTGGCTTCCTGTCCAACAAAGAATTGACTTTAAAATCCTGCTGTTGGTTTACAAAGCACTGAATGGTTTAGGGCCAAAATACATCTCTGATCTGCTGCTACCTTATGAACCATCCCGACCCCTCAGGTCGTCTGGGACCGGTCTACTTTCTGTTCCCAGAGTCAGAACTAAACATGGAGAAGCAGCGTTCAGTGTTTCTGCTCCACATATCTGGAACAAAGTCCCAGAAAGCTGCAGTTCTGCTGAGACCCTCAGCTCATTTAAATCAAGATTGAAGACCTTTCTGTTTGCTGCTGCCTTTAATTGAACCAGATTCAAGGATATTAATCAATTTCTGCATTTTACTACTGTATTTTATTTCTTACACTGCTTTTTCGTGTTTTAGTGACTGTTTTCAATGTTTCAATGAATGTTCTTAATTGTTTTTAAATCTCCTTTTCTTTTGCCTTATGTTTTGATGCTTTTAATGGTTTTATGTGAAGCACTTTGAATTACCTTGTTGTTGGAATGTGCTATACAAATGAACTTGCCTTGCCTCCTCTTTATACCTTGTTCCTCCAGCATCTTCGACCTCCTGGTCCATCGATAACTAAACATCCATCAAATCCATTGAACAAATTGTTTACGTATTCTTACAAATTTTGACACGCTTCTTTAAGTTAACTCTTGTTTCTTGCGTTCCTGTCCGGCCTTCCTGAGTGAAACAGTCCAGTTATTTCCTTAACAGTTACCATTTTTGCATCAATCTAAGATTAAGTCATTCACTTATCTTAACCAATTGTGAGCTCAAGAGTATGTAGGATTACACATTAATAAATTAATGAAATCACTTCAACATTGTCATCATTAAATGAATTAATCCGTAATAATAAAAATCAAAGAATGAAAAGTAAAATCATGACAGATTTGAAATGACTCTTGAATCAGTAATATATAAGACATTAATAGTAACGTATTGAGGGTAGGATGAAACTGAAATGCATCAACATTGAATGAATAAAATAAAATAAAACAATACTTTAAAATATGCTAATGGTTATAAGAGCTGAGCCGTATAAAGGTCAATCACCACAATAATACATTTAGAAATTTCCACTCAGGTGCCCAAACCACAGAATGTTTTAGGCTGAGCTTACAGGGTCTAGCTTTCTCATCTCGCTCTGCAGAAATCAGAAGTGTTGGATAGAAAACCAGAAGTTCATCAACACTGCTAGAGAGAACTAGAAGTTCATCTGCAGTACACCGTGCGCCGCAGTTTCATCATGTTGCTCAATGTTGCACAATGTTTAGGTGTTTGGTTCTTCTTCAAATTGATGAATCAATAGATTCAAATTAGAGAGCTAGGTTATGGCTGATGTGTTTCTGACATTTTAGGTGAATTCATCAACAGTTGCATTATGTCAGAATGATGTAAGCACAGAAATGAGAGATTAAATCGAGAGCATATTTATGTGAAATCATTAATTCAGGATTTCATAAGCACCTAACATCACTCCTGTAAGGGAACTGGTGTGGCTTTCATTATTATAGAGCATTAAAACATACGTTACATTACAGTTGCATTAATGTTGGTCCTGGAGAGCACAGTGCTGCAGAGGTGCATGCTGGTCCCATAACCCTTGGGTCGATGGATCGAAACATCCTCCGTAATGCTTATCCAGCTTCCTCATTAACATGTCGTCCTCTTTCTTAGTTTGCCCTTAATGTTAATATAAAACCATAAAAACAAGAACTTGCAAATGCATTTGAACTGTTTCACTATTACTACAGAACTGCTTCGTATTTCCCCAGAGTATTTATATATAGACTATTAGTAGTGTGGGGTGGTACTACAGGGAACAGCAGCCTCTATGCTGCAAATCCACTCCTGCGAATACTAACTGTTGCAAACACAGAGAGGTTCTCAGGTAGAATCAGCTCCACCTCAAGAGACCCTGAATAAGGAAATGCAGCTGGCTTATGAAAAAATCTGAATTTCACTTCCTGAAAGCCGGCTGTTGCTTAAATCCTTACCGCTCAGGCAGTGCTCATAATCTCAGCTCTGTCATATGCATTTATCTCTGTGATGACTTTGGAAAGATTTTAATCAATGCCGTGGGAGGGGAGATAAACAAGTCTGCAGTTGAGGATGTGGTGCGTAGGCCACCACTAGAACTCCTGCCAGTTAAGACGGAAGCAGAGATTAGTGAGTTTGACACATTTCCTTTGGGAACTATTGGCACACTTTACCACAGGTGAGTCCAACCTGAGCACAGTTTTTCGGCCATGTATTCATTATACAACCTTTTGCTGCACAAGCACCAAGCCTGTGCATGGATTGTAAAGGCCCTCAAGGGGTTAAGTGCAGAGCTCCTTTACAAAGATCAACACCTTAGTTCACTGAAGACATTTGGAAATTTGGAAAAACATGCATAGTTCTTGTTTTGGTATTGGAGTAGTTTTTCTGGCCTCAATCTTGGCTGCTCCCAGCTCCATTGGCGGATTATCAGCATGATTTCAATAAACAAACTAGACTTTATAGAACTGTAAATGTCAGAGGGAGAAATAACTACGTACATATTCTTATAAGGCTGTGTCCCTCTAAAAGGGGGATCCTCCACGCTAAAGCCACACACAGGAAGAAAAAGCCCACACAGTTAGACAGCTGAGTCTGCATGTATGACCACGATAGTGAGCTGAAAGAACAATGTTGGCTCTGCAATGAGACTGATCTAAGACATTTGAAAGTTATAAGAGGGCTTTAAGGAGTTTATTCCTTATTAACGCTGGCTCCCATGATGCAGCTTAACAAAAACTGCAATATACACTGTATACGTCTATCATGTTCACAATGTTCAGGACAAGAGTCAAAAGCCATTATTACTTTAACGAAGACAAAAAAATTACATCAACACCATCCAACACAAAGAGGAAACAGAGCGATAAACCAAAAAGAGAAAAAATAAAACTCAATGCACTTGGACGTCCATTAACGCAAAGGATTGTTCTAGGCCTGTCAAGAATATTTCCTCACAATGTGCAGTATAATAGCAGTGATTCCTATTAATCAATTTATTCTGCCTGTTTTTAGACAATTTCTGAGAGAGCAGAGATGATGCTCACACACATTGTGAAATCAAACATCATAATTGGACGATGGTATACCACTAAAGTTCTCATCTGACATCCATACATCCATTATCTGTAACCGTTTATCCTATTCAGGGTCAGGGGGACGGATCCCACCTGCCACTGTGCAAAGGCGGAGTACACCCTGGATGGGTCGCCAGGCTACCACAGGGCTGACACAGTGAGACAGACTACCAGTCATATTCACACCCATAGGCAACAATGAATCTAACCTGCATGCCCTTGGACTGCGAGACAAAGCCGAATAACCCAGAGAAAAACCCACGCTGACACAGTGAGAACATGCAAAATCCAAAGAGAGCGGCCCAAGCTAGCCAGCAGGTTTGAACCCAGGACCGTCTTACTGTGAGGGGACAGTGCTAACCACTGCCCCTTAGCAGACATCAAATCGTATCAGACATCAAATCGTATCAGACATCAAATCGTATTTCCATACAAACACTAGAAATAACTTCCAGTATAAAAACCATGAAAGCGAAGAGAGACTATTTTCACCTAATTTTCCTGTTGTGAGGTGAGTTCACTATGAGCAGTAATTACTTTCCCACAAGTATCTGGATCTTCATTTGGTACAGTAGAAGTGCCTTTGAAAACTAAAACTGATTTTTCCTTATTGACAGCTACTTTTAGAAAGCTCATTAGCATGAATCCTGCAACCATTTATCTACCAGAGAGTCGGAATTAAAATGTTTGATGTGTCTCTCATCTTAAAATCCCATGAATCTTCAATCTGCTGAAGTAATTAAATGGAAAGACTGATCTATTCTTTAGAGCAGGGATTCCCAAAGTGGGGTGCGCGAGCTGCCTCTAGGGGGTGCGCGAGAGGAAAAGTGTAATGGCGGTCTGATGGTGTAATAATATTAAATATAAAAAAAAAATGTAATTTTAATTTAAAAACTGTCAGGTGGGACATCTGAAGCTATCAGTCATAAAAGAGGAGAGGGGCAGAGAGAGAGAGAGAGAGAGGAATCGGAGGCGAGGGGAACGGAGAGGTGCGTTGGGGAGAGACCGGGAGAAGAAATCGAGCCAGAGTCAGAGGAAGATGAGACAGAGGAGACCGAAAAGGAGGAAGGGATAGCACAGACAAATCGGGAGCACATAGGCCCCACATAGGAAATATGATGAAAAGTATCTGTGTCTGGGCTTCACTTGGATTGGCAACGCAGATTCCCCAAAGCCACAGTGCGTGGTGTGCAGTGAGGTTCTGGCTAACAGTCTGAAGCTCTTATTTACGTCGCCACCTGAACACCAAGCATGCCAGTGCAAGTCAAAAGCCCCTTACATTGTTTATATCCAAATTGGAGGAGTTACAAAACAGCCAAAAACAACTGCAGTCTCATTCATGTGTTGGTCTATAAATGACGCACTACGGGCTTCATATCTGGTTACAGAATAGCGAGAAAGGGGCTACCGCACACAATCGCCGAAGACGTGTGCTTGCCAGCTGCCAGAGAGATGGTGGAATGTATGATTGGAGAGAAAGAAGCAAAAAAGTTGTGCATGATCCCGGTGTCCAACAACACTGTGTCGCGCCGCATCGATGCTTTGTCCGAAGACATCCTGGCTACATTAGTCGCTCATTAATTGTAAATTAAATGTGATAATCTGCCTCTGAGCCTGTGCGTGTGTCCTCACATCCGTATTGCTCTTTAAAAGTGACGCCTTGTGTCACTGAAAGTTATTGAAACTTTGTTGCAGTGTTTCAGGGCGTTTTCACACCTTCAGTTCGTTTGCTTTGTTGCAGTTGCTCCTTTGTTCGGTTTGTGTTCACACTGCAACATTTAACAGCGGACTAAATCTTGTAAACAAATGCCACGCGCGAGCAAACTGTTCTCTCATTGGTCCGATTCTTATGCGGCTATGAAGGCTTAAAAGGCTCTGTTGCTTCTTTTTTTTTTTTTTTTATTAAGGGGGGGGGGGTGCGCGAACCCGGTCGGGATGTAGAAGGGGGTGCGCGGCCTAAAAAGTTTGGGAACCGCTGCTTTCATGATAATGATAAATGATGATTTCATGATAACAGGCTTGAATGGACTGATAGTGTGTCCTAAATGTATCAAATGTAGTAGTGTCAGATATGCTACATAATGCAGAATCAATGAAAACCGGAGAAATGGGATCCATTCTTTTAGAAGAAACTGTGCTTTCACAATCTCACTGACTCTTAAATCCACTATGAGCATCATATTGATCTATGCCCCATTGAGCAATGCCATTTACCGATAATCCTTCTACCATACCGTCACTAGTATTACTGTAAGGACAGGAGCAAGCATTTAATAATCATGGGGGTTTGGTATTATAAAATGATACACCAATCTAAAGCCCAATGCTGAATCCTGTTTCAGTAACCTCCCTTCAGTGTGAAGAGACACATCTCAATTGAATATATCCAAATGTATTATTCCCTTGTCTTTTGGGAAATTAAATTGTCATTTGTGAACTTAGTCTACAATCAAACAGACAACTGTATGAGACAATTTAGAGTATGATATTTGATGTCATCAACTAAAAGCCTGAAGTTGACTCATTGATAATTCATAAAAGGGATTCTTTCTCAACCAGAAATTGTTTAAAGCTAAATCTTCCTTGGTATCGTCATGAGACAAGTTTTTCTTCTCTTTCCTATTCATTCTCCACCACATGCACTTGTAATACCTTTATCTCTACATGGATTGGATTTCTGAATGTACATTTATAGTAAAACCTACATAGTGATAGGGTACAGACGTTTCAGTATCATGAAAGATGGATTTGTGTGCTGTTTGCAAGGACCTTATATTTCCAATCAGTTTCCCTGCAAGGATCCAACTAATGCAAATGCATGTGTTGTTACAAATGCATTTCAATCAGGAGAGGAAAGTCAGATAAAGAAAATATCATTGTTTATTTTGACAGATGATATGTGATGATAAAGTCTTGACAGAGTCTTTGGTGCTTGGACTCTACAGGGAGATTTGTAATGGAGGGGCGTCTGCTCCAGACACTGGTGGTGGTGGCTGACGAGGCTGATAGAATCTGATGAAGATTGGGTGGAGATGAGGAGGTGGAAGGGTGCATAACAGCAGCATGAACGTACTGAAGGTGGAGAGACAATCATATTTAAAGAGACAGCAGCAAGATGATTGACTAACCATGTCATTGTTTCATTGTGCTATTGAATAGAAGAGACCAGCTGATCTAAACAGCTGATATCATGACTGACAGCCTCGAACAATGACAGCAAGGAAATAATGAGTGTGCATGAGGAATAATTGGCAGATGTATGAGAAATAAACTACAGGCCTAAGCATGAAAGAGTATAGTCTTCCTGACTGAACCTATGCGAGAGCTTCATGTGTTGTCACATAACAACAAACAACAATGGCCATTTTCTATTGTTCTAGTCCAGGGATTCCCAAAGTGTGGAGCTGCCTCTAGGGGGTGCGCGAGAGGAAAAATGTAATGGTGGTCTAATGGTGTAATAATTCATATGAAATATCATTTTTAAAAATGCACTTCAGCTCCTGCCGCCAGACTGTCTTTTACGTACACACTAGCTAGCCTAGCTTGTGCAGCTAACGTCAGCTAACAGCTAACTTCATTCATTCAGCAACATTCATGCAAATATGATAAACTGGCTGAAATCGGGGAAACTGTCAGGTGGGACATCTGAAGCTATCAGTCATAAAAGAGGAGAGGGACATAGAGAGAGAGAGAGGAATCGGAGGCGAGGGGAACGGAGAGGTGCGTTGGGGAGAGACCGGGAGAAGAAATCGAGCCAGAGTAAGAGGAAGATGAGACGGAGGAGACCGAAAAGGAGGAAGGGATAGCACAGACAAATCGGGAGCACATCGGCCCATCGCGGAGTCAAGGTGAAAAAAGAGGAAATATAATGAAAATGATCTGGGCCTGGGCTTCAATTGGATTGGCAATTGTCCAAAGCCACAGTGCGTGGTGTGCAGTGAGGTTCTGGCTAACAGCTGTCTGAAGCCCTCTTATTTACGTCGCCACCTGAACACCAAGCATGCCAGTGCAAGTCAAAAGCCCCTTACATTCTTTATATCGAAATTGGAGGAGTTACAAAACAGCCCAAAACAACTGCAGTCTCATTCACGTGTTGGGTCTACAAAACACGCACTACGGGCTTCATATCTGGTCACGGAACAACAAGAAAGGGGCTACCGCACACAATCGCCGATGACGTGTGCTTGCCAGCTGCCAAAGAGATGGTGGAATGTATGATTGGAGAGAGAGAAGCAAAAAAGTTGGACGTGATCCCGGTGTCCCGGTGCTCAGCACGCGCGAGCAAACTGTTCTCTCATTGGTCCGATTTTTATGCGGCTATAAATGGGCTCCGTTGCTTTTTTTTTTTTAAGGTGGGGGGGGGGGGGGGGGGATTGGGGGTGCGTGAACCCGGTCAGGTGCGTGGCCTAAAAAGTTTGGGAACCGCTGTTCTAGTCAATGCTATGTACACTCAAATCCTATTCTGTGTCTATGACCAGCACAGACTGGCCTAACAACATGGTAAACAATGAATGCATAAAAAAGACACTGCGATATGGCATGTGGTAAGAGAAGGCAGGGGCAAAGAAACACTACTAGTGATTTATTTGTCTTTGTGCCTGTGTGGTCATTCAGTCTGCAGTGTCAAGAGTCATCGAGTGCATGTTATCGCTGCACTGAGCACTGTGTTAAAAGCAGGTCAGGTGATGTGTGACAAACTGTGTGTGGTTGTTAATTCTGCATTGTTATCCAGCATTACTCATCCCAGTCAACAACTTCTCAATTTCAAACAGTCTAAAATAAATAAAAAGTAATTTCAGATTAAACATGTCAACACTTTTCAATTTGCTTCCGTATGCGATCTTAGTAAATTAATAAAATGCGGATTCACGACGTGGGAGCAGCAGAACAGGATGGGAATTATAATTAAAGGCAACAGCAGCTCAAAGGTCCTCTAATTTATGTGAATCCCATCACATAGGTCAGTCTAGTCATAAAGTAAACAAGTAGAACAAATAATGTTATTAACAGAGAGCATTGGTTATTATTTTAGTCTTATCTAATTAGTGCTGCTGTGCACATAGATGGCAGTTTACATCTTTATGTGTGTGTGTCTGTAACAGATGAGGCAGTCATTGCAGAAAAAATGCTTCCCGATTACACCAAGGTCCTATTTTCTGCAGTGAATTGATCTATACTTAACATTGCTACTGAATCACTGAGCCCTTGTGGCAGGGTCGGAAGCACAATATTTGTATCTGCAATTTCCTCCAATCATTGGTTTTTGAAAGTAAAGCTACAGATCTGCCACTCACGCTGCCACCCCCCTCCTAAGAGCCTCCCGTCTCTTCTCCTGAGACTTGGCAATCCACTGAAAGATCCCCTGGGTGTTGCAAATAAACCCTGCTGTTACCCCGAATGCAAAAAAAAGCCTGTGGCTATAGAAGTGAATCACTCTTTGAATTCAACATCTCATCTCTTTTTCTTTCTTCTGTGTTTTGCCCTCTATTTTTGGGTCCTAATTAGGCTCAAGAGGTACCAAGAGGTACAGAAGTTAATATATACAAGATCATGTTTTTACATGGCAGCTTCTCCAAATGGTAACCAGGAAGGGAGAGGAGGAGTTGAAAAAAAGAAATCGTACATCAAAAATCTATTTGAAAATGTTTAGACGTTTCAGAATTCCCAAGAAAATCAAGTGCCATTACTTTAGTGAGAGGTTCCCAAAAAAAACTGCAAGCGACTTTTCAACATTAAACGCAAAAATGTAGAACTTTAAAGTCAGCTGTCACAAACTTTAGTTCAAAAGTAAAAAAAATTCAAAAGAAAATCAGAGAAAGTTGAACTTTGACAGCCCGAATTCAAGGCGAGACTAGTCAGAAATCACACGCAAGATTGTTTGCTAAAATTACGGCAAAGATATCACAACTAATAGCAGACTACATGTGTGATCATACAGCCATATATACCATATTTAATAAGGATCCCATAACATATAATGGCACTTTGTTGCTTTGAAATCAAACTACCGTAAATCTGCAGTTTGATGTTTCTGCAACACTTCAAACCTCCCTCTGTCTCCCGATAGTTTGTAATGTGACAGCCTTTTATCCCACGTGCTACTTATTTAATTGACATTGCTTATGGTTTCCTTTATGGCTGCTGCTCAATGATTCCCTTTGCTTACAACTGAAGATATATCAGGAAATATGGCTCTATAGAGCCACAGCGACATGCCAACATGCAGTACTGTACCTTGTCAAGAAGAGTTGAGCTCACAGAGAAAGCCGCCTTGGATACATGCATACACGTTCAGGGGAAAGACAGGATATAAAAGCACGAAGCATATACTCAGAAATCAATAGTTAAAGTATAATCGAAAGATAAGGTTTATGATCATTATATAACAAATGTTTAATGCATAGAGTGATTTAACAAATGTAAAAACTGATTATAATAATGTTCTGTGTACCAGAGCTGAGATGTGGAAAAAGTGTGTCATAGTGTGTCAGCAGACCGAGTGAGTCAGGAACAGATGTTTTTGGGTGTGGGTCGGAAAAACAGTCATGAGACATGGAATTCTGCTGCAAGAGATGACTCACACACATGAGAGGGAAATGTCTGGTGCTTTCCAGAAACAAACGCACACACATACGGGTGGGATGAAGATCATGTGTTCAGAATAAGTGGGGGGAGAACAGATAGCCCAAATCAAGGATAAAAGGAGACGCTTGCAAGCCCCAAACTGGGATTTCTACACGAGCCGTCCAGATGCTCTGAGAAGAAGATACGGACAATCGCAACTGAAGAATTCGAGGACTTCGTCTCGGTTCACGGAAAGAAGACTGCTGTTCGTGGACAAAGAATTGAAAGACGGAGATTTTCCTCTCCCCACTGCTCGACTTTAACAACTGAACAACGGAGGAACGCCGCCGCCCTAGAAAGACTTTGTACAGAGCCTTGTGGACTGTTGGCCGAACTCCACTGCGAGAGCAGGAGGAGTCCGAGGGTCTGGCCAGACCTTCGGTCCTAACAACTCCAAAAGAACCTTTTCATCACACCTTTGGAAATCCAGCTCCAACCGAGCCATCTCGGCATCTAAAACCAATGAGTATAACCTAAGAAGAAAATTAAAGTAACGAATCAAGTGTAGTGACATTTTATGTGAGCTGTAGCTTAACCCTTGCAAACTAACTGAATATAACCTGTAATAAATATCTAATCTGAATTTAAAGTAAAATTCTCAAGTGCATTTATTTGCTCAAGTAGTAAAAGTTCCTCGTGGCAGTAAAAAGTTAAATCCATTGTATGTCTAACAACTGAGTTCTATAAGGTTATCCTAGGAGACCGAATCCACTTAACAATCCCTTACGGTTTTAGAAGTAATCCTAGCCGTTAAAGCCTAACCTGGCATTTACCAAGAGCACGGATCCAGAAGAGGGAAGCTGCCATAACCGACGCGACTGGTAGGAGCGCCCGGGGTCAGGGTGGCCCCTCGACCGAGTGCACTCAGACCGGAGGAAGCAGGGTAGACGTTGGGAGTAACGTCAGTTAGAAGAGCCAGGCAAGTTCCCTCGCAAGAACACCAGCTCGACAATCTTTTAATAGAGAGCTGAGTCAGTAAGTAGCCCCGTATCGGGCCAGAAGTACCCCAGGATCTAACAACCTCCATCCTGGAAACGTGTTAAACCCTGACTGAATAAGATACTGACCACTTCACTTCAAAATCCCATTTCGTTGACATGGCCCCAACATGTGAGAGTACCACTACACAGGGAGGTGCGATAAAACACACAATTCTTGCTGCTATTTTATCAAAAAAATTTGCTTTGGGCACCTGCAATGAGTATGTATGTTAGAGGAATTATTGGTGGTGCAGGCAAACCCTGTGAGTATGTATATTACATGGAGGACAACTGAGAAGGGGAATTTACAGCAGAGTAATCAACACCACGGCTGAATGGTTGCATAATTAGGACAATCTCCCAGGGAATCCTACGGTTGAAACAATGCATTTATTTTGAGCTAATTGTAAGATCCAATCAAAAACGATAATTTTGTTCGTATTGTTGAAACCCTGCTTACCATCAGGTCATACTGAAGTACACAAAAGTGCAGTCAGCTCATTCCTCAATGTCTAAAACTATAATTAGAGGTGGTTTGAGTAAGCTTAATCTTAGAATATTAGTGTGTAGCTTAAGCCCTTCCACCTCTGCAGGCAGAGGAGGTTTGTGGATTACATGATACTCTGCAACTTCACCACCTGGTATCAGCCGCTACCACCATGACTATACATATATATATATATATATATATATATATATATATATATATATATATATATATATATATATATATATATATATATATATATATATATATGATACGACTGGTTAACGAGCACAGCGTTTCGGGGAAGGGTTGCCCGCACCGAGACCTGTCCATCACCATCGACGATACCGTCGTGATGCCAACTCGGACTCATCCAGGCTCTTGTCATCTCCCGCCTGGACCACTGCAACTCACTGCTTGCCGGAGCCCCGGCGTCAGCCATCAGACCTCTGGAGCTTGTCCAGAAAGCTGCCGCTCGTCTGGTGTTCAATCGCCCCAAGTTCTCCCACAACTTCCCTTCTCCGTTCTCTACACTGGCTCCCTGTAAGAGCTCTCATCCAGTGTAAGACTCTGGTGCTAGCCTACAGGGCAGTGAAAGGAACAGCTCCTTCCTATCTCCAGGCCACGGTCAAGCCCTACACCCCCGCCCGACCACTTCGCTCTGCTGCCTCGGGGCGACTGGTTGCCCCGTCACTCAGAGGTCCTTGCGGCCGATCGACCCGGTCACGGCTGTTTTCTGTCCTGGCCCCACAGTGGTGGAATGAACTCCCCACTGACGTCAGGACAGCAGAGTCGCTGCCCATCTTTTATCAGGCTGAAAACTCACCTCTTCAAGAAGGCCTACCTGAGTCTTCCACTTAGCACTTATTGTACAAACGGGCAGGAAAGATCACTGCAGACCCTTCACACCCTGGACACAACCTGTTCCAACTCCTCCCCTCTGGTAGGCGCTACAGGCCACTGTACTCCAAAACCACCAGACACAGGAACAGCTTCTTTCCACTGGCCGTGACTCTGATGAACAATGAATCAGTCAAACTGCACTATTACCTCTGTTTGCGCTATTACCTTAATTCCATTGACACTGTTATTGCATTGTTGTATAGGGTTATGTTCATATATACAGTATATATATATTGTACATAGTCGTTAAATGTTTATGCTTACATCTTTCCCGTTTATTGTAAATTCTGTGTATGTACGTAGAGAGCAACGAAAGACTGGAGTCAAATTCCTTGTATGCGTAAGCGTACATGGCCAATAAAGCTGATTCTGATTCTGCTTGCCATTCCCTGCGGTTGGTTTATCAATAGGGAAGTATTGCAATGTTTTGGTTATTGCGACTCTTAAGTAGGGATGCACTGATACCATTTAAATTAGCTGGATCGGATATCAGTTTAAATGGGGCAAAGCTATTCAATTCAGAACAATGTTTATATACTGTAGAGACATTATTAATAATAAGTATATAATGCTAATTTTGAAGATTTTTACTCGGTTGCTGGTACACAATTTACTATTTTAATAACGAATAAATTCAGTGAATTCATATCTATGTATATCTTTGTTAGATTTTGTTTTACAAAGTTAAGGAAAGCCATGTTTGAGACAAGCCTGATCCCAGTCACTTCCACACAGTGAGCCATACAGCTTATTAATTGACTGGTATAAAATCGGTACTCTCTATCAGCTGATATCCAAAGCCCAGCTATCGGTACCGAAGAGGTTGGATTGGTGCATCCCTACTAACAACTGGTAGCCTGCACTGCTGCACTTTCTACACAGCCACATGCAGTTATACACTGTAATTCACTGATGAACTGTGTGGACACTAACAGATGGCATCATGGCATCTTAACCATCCGTACACATGCCGGCCAAAGTATCCTGACATATACTACGCCGTTTTATTAAAATTTTTTATCTACTTTATAAAATGTCACTTTTACCTGTGGTGTTAGCCTTGTTCATGGCCTTGTTTACAACTTTCTACAGCAACCACGTACCATGTACACCTCGAGTGCACATGCATTCATTACATTCAATCATATCAGAATAATTTCACTCTAATAACACAGTCCACACATTATGATGAACGATAACTTTCTTTCACATGGACGGTTGTGAAATAAATGCTGAGCAGTTAAGTCTGTTTGCTGTTCAAGGAGGACACCAAGCTGTTTTAAATGTATGACAATCACGTCCTGGTATGTAGCTAAATGGATCCAATCAAAAAAAAGATCAGTATGGATTTATGTAATTAAGACAACATGATGCTGATGTACTAATTAACTGTAGCTTGCTGGATTGTAATAGTGAACTTTATTTTGATCATGCAACGTTTCCTACAAGCATATGTTCCAGGTTTGCAGAGTTTGACGGTGAAGACAATCACCCAACTGACAGCTTCAGATAACACGGTGGGAGTGAAGCACTAATTACTAATATTCACTTCTGGGACAAATTTGAAATTCATGCACATCTGGAGCAGGGACCTGTGCCGACACGCATCCATATGCTGTGTGCAGAGTGACTTCAGCACAGTCGGTGACAAGCAGCAAGGTTAAAACGAAGAGATACATGCATTGGTGGAGTGTTAGTAGGTTGGCTGATTCATGGATTAACCTTTCAATTTCTTGCTATAGTAAACGAAGAATGGAGGAATAATGTATGTAAAACCATTAATCAGAGAGTGAAAAGCACCCACAGTGGATACCACTGGGTCTGTACTGGTCAAGACCCCTCTGTGTCACTTTGTAAGCATTAATCCGACACCAATATCAGAGATGCCTCAGATACAGCCTACAAGGATCAGATATCAGCGAGTATGTGAGTCTATGCATCCCTTTATCATGTATCAGCTCATTTACGCTACACCGGAACAACTACACAAGTCACTCACTACCAGATCCATACATCCTGCCCGATCGCTGCTGCACATGTGCAAACTAGTTCTACACACCTGTGGTTAAACTGTTTCGTGCAACCTTTGTTTCCCTGAATGCTACATTGTGAACAACAAATAAGTGTTGAAATGGGCAGGAGGAGAGCTAGCTAACGTTAGCTGTTAGCAGGCAGTGGTCAGTAGGCCTACAGTCCTGCTTGGCTAAATAACGGAGCGAACAGCTTACGTTAAAGCAGTTTGCAGTTACAACATGGTGTTTAAGCTCTGTTCAGTAAAAATGAGAATTGAGTGAAGATAAATTATAACGTTATGATGATGTGTTCAAATGTAGTTATATAAAATGTCGTTTTTGTTAAAGAACTTCAACAAATCCAGTTATTTTAAGAGATTTTCACAGCAATGTCAAATAGATATTAGAGCAGGAATTATGACCTGAGAACTTCTTTCTATTTCTAAAATCACAATCAGAAAGTTTTGGAACACATTGGGTCGCTCAGAAGGTCAAACTGTGATGCTCCTGTGATGAAAAGTTTTCCATTTATGAGGAAACATTGTGGAGTCCAGCATGCGTGATGTCATGTACACACCAGCACATATCACTTGACTAAATATAGTTCAACCACAATTGTCTGGTTTCCTTAAATCTGTTCTTTGAATTTCAAGTCATGAATTACTGACAACAGAAAGTGGAGAGAAACAGCAACAGCAGCAGCTTTCAACTAAGATGACTTTGAAGTGTAACATTATCTGTGAAATCTGTTAGCTGACAAACAACATGCAATACAGTGACAGATATTTCATTGTCTTGTGTGGGAGAGGAAATAGATAAGTGGGTAAAAACTATTTAATGATAACCCTTCAGTTCCAAGTCAATGTTGTTGGCTCTGCCACAAATATTATCAATATATATCAATATATTATATCAATGTTGTTATGAGATTTTAAAAGGGCAAATGTGTTTGACAAACAATCTATCTTGTGATTAATTGAAAAGGGAAAACTTAGCTTCTTTAATAAGAGGAGCTTTCTGCGACAGAGTAGAAAGTCATGAAAGCGTGAGGGAGTCACTTCTTGTTGTTTGATGTCATTGTTCATATTTGATATTTATGCCAGCCCAACATTCAACATTGAGCACAACAGTGATGTGCTGACAATGAATAGAATATATACTATCTTTATCCCTTTAAGGGGGACATTTTTCTCTGCATTTGACCCATCCCTGTATATAGGGAGCAGTGGGCTGCCAATGACAGGCGCCCGGGGAGCCGTGTATTGCTCAGGTACACTTCGACACGTGACACGTCCCAGTCGGGGATCGAACCGTTGACTGTAGTAATGCGATATTTCCGTGAGGACACAGCTGAGATAGCCTCTGTGGTGTGTAAACATGGAGGGCTTGCCCTATATACTTTAAGGTGTAATGCCTCTTTTAAATGATTGATTGTTATAATGTTTTGAAAAAAGGAAAAAGGATGGGAGTCAACATGTGAATGATTGAGAAGGTGGATGGCCTGGTTCCTTATAAATCCTGTGTTACACAGTCAGATGTTGAACTAGAGCTCTGTTGTCTCTGTGAAGAGGAAGTGAGAGAGAAAACACTCAGCTCAACTACTTTATACTACCGCTGTGTTCGGGGGATTTACCATGGACACTGACTTTTTTCTGGCATCAGGTGTGAAGACGTTTTTATTGTCTTTGTTAAAGACAGTTTGTCAGGGGCTGACTGAACCTTTAGTTGAACTGTTATGTTTCGCAGAATTTCTGTAAATGGATTGGAGGGTATAATGAGAAATGAGCTTCAACACTGTGTGTTTACATGGACGTGAAGTTTATGGTCGTGTTTTTGGAGTATCCCGTTTATGTGTTTGCACATGTAAACACCATATCTTGTTCATGAGTAACCCCAATAGCCAAGTGACGTGACAAACAATGGCTGCACCAAAAGCATCTCACTTGTGGAGTATTGTTTGTCTTTTGGTCATGAAAGAGGCTGCGTATCTTCATCCCCTGCCCCCCTGTCCTACGTATTGGTATTAACAGTGACAGGATACAGATGTGAATGACTGTGTTTTTGGAGCAGCGTAGCTGTTCTGCTTTCAGGAATAGCTCAGTCCGTAGTCTGTGTGGTTGAGAGAGACGGAGCGGCGGTCGATGGGCTCAGAGCAGACAGCTGTTAGCGATCCAGGAAGGTTACACTGACGATGAGATGTCATTCTAAGCTCTTTGAGCGACAGGAGCGGAGAAGACATTAGCAGTTAAGTTTCACGGTAGAAAATGTAGTGTATTATTATTCCGCTATTTGTGTGTGTGTGTGTGTGTGTGTGTGTGTGTGTAGTGTTTTGACAAAATTAGCCCTGTTTTGAAAATTGTGTTTAACCAATCATGAAAAAAAACTGTAATCATTTGATCAGTAGAGAGTTGAAATACCTCTGCAGAGGGCAGTGGCTGCATGTGCATCAATCAGACGTCCCAAAGTGACACACAAGCATATTGTAAGTGAGGGGGAGCTAAGGAGACATCCCACATGTAATCTTCTAAGAGAAGTGGCCTTTGTGAAAGAGCATCTGAGGAGCAGCACAAAGCAACGGGCATGTAGGCTGCCACTTGACTGAATCCAACCTCTCGCAACAAAATACCACGGATTTCGAGTACAAGGGGGCCTTCATTGACGTATTGAAAGATGGAAGCTTGTTACTTGTAGAAATGTCTTTTCCTCTCCGTTTGACAGATTAATGGAAAAGAAGAAAAGCCCAAAAGTGTGATGAAAGTGAGAGTGAACCACCTCCCCACCACCAATCCTCCTCAGCTCCACTCCTCCCTCCCCACATTTAAGAGCCTTAGCACTCACAGCAAAGAGTTGAGCTCACATCTATGTTAATGGCATTTCAAAGTGAATCAGAAGTGTCAGGGAGTGTCTGAAGATTAAGAGAGAGGCAGAGCCATCTCTGACATGGACTGGATCAAAGTTCGGTTAAGATGCACTTCATGGGATGAAAACTAACATTTCAATTGACCATCACCCATCATGTCAAGTTCCCAGTTCTTCAGGGGTATGTTAGAATGTGTTTAGTAAGTTGTAGTCAGGCTTATGGATCCATACATTGGTTTGGTGTTCAAATGAAGTATTCTGTTTTACTTGATTGGCTTTCGTAATTCTCTTGAGGTTTACATTTTGTCTGCTCTATGTCTTCTGTACATTTTAGGTAGAAGTTAATGATGAATATTGACATGAGCGGAACATTGTAAATAATAATATTTTCCATTTCTGTTAATTTATCATGCATAAATTATACCATGCAACTATATGAGCTTCAAAGTTGCAGGAAAGTGTACATTATGTTCTGATATCTGCACAGCTCTAAAGTCCAACATGTTGGACATGTTCACATGTTCACAGCTCAGCAGTCCAATATGGCAGCATGGTCAGTGGCCAGTTATGGCCGGGGTAAAGGAGGTTCATGGTTTAAAGGGCCACTAACCTAACAGTCATATTTGACGAGAGAGAGAATGTGATGGACATATCATGCAGTAAAATAATGCACAATGCAGACAGTATAAAAAAACAATAGTCTGCACTATGGATCCAGGATGTTAGTTGGGTTTCATCATGTTGATTCCAGGCATGACAGTACTCCAGGTACCAGTGCACAGTAGGATACTGGGTTTGGACTCCACTCGTCTCTGTCTCTTAATTGTTGGAATGCTGTTAAGCATTCCAACTATTGTTCTTCGAATCTTTATTCAACTTCTTCTATTTCTTCCGTCGCACCGCTGCTCCTCCTTCATTTTTTAAGCTACAGAAACCGTTCAACTATTAAAATGCTCAGCTCTTTCACTAGAGGGGTGCTATGACTTTTCATATTTCTAACCTTTAAACTTTTTGAATTATTCAGCTTTTTATTTTCAATGGGATCTCTATGGAGAATATTTTCAAATGGCTTCAGGCACACAGGTGTTCGCGATTGAGCCAATTAGTGATGTTGATAAACACACAGACTCACAGACAGGCGCACATACACTCCTCTCCCTCTCTCTCTCTCTCTCTCTCTATGTGTCTCTCTCATACAGTCATTCAGGTCTTAGGGATCTTCAGAGGTCTTTCCCCCCTCCCACACACACACACACACACACACACACACACCCCATTTTAAAATAAAAGCCGCACACACATGATTTGTTGCAGCTGTTACGTGTTGCATCTCGGCCAATCAGACATGAGTATTCTGATAAGTTTCCTGATTCGAGTGACATTTACACACACCGTGACACAAGAGGGAGAGGTGAGGAAAGACATGGCAGAGCAGGACAACAGTCATGTAAGCTGTAAAAGATAAAACATCAGACAATCTCCAAATGAGAAAGTTTGCCAGAGATATCAGAGCCTCTCTCTCGCTCTCTCTCTCTCACAAATTCTTTCCTCTCTCTCTCTCTCTCTCGCTCTCTCACAAATTCTTTCTTCTCTCTCTCACTAATTCTTTCTTCTCTCTCCCTCCCTGTCTATGTCTCTCTCTCATACAGTCATTCAGGTCTTAGAGACTTTTAGAGGACCCCCCCCCCACACACCCCATTTCAAAATAAAAGCCCCAAAGAGTGAATTCTAATTGAAATGCTTGTGATGAAGCCAGGCATTTAATAACCTCTGTTTATGTGTGTCAGACATTATGATTATGTCTCCTCTCCCCCACCCAGCACCACCCTTTCAAAATAAAAGCCCCATGGATTAACTGTATTTAAACAAGCTCAAAATTAGGCTTTTTTGTTAAAAAAATGAATGCTCTTACTAATACTGCGACAACTACTACTGCTGCTGCTAATATAGTATTACTACTTCGACTATAACTTTTGCTGTTGCTGCTATTACTGCTACCATCAATATTATTACTACCACTACTGCTATTACTACCACTACTACTATTACTTATACAACAACTGCTACTACTACTACTGCTATTCATGATACTAAAAGTAGTAATACTACTACAGCTATTAGTACGACTGCTACTAGTACTACTGTGATATTAAATACTACGACCAATACTACAGCTGTTACTATGAGTACTGATACTACATCTTCTACTACTTCTTCTAATTACTAATACTTCTAATAATACTTCTACTACAACTACAACTTCTACTACAACTACAAATATCACTACTACTAGTACTTATTCAAATGCTACTAATACTTCTACGAATAATACTTATACTAAAGCTTATACTACTACAAATATCACCACTGATGAATTTTTTTAAGCCACAGAAACTGTTCAAATATCAAAATGTTCAGCTCTTTCATATTTGTAATCTTTAAACTCTTTGAATTATTAAGGTTTTTACAATTTGTTTTTGAATTGGATATCTATTTTCAGCAATGTTTTTGCGATTAATTTGAGTTTTCAGCATTCCAACGCATTTTCAGCAGGAAATGTTTTTTCTAGTGACACTTTGAGGCTGCCATTATGAGGAGACAACAGTTCCAAATAGAAACACTAAAAGGAATATATGATGTCAAACAAGCTCTTCTTCTTTTATCCCAGCCACATTCTGTTTGAAAGGAAAATTATAATCATTTCTGTTCCATTCTCTTTGAGGAGGATTTAGCCCCCCATTCTTAACACGGCCACACCTGACCTGACTAGAAACTCCTGAAATTCTCTCCAATGAGGATGAAGTCTAAACATTCATATACAGGCTTTTGATGTGCACAAGCGTCAAAAACACACATTGAGCCGATTGTAAGTTCTTTAACATAACGCTAACCTTAGCCAGATATGTTAGCCCTTAGCTAGGTGCCTCAAATGACACAGCAGAACATTTTCTATGGAAAACTTTGCAACTCCATTAACATCATTTGAAAAAAACAAAAAACATTAATTTTACCAAAACAGTAACTGAAGTATGGAACCTCTAACTGGCAAACCCTACTATCACAGCTGCTGATCCTGTAGATCCTTCCAACTGAGACCACCTGACTTTCCTCATCAAGATATAACAGGCCCTGGGCAAGCTTGATCAATGCATTGATACCAGCCAACAACAAGCATCAGCTTTGGAACTATAGCTGCATTTCAATGAGTTGCATACTTTCAAGATAAAAAACATAGTTGGCTGTTTCTGTCTGTGGCACACGAAAAAGTTATTTAAAATCTCCAGCAGAGTCACTTTTCAAGCCGGGAACAGAGCTGTAACAACACAGACGGAACGAGAGAGTAGATCACAGATCTCCAGAATCAGAATATTAATGATACTTTGAAGCCCCCAGCTAGCAACAATGATCTATGAATTCAATATGCTCAGATAATTCCCTGAGCCAAAGCCCAATGGACAAAGCTGAAGGCATATGCAGTTACATTTATTTGTTCAATGAAGTTCCACCCAGAGACAGGGCTGGAGAAAGCAAACAGCCAGAGAGACAGAAAGTCATTAGCCAGTTAATAATGCCATGATAACCATCTGTGTTGGAGGAATATTTTTCTAATCCATATCACAGTGTAGAAAACACAACGGTCTCTTTTCTCATTCGCTGCTGGATTTGTTGTCAAGCTGATATATATCTTATTTAACATTTCATGATTCTTTCTATGAGCGCATGATGGATTTTTATGAATATTTCACCCCCAGTTTAGAGGGAATGTCCTATTTCAATATTGTTACTGCAACATTTAAAAACTGGAAACAGTCAGGGAATCTCTTCCAGCAGCTTTGTCATTCCCCAAAGCTAGGAGAGATGCCATCAAACCTGCTCTGAAACATCAAAGTATTGAAAGCATGAGGCCAGATAGGGCTTTTATACAAGACATAAATGCCAGTTCAAATGCTGTGCTATTTTCCAAATGAATAAAGAAAATAAAGAACAAAGTGTGAAAATGTATAACAGCTGCCTCTAAATAACCATCTGGCCCTTTAGTGTCAGAAACAATCAGATTCAGCCTGTCATAGCCAACCAGCCATGTAGGCCCTTTGACCAGTGCTCCAACAGCCCAACACACCAACCCACATCACAGATAAAACATATGACAGTCACAGCACTGCCAAGCGTCAGCGAGTCTGAAGGGGGTGATTTGAATGTTGCCTGCCACCCTGAGGCCTGTTACACTGTCTCCACAAAGGGGAAAAGGGCCTAACGGTGGCGTTTGTTATGCAGGGGAAGGTGAACAGGACCAGTCTTACTTGACAGTTTGTCCTCCAGACCCGCAGAACAACTTTAAAGTGAATTATTTTCAGGGTCTGTGATTTACTTCCCAAAAGACAACAAAAACCGACACAGTCAGACCATAATAAGTGTTTTAATGTGAGGAGAAAGAGAAGGCCTGTGGGTTACAGCTTGCATTCGTCATAACACCGCGAAGCCTGTTAGGATTGAAGCTCCTCAAACATCGGTGGTGAGGAAGTAAAGATAGACTGAACAATAGGAACAAAACCATTGTGTCAGACTACCAGTCTAACACATTAGAACAGCAAATAGAGAAAAACAGGACTATAGCTGCGGCAGAGTAGCGCCACAGAGCTTCACTGAAGTACATAATCATCAAATGGCAACATGTTTTTAATTAGCATATTAATAAAACGGTGGGCTCCAAATGTTGAAATCCCTGCATCTGTGGCTTACAGCTGGGAGTTGTTAAAAATCTCTTCAATATCAACACTGTACAAAAGAGGCATCTCAGCTCACACGCTCCTCCGCTTTATCTGCCATACTTGTATTAAACCCGATCTAATCCTCAACTCAAATTTAAAGTCCAATGTCCTTCGCTGCAGAATTCCACCAAGGAAGACCATTATGCTCCTCTTTGTTCACTTAAGCTCTGCTTAAAGTGAACCGTTGGCCACTCTCAGATGAAAAAAAAAAAAGTTTCAGGATCCTCTTTTGTGAAATGCTCGTATCCTCAGAGATCCTTCAAAGTGATTTCATATTCAGGCTTTCCTCGGTGCTAGATTGTAGGACTTTCTGTGTATACTTTGAAGGGGGCAGCGTTATAAAGGTACTGAAATGTCAAAGTGACACCAGCCTTCAACACACACAAAAAATCAGTCATGAGTAATACGCTGCACATAAACAGGTTCCTTTGAACGCTTTGGATGAATGTAGATATGATGACGAGTCCACCATTCAAAAGTCACATGATGTTTTGAATTGCAATCATAACTAGAAAATGCATTTCCTGCTGAAAATGCGTTGGAATGCTGAAAGCTGAAATGAATCTCAAAAACATTGCTGAAAATAGATATCCAATTTTAAAAAATTGCAAAAAGCTGAATAATCCAAAAAGATTACAAATATGAAGTTATATCACCCCTCTCCTGAAAGAGCTGAACATTTTGATATTCGAGCGGTTTCTGTAGCTTAAAAGAATTCCAGCAGGAGTGATGTAGTAGTAGTTTGTTGTAGTAGTAGTAGTAGAAGTATTATTCGCAGTATAAGTATGAGTAGCATTTGAATAAGTACTAGTTGTAGCAGTTGTGATATTTGTAGTAGTAGTAGAAGTTGTCGTCGAAGTATTTGTAATTAGAAGAAGTAGTAGTATCAGCACTCGTACTAATAGCTGTAGTAGTATTAGTACTGGTTATTAGTACTGGTAGTAGCAGGAATAGCAGTATTAACAGTTGTGGTATCAGTAATAGTAGTAGTGGTAGTGGTAGTAATAGCAGTAGTGCTAGTAATAATATTTATGGTAGCAGTAATAGCAGTAGCAGTAGCAGTAATAGTAGCAACAGCAAAAGTTGTAGTAGTCGTGGTAATACTAGAAATATTAGTAGTAGTAGTAGTTGTAAGAGCATTCATTATTTCAACAAAAAAGCCAAATTTTGAGCGAAACGTTTAAATACAGTTAATCCATGAGGCTTTTATTTTCAAAGGGTGGGACTGGGTGGGGGAGGGAGGGGGAGAGGAGACATAATCATCATGTTTGACACATAAACAGAGGTTATTAAATGACAGGCTTCATCACAAGCAGTTCAGTTAGAATTCACGCTGTGGGGCTTTTATTTTGAAATGGGGTGTGGGGTGTGGGGGAGAAGGGGAGAGGAGACAGAATCATAATGTTAGATAAACACAAACCAGTTATTAAATGACAGGCTCATCACAAGCATTTCAATTAGGATTTATTCTGTGGGGCTTTTATTTTAAAATGGCGTGTGTGTGTATGTGCGTGTGTGGGGGGGGGGGGGGGTGGAGGAGGGGGGAAAGACCTCTAAAGATCCCGAAGACCAGAATGACTGTATGAGAGACACAGAGAGAGAGAGGAGTGTATGTGCGCGTGTGTCTGTGAGTCTGTGTGTTTATCAACATCACTAATTGGCTCAATAATGAACACCTGTGTGCCTGAAGCCATTTCATGGAGATAAAACAGGGAAACACCTCTCAAACAAATCATCAAAACTCCCATAACCGTAGCTCCTATTGCTCCGATATTAATAATTGAGAGGGAGGATGACTTGAGAAACAGATCTTGTAAAAATTGTGTCTGTAGTGTAAAAAATGTGGCTTAACTGGCGATCTAGAAATGGGGTACCGTGTTCTGTGGAAGATGTTTTTGAAACAAAATTTAACATTGGTCTCTATGGAGCAGAAAGTTGGTTTTCCTCTCAATTAACGGCTTCTGTGTCAAATGTGGAAATCTGTGGGATTCCAGAGTAATTTTTCGACGACAAGGACAATATTAGCTACTTCTACATCCAGAAATTATGCATGAAGAGTGAAGATTGTGGACACAGTGGCAAAACACAAATGTTTTTTTCACAAGAATCTCAAGCTGCTCTTCACTCTAGCGGTGACATCACGCACTCTAAGATGCGCAATCCACACCCATTATAAAGTCAGAAAAGGGCTGAAAAATCATAAAAGTTAAATTGCTGCAGTTCAAAAAGTTTAAAAGATATCAAAAAGCTGAATCATGTTGGCAATAGTTGAGGGTTTTCTCAACATTTGAAAGTTGAAATGGTGTCTGTAGCTGAAAGTATGAGGAAGTTGAAGGATTTGAAAGTTGAAGAAGTTTAAGAGGATTTGTAAATATTCTCCATAGAGATCCCATTCAAAAATAAAGTTGCTAAAAGCTTAATAATTAGTCTTATTAGTTTTATTAATATAAAAAGTCATAGCAGAGATGAGCTGAAGGAGCTGAACATTTTGATAGTTGAACAGTTCCTGTAGCTTAGAAAATGAAGAAGAAGCGTTGCGACGAAACGGGGGGGGACGGAAGAAATAGTGGAACTAGAAAAAGCATTTACTGCTGAAAATGCGTTGGAATGCTGAAAACTGAAATGAATGGAAAAAACATTGCTGAAAATAGATATCCAATTCAAAAACAAATTACAAAAACCTTAATAATTCAAAAAGTTTAAAGATTACAAATATGAAAAGTAGTATTTAATATCACAGTGGTAGTAGTAGTAGTAATAGTAATGGCAGTAGAAGATGTAGCAGTAGTTCTAGTAGCAGTCGTACTAATAGCTGTAGTAGTATTACTACTTTTAGTAGCATGAATAGCAGTAGTAGCAGTTGTCGTATAAGTCATAGTAGTAGTGGTAGTAATAGCAGTAGTGGTAGTAATAATATTGATGGTAGCAGTAGTAGCAGTAATAGTAGCAACAGCAAAAGTTATAGTAGAAGTAGCAGTAGTAGTAATACTATATTAGCAGCAGCAGTAGTAGCTGTCATAGTATTAGTAAGAGCATTCATTTTTTGAACAAAAACGCCTAATTTTGAGCTTGTTTAAATACAGTTAATCCATGGGGCTTTTATTTTGAAAGGGTGGGGGGAGAGGGGGAGAGGAGACATAATCATAATGTCTGACACACATAAACAGAGGTTATTAAATGGCAGGCTTCATTCATCACAAGCATTTCAATTAGAATTCACTCTTTGGGGCTTTTATTTTGAAATGGGGTGTGTGTGTGTGGGGGGGGGGTCCTCTAAAAGTCTCTAAGACCTGAATGAGAGAGAGAGAGAGAGAGAGAGAGAGAGAGAGAGAGAGGAAATAATTAGTGAGAGAGAGAGAGAGAGGAGAAATAATTTGTGAGAGAGAGAGAGAAGAAAGAATTTGTGAGAGAGAGAGAGAAGAAAGATTAGTGAGAGAGAGAGAAGAAAGAATTAGTGAGAGAGAGGAGAAATAATTAGTAAGAGAGAGAGAGAGAGAGCGCGAGAGAGAGAGAGAGGAAAGAATTAGTGAGCGAGAGAGAGAGATGAAAGAATTAGTGAGAGAGAGAGAGAGGAGAAAGAATTAGTGAGAGAGAGAGAGAAGAAAGAATTAGTGAGAGAGAGAAAGAAGAAAGAATTAGTGAGAGAGAGAGAGAGAGAGAGAGAGAGAGAGAGAGAGAGAGAGAGAGAGGCTCTGATATCTCTGGCAAACTTTCTCATTTGGAGATTGTCCGATGTTTTATCTTTTACAGCTTACATGGCTGTTGTCCTGCTCTGCCATGTCTTTCCTCACCTCTCCCTCTTGTGTCGCGGTGTGTGTAAATGTCACTCGAATCAGGAAACTTATCAGAATACTCATGTCTGATTGGCCGAGATGCAACATGTAACAGCTGCAACAAATCATGTGTGTGCGGCTTTTATTTTAAAATGGGGTGGGTGTGCGTGTGGGGGGGGGGGGGGGTGGAGGAGGGGGGAAAGGCCTCTGAAGATCCCTAATACCTGAATGACTGTATGAGAGAGACACAGAGAGAGAGAGAGAGAGAGAGAGAGAGAGAGAGAGAGAGAGAGAGAGAGAAGAGAGAGAGGAGTGTATGTGCGCATGTGTCTGTGAGTCTGTGTTTATCAACATCACTAATTGGCTCAAGCCATTTGAAGATATTCTCCATAGAGATCCCATTGAAAATAAAAAGCTTAATAAACCCCTCTGGTGAAAGAGCTGAACATTTTAATAGTTGAACGGTTTCTGTAGCTTAAAATATGAAGGAGAAGAAGAGGTGCAACGGAAGAAATAGAAGAAGTTGAATAAAGATTCGAAGAACAATAGTTGGAATGCTTAACATCATTCCAACAATTAAGAGACAGGATAACAACAGTTGGAATGCTTAACAGCATTCCAACAAATAAGAGTCAGATCACTATGTTTTTTCTTTCCTCATGTGGCTCATGGTCGTCATCATCCCATTTTGCCGCCTGGCTTATGAAAGGGAGAAGCATTGTTTACAGAAGGGCTGCTATCCCGCTGAAATGAGTTGTTGTTTTTTCCTCACTGGGATTTTCCACCTACTAAAAATAATTACAATGTTTCTCCAGCACTGATGTATCTGTTTTTCTTTGCATAGGAAAGGCAAAGCCTGCAACCGGAGCAGAGTGGAAACATGAGTCCAGGCGTCACTGTGGCGTTCATTTACCTCACCAGCACCGCTGGGTATGATGAGTCCAGCTACGTCATCCCAGACGCACAATGCCCAAATACATACATTGTGGTATAGTTACCATAGCTAACAGTATAAATTGACTTGTAGGAGTGTGGTTATTCATTCATTTCGGGTATTTTTTGATGAGGGTTGTAGTTTTTAAAGTACAATAATGTTTGGCACCAGGTTATTTGCAATACTACAATAAGTTGTCTCATGTTTTCTGAAGTGCAGTTTTAGTGCTTTTGATTTGAAAAGTCAGCCTGTGTAGTGTATCCATGTCCTGTTTGGCCAGCAAGGTACAACTCAATGCAACTACCAAATACACATCATGCTTCTCAAGATTGTTTGTCATTGTTTGCTTTGATGGAATGTAATGAGACAGTGACTCTGAACCTCTACTTCCACACATGAACACAGCACAGCAGCAACGCTCTGTATAGATTTGCCCTACGCTTTCATTAGCATGCATCAAAACTGTAACCTTGACAATAATAAAAGAAGACGTGCTTTTCATTGTGATGGATTATGTATATTAAAAAAATCTCAAATCTATGCAAGTCTGGTTTTATATACTACATGGGAATGAACAATAGCCGGCTGAAGGATGATTCCTGAATCTAAAATGGCACATTTCGAAAATGACTGATTTCCCTGATTTACATGGTTGGAATGCTGCTTGTTAACAGCCTGTGTGTCATTATTTGTGGTTTAGTCGTGAAAAATAAGCCACCTGTAAAACCTGACCTCTCATTTTCGTATATCAAAGGTCTGGGATATATATTTCTAACAGCTGCATCAGAGGTCATTTTATGATCCACCTGTGGTGCACCGAAGATCAATACATCATTCTCTGGTGAGATTAATGTCTGTAATATGCCACAATGCTCCGACCCTCGTGGTCTGCATGGAGGGTCTGATGTGAATGCTTATGAGTAAGGCACATGTGGTACCAGGCTGCAAAAATGAAATAGAAGGAAATATGAATGCAATACAATGAATTAAGTCATTTTACAACACATCTCCACCCATCTAAATCAATATTGTTCAAACACATTTACATTGACATAGGGGTGGACAAAATATTGCTATTACCATTCCATATTATTATTTAGCATAATGTAATGCAATTAAATATATTAAAGTAAAGCCTCCAAAATGACCTCAGAGTTGAATCAATTACGTAACTGCGTTTGTTTGTAACCACCTTATTTACTACACAACAAGCGTACTATGGCAAAACCATGAACTTGTGTATACGTTAGGGGTGTGGGAAAAATCGATACAGCATAGTATTATGATATTTTGCGTTGCGATATTGTATCGATACATGGACGCCAAGTATCGATCTTTTATTATATAAACTATAAAAAAATAAAATAAAATCCTTTTTTCTTTTTTAGAAAAATCTAATCATTTACCTTTCCAGTCCACTAGATGGTGCTGAGTTGTTTTCTGGTGAGGTCAGGAAAGGTCCTGGGTCAGCGTGATTGGTAGGAAGTTGGTCAAAACAAAGATAGAGACATCTGGCCTCACAACGGGGTTAAATCTGCCAACAGTAGCCGGCTCATGGGGAGAGTGCAGCGCATAACTGTCTCTCTGCCCTCGACGTCCACGCATCACAAGTTATACTGAGTTATATAACTCTTATATCCTACTTATACAAGTTATAGTTCATATACTGATTCCACACGTTTGCATTTAGTTAAGTTGGACTATGTAGTAATACAAACAGTTCAGTTTGTCAGGTTCATGCAACATTTATGACATTGTTGGTCAGTCTGTCTGCTTGACAATCATATTCTGCTGCAATAAAAATGATTGAAGTGAGATGAACAGACTGAAAACTTTATCTTATCAGATAAAACATGTTGACACAGTTTTCCTTTGGGGACATAATTTGAAGTTGAAAAAAGTAATAAATTGCAAAATATGTTATTACAATACTCAGAATATCGTAGTATCGTGATATATCGTATCGCGGGACCTCTGGTGATTCCCACCCCTAGTATACATGGGAAAAAAAAAATATATATATATATATGTATATATATACACACAGTATATACACACACATATATAAAGGTCTAATCAAATTCCAACCTTTAGAGGAGCATGGTTGAGGTTTTTCATCTGCAGCTTGTTCTCAGGAGGAATTTATGCTTTCATAAATTCGACTCAGTCGACACACATTATGCAAATCAACGTATTTTTGTTATTGATGCTGTTGATTACATGGAGGAATCGCCCCAGGCCGAAACATAACCAAGTAATTATGTCTCACAACGTTAAACAGAGCGGTCGTATATGTTTTATGGGAGTCATTGTCAAACCACCGATTCTGTAGTTTAGGTATGATGACGTGTTGAAAACTGAATAGAATAAGCTTCATAAATGTATGATTTATCGAATAGACCGGCATATTATTCTATGTATGACAGATAAGAACGTTAATTCAAAATATCACAGAAAACATGGAGAAAATTTGAGGAAAACCTTTTCAAACTTTTAAACTTGGAGGGAGGCTGAACGTCCCACAGTGCGTCTCATTCTCCAAACTGATGGAATTTTAAAATGATATGAAAGTGCAAAAAAACATGTAGTTAGGATTACATGGAATAAAATGGACTCTTGGGTGTTTCTAATCTGTTGGGTTCTGTTCCTGTATTATGGGGCAGATGGAGGCCCAGAGGCAGTGAACACTGATGAGGCTCTGTCAGTCCTTTGGAGAATAGTTTTTGTGCTTCTGTATGCGGTCACTACGCACAGCAAAAGCATGCAACATTTATCTGATATCAGCCCCGGACTGTTTCCCCACTGCCACCAACACAGGCTAAAAAAGTCGGAGATGAGATGAGTTTCTGAGTGACAGTACAAAAGTAATTTGAGTTCCCACAGAGACACACGACTGATGCAGGTGCTGTGGTCCTGATGCCAGTTAAATCCGTCCTCTGCTACCTAATGCTGATCGAGACAGCCAAAGGATTTAGCAATTATCTGTTGAAGATAAACCTAGCATCAAGGAATTCATTTCATTTCATCAAGCAATTTGTATTCTCCCCAGTAAGTCGCTGCTCGAGTCTGTTCAAAACCAGCCCAGGATTAGATTAAGAAATTGACTGCAGCTGGAACTTTTTAACGCCTGTGTTTTGGTTGCGTTCGGAGGGGTGTGTGCTTCTCAAATTGGTGCACGGATAAAAAACATGAGCCTGAACCTAATCCGTTTATATAGCCACCCAAGTATTGGACCCAGATAAGGGATACTGCTCCTACTTCTTAATACAGCGTCTCATATGTGAACCTTTTGTGCTGTTTAATCAAGGTGAGTACCTACATCATATCCTCACCTGCATGCTAGAGGGGAGTGGGTTTGTTTGGGCACGTATTTCTATCACCTCAAGAGTATTTGATAGTAAATCATCCTATTCATAATTAACATGGAAGACATAATTAACAGACCAATCTGAGCACAAAAGCATCATCTGCAAATGGCTGCTGTCTCAAAGGGAGGTGGAAACCATATGAGGAGAAAGAAAGATAAAAATTGTAATTCATATGAATGATTAAGTGACAGAGAACAAATATACAAAGAAATTCAATGATAAATGATTTCCACAATAACTCCTCCAGTGCAAACCAGTCTGGTGTTGCTCCTCCGCTTGGGTTGGAGCACTCAGCATCTTTCCAAAAGGGACCGACAGTTTGTGCAACTCAAAAAAGATGTGTCTCATTCACAATGTTCCCTCTGAGAGTGAGCACTGAGTTTTATGAGATAGCAATGATCCTTGTAGGACCAGTATATCACTGGCACTCAGTGATGCAATTACATGAATTATTCAGAATGGTTTTCAAGTACTGATTGCATTGTTTCAATATTTTTCAAAGGCATCCATTAGTAATAAAGAAGAGGGAAAATAAAGAGATGAGCCTCTATCTGCAACAACCTCTCTCTGATGCTATCTGCTCTGCTCTAATTATGACAGGGAGGCCGGGGGAGATGGCAGAAATTACCACCGATATAAATGTGTTTCTCTGCCTGCCTCGTCGACAGATTGCCTTTCCTCTGCCATCCCTTGACAGGCGAGCCTATTCATAATCCAGCCGATAACCATCTCACTTTTTTCTTTTCTGATAGTTCCCTCCTCTGTTATGACTCTAAACCTTCCTCAAGGGGCTACGGGCAGAAACAAGCGGCGGGAGGTTCTGGAGATGAGACACAGGGAAAACTTTTTAAAAGTCACTTTCGATGCTACTTCATCAAATGGGAACAAAGGATGGATGTAAAAGCTGACAAAATACGAAACATTTTTGACAGTATCTCTTTTGCCAAGTGTGGAGGAAATAGTGGTGGAAGTAGAGAGATGCTCGTTTTCTGTCCCTCACTGTCAGAACATAAACTGCTGTGGCTCACTCGTGCCGAACTGCTTAATTTCCTAGTCTGATGCATAAGAGCACAGACCTATGAAGCGCTGCTGATCTTAGGTTCCTGTAGTAAGTGGTCTGTGGAGTACTGGCAGCACTTAATGTAGCATCCATTGAGAGCCAGCTTTCAGCGGATGAGATGCAGTCTGCTGTGACCCGGACCACTGAGGCCCCGGGGAGCAACCAGCAATTTCCACAAGGTCAACATTTAAAGAAATAACTAGGAAGACCGACACGGAGAAAAAGCAGGACGAGTGCTCAACATTCAGCCGGCTGTCTTCCCAAAGCCATTTCCCCACTGGCTTGTCAGTCACTAGTGTCCATCATTGATGTGACCTCTAGAGTGTAGCTTTTGAAACAGGCTTGTGATGTTCAGAGAATTGGAAACCACACTGACTTTCACACTGTGGTGGAGCACATAGCTTGCCATCTGCTGCAGCTTCTCTCCCACATGATACTGTTTGTTCAGACCACTTTAAATGACAACCCTGTCCCCTGGAAATGATGTTACATGATCATACATATACTAACTCAACACACATACTACTAACACATTAACAACAAATGTGTTTTAAGTGCAGACCTTTTCACGGAATGAGGAATTGTTTTTTTTGAATGTACCTAAGTATCTGTAAAGTCACATTCTGAATATATCTGCAAGTGTTAAGTGTTACTTCATTTCATTTGTTTGTCTCCAATATTCTCTTACAACTAAAGCTGGATTGCTGTCTGGTAGCTGGTGCTCATAACGTCGTACAATGAGCCTCTGGCTAAACAATGTGAACATAAGTCTATAGCTATGGCTGCATAGCACCTGTACATTATCGATAACAATGCTTTTATTCCTTTTATCAGCTGCATCAGGCCATTCAAACCGCCTCTTCTACAATTCCTTTCATACATTTTCTAATATAAAATACAATTTATACTTGCTTTGCTGGTTATTATTTACTGGGAGATGTGCATTCATATTGCCCAGTATGACCAGCTCGTCAATCTGTTGCTTTCCAGCTTGCATTCGTCAAGAGTTGATACGTAACCTGGACTGAGAGAAGAGATACTCATTGTCTTGTTTTTAAGCCTATAAACTGTAGTACCTGGCAGCAGCATGCTGAACAGGGTGGGGTCAGATATGGGCGGGATGTATGGATATCTGCACCGGCATGGATACTCCACCTCTACTGGTCCCTGTGGATATTTGAAAGCGTGGTTTCCAGTGTTTCCCCACTCATAGACTTTACTTGGTGAGGCCACTCAGGTATATACCGTCCAAATATATATTTGGCGAAGCATTTTGGTATTTGTTTTTCTTCGAATCCGTCCAAGACAACAACGCCATCCTTGATGGCTCAGCTAGTGGACACCGCCAGCAAGCCAATGGAGAACTCCGCTCTGCTGGAGCAGGTCCAGGTCTCCCGACCTCAGCTGCCTGGGCTGGACGAGCCCACAATGGGACCAGAGTAGCGTGCACTCCACTCAATCAATGAATCAATGATTGTAGGTTCAACCAAAGTGATTTAGGGATTCAGGATTCCATCATTCTCTGGCTGTAATCCATCCCGACTTCCTTCCTACGATTTGTGAGCACTTTATTTTCTCAGTGGCGGGCCGTGTGTTTTATACTTGGGCCTGTCCTACTACAGTTGAACCACCTCCTAATAATCTCTTTATGACACAGCATGACGGGATGCTTCGTCATTAACGGGCAATGCATTTAGTCAAAATCAATGTAATTAACACAATGACAAGAACAAACTTACAATACTAGTCACATGTATTTATAGGACAACAAAGCAGGTAGAATAATATAAAACCCAAATAACACGATTCAACAGGCCTCTGCACATTCCAGCAACACTGTGGTGCTAAAACACGTATTCCGCCGCACAGTCAAGAGCACCATTCAAATATATTCAAATATTATTCACATCAGAGGGAGCAATATTAACCATATCATAAAAATGACACACAGTAGTAACGCTACTGCAGATCTAAAAACACAAAAGCACTTCACTTACATAAGCTGCTGTTCACTTAAAGACAAAGTCCATCCTCCTTTCTTTGATTACAAAGTTGAATACCGCGGTTGTACAGAACATCGGTTCAGTTCCAGTAAGAGGTCCTTCTCGATTCATGGACGCCAGTGAAGACAGTCGAGCCTCCCCAGTTTTAATGCGTTTGAGGGCTAAAAATGTCCGCTCGACAGAGGCAACAGATATTGGGATCATCACCACCAAACATGCCAAAACGCTAAAAATGTAATGTCACGTAGAAACTTCTTATCCTTAACCTTTAACTCTTACTACTACAAAGTTCTGCTAGCTAGTTTCACAACAGTCACGCTAGCCCACTGACCAATCAAGCCACAGGTTAATGCTGACGTACTTGTAGGCCAGTTAGAAGCTCTGACATGTCAAAGAATACGCCCAACATGTCAAACTAAAGACCTGATTGGTTGAAGACTATGACAATCAACAATATCGTCTCCATTTACTGCAAAGAAATTCACTTGTAATTCTGAAGGCCTCCGGCCAGATTTCTTTTACATAGAGACAGCATAGGGGTGAAATCTGATAAAAGCTCTACTTAAAACAAGCTGCACTGGAAGCAGAGCAACTGAGGAAGACAGTAGCTGTGCAATGAGATAATAAGATAATGGGGAAACTATTTAGAATATTTATGAATATGTAGTGTATTTATAAAAAATAATTGAATTATAATATAGCTATAACTTTGTGATTCTGCCTAGGCCAGCAGAGACGTTGTCACGGTTGGGCCTTGCTGTGTGTGTGTGTGTGTGTGTGCGCGTGCGTGTCTCTCTCTCCTGCCCCTGGCTTTTCCCTCTGCAAACCCCACTCATCTCCACTCACCTGCCGGCAATCCGCTCATCACCCCTCACATACTTATACTCCCCTGCTTGCCCTGTTCCAGTTGCTAGATTATCATTTGTTCCTTTTCCCTCCCCGTGGACTCATTGCATCTCCAGTGGTTATCCCTCGTGTTGACCCTCTGACTCCCACGGTTTGTGTCTTTGCCTTTTGTGTCCAAGCCTTTTTGTGACTTCGCTTTTTATTTCAGTTTGGATTTTCCGCGCTCCCGGTTGGAGTTGTTCTTGGTTTCTGTTTTTGACTGCTAAATGCCCAGTAAAGAGCATTGCATTTCACCTCACCTTGTTTCCTGTGTCTGAGTCTGCCCCTGAGTCTCTAAACCCACATGGGACCCCGTGAACAGTCACAGACGGCCCACCACTGTGTTTTAGAAATATTCTTTGCCAATGAAAATATTCCAGGCTGCAGTAACATTTCATTTCCATTGTTCTATTGTCTACCAGGCTACTTGTGAATGAGTAGCTATCAAGTTCTGACTTCTATTGAGTACTGCAGATATAACTGCCACCACTGGGCCCACTACTGCTTTTACTACTTCAATTAATGCTATTGCTATTGCTAAAACAAGTATTCAGTCTTTCCACTGCCTTTATTTAGTAGTAGTGGCCAACCCCGATCGGATAATATTCTCGTAAACAGAGTTTCTGCCTCTGAAGAAGAAAAAAATCTAAATCTCATCAGCTATGCAGTGGTGAGAATACAGATCTGTTAAGGCAAAGTCGAAATAAAGGTTAAGTTTCAGGCGAGATTCTCCAGTTCATTTACATTCAGATCATCCTCTCACGTCTTGAATAATAATACAATTAGTTCTGTTATCAGCTGGCAGTTTCTATCTTTTGGAGCTTACTTTAACTGCCACTTTGTAGTACCAGTGGGCCTTTCTGCATTTTGTTTCTTTATCCAAATAAGAGCAAAGTCTTATTTACAATATTGCTTTTATGTCAGCCACGTTTATTCTAACAGTAAAGGCCTTGAGTACTATTAGAGAATAGTATTAGACTGTGTTGCTTGTGCGGGGAAAACACTCCTCCAAATGCTACCGCTAGAACTGTTGTTATTAATTGTATCATTTATAACAGTAATGTTACACCAGCTAATAGCTAAACAGGCGACTGTAAAATACAGTTTAAATTGTACTACAGCACTTATAAAGAAAGGAAGAACAAATACATGAATGACAAAACAGAGTGCTAGAATTATCAACGGGCTTCAGACATGATGCCTCACAGGCATATTCCTCCATATCTTGGGCTTCAGGCGTACCCTTCTGCCTTCCTGCATCTCTGCAGCTGACATGGGCCACCCTCTTCCTCTAATATCAATTACAGGCTTGGCTGAGGTGAATTGCTGAAAGTCCAGGCTGTGGTGGGATCTCATTGTGAATTTGGATTGCCTGACTTTCACCATTGGTAAGGTTCTGTAGAAGCATGACCCTGCCCATCTTCATGCTCAGCCCTGACACGTCCTTTATAGAGCAGTTTGACCCAACGGACATGGCTGTGAAGCCCAGGGGAGACCAAGCACTCTTTTGATTCGTTACATAACAATCTGGATCTTTTTAAGATGGTAATTTTGTGGAAATAACTACTGTAGATAGATTTCATCCCCAGATATTTCCTGTCTTTTACAGCTTGCTATCATATATAATTGACTACATAACCACTAAATATACAGGGCAGTGATGATGAGATAATAATACCAACAGGCTGCATAGAGATATAATATCTATATAAGTATTTCATCATGGTTCCCTCTCAATAATGGAAACGATGCATATAGTCAGTTCTGTTGATATGGGAACGTTGTAAGAATAAGCAGCAGCAGTTCTTATCAGCTACTCTAAGAAACATCTGCAGAGGTCAAGCTACAGAACGGCACCTGCAAACACCGTGTTGTGTTCTGCAAGGAAGTAATGCATCTCTCCAGGCCATGACCGAGCAGGGATTTCAGGACCCTTTGTGCTGCCTTTGAAGGGCATATTTTTTGTGCTGACTGTGCAGCAGCCATTGCTGAAAGGTCAACACAGCCTCTTAAGAGCTGTTGAGATATCTCTATCACTCAGGTGTCCTTCCGGCATATATCTCTCAAAATATAGGTAAAAGTGCTTTACGTATGATCTTTTGAGAAATGTCCTTGTCGGCTGAAGTTGGGATCCTCCATGTGAAATGTTCACCAACTTTTTGAGGGTTACATCTATGGAGGAGTCCTCTCTCTGCATCCAGAAAATCCAGAGTCAAGTCCATGAGCTCCTGCAGCTTATCAAACACACCTTTTGAGCAAAACGAAGTTACGAGGAGAGCGAGGCAGCCGAGACGTTCTGCATGATGAATGGATGTGGTCCTCAGCTGCCAGGCACAGCGGCCTGAAACTACAATCAGGAAATATCACCACAGCTGCTTATTTTGACCCCTCGCCTCATGACAGACAGTGTTGGTTCCCTGTATTATCAAGACTTGCTGCGGCAGCACGTAGCAGCTGACCCCGTCTAATTTCTACCGCTGGGGCTGCAGCAGCACCGTGCACACCAGTGAGCAGCGAAATATTTTCTTAATGTTGGCAGCTTGAAAGAGGAGAGTCGTCCATTGAGACCGCTGTGATATCCTTTGACATTTGAACTGCAAACATGCATTGGCACTGGGTGTTGATTCAGCTGCATATTTCAATTTCCCTCCAGTAATGGCTTTAATACAGACTGGGTATTTCTTCAGGCCCAACGAGCACTGTTCATTTGTTTAAGTTTGTTACTGATGCAAATTCAGATAGCAACTCAATTAAGGTGTTACAGCAGCTCATTTATGTATACAATGAAGCTCAGACGGGCTACGCTAGGCGTGATTTCACTGTAATAGCTCTTCTATTACCGGTACCTACAATCACACTCAGCAGCAACAGATCAAGACTGGATTGCACCGCTGGGAAAATAGACTGAAGAATACGTTTTAAAGTGCCCTATGCATATACATACTCCTGGAATATGTGATATGAGTAAAGAAAAGCACAAAATAACAGCTGGCTCCGGTCAAATTCTTCTCATTTGATAAGAATAACGGACACAGCAACGCCATCTTCCCAACCTTTGGTGATCTTTGGAGACATCTACAGAATCATCTCATCCTGATGCATCCAGCTAAAACCACATCCTGACATCACTGTCATTCCTTTCATCAGCCAATAGAGAGCTGCAGGGATGATGTAGGCCAACAGGTTCCCTCAACAAAAAGCCAATGGGATTTCTATTGTGGCAGAAAATAAACTCGGTATCAAACAAACGTTTATGGTCAGCAAGATGATCTTCATAAACTTTTATGATTTTTGAAGCTTAAATGCAATCGCCAGAAGTAAAAAGCTTCAGGCTCCACCATGGGGCTGCAGCACTCTATGAGAAATGATCCAACAGTGGAATAGACCTGAAGATTTCAAATGATCAACATTGGATTGGTGTCGCATTTAAAAAAAATCTAAAGTCTGTTTGTTTAGCGTGTGTGTGTGTGTGAGTGTTTGTTTGTGTGTGTGTGTGTGATTCATCCTGGATATTGTCCCTAAAAGGTTTGGTATCATAAATTAGCCAGTTCATCATTATTAGTGTTCACCTTCAGCCTCCTCAGGCAGTTTACTGCCTCAGAGGTCAGAGTACTCTGTGAGAGTGATTGGACGCTACACAAGACTCTTTACCAACACATTTCTGTCACTCTTCCATGACTTTGAGGCACAATTTTCATAACCATACATTCTCTGAAATGTCATGAAAAATGAATCAAAAAGAATAAAATCCATGTCAAAATGTAACGGTAAAATCAATAAAAAGCTCTTCAGCCACATTGGCAATTCATTTTTTTCAGGGTTGATTTACTTGAACTGTAGATTAGCAACCCTTTCAGATGTACATGACTGATCGTAATCACTGTGCTTTGGGTAGAAGTATAGTTTGATACAAGATATATTTACATTGCTTTACACTTTTTCTAAAACATTCGGGCTCATCAAAATGTCTATAAAACGTATAAAACATTTTAATCATAACTTGGATTATTGAATCATGACTATACAATCAGAATATTAATGCAGATGCCTACAATCATTTAATTAAAAAAACAAATGGTTCACATACATTCAGTGTCTGCAGCGACATTGGTAATTGTGCCTTTATTCGTGTTTGGACGTTAAATACAATACAAACTAAAAAATCATCACAAATAACGGTAGCACAAAGCACACTTTCCTGCACATCTCCTCACATCTTCAGGGGGAGGGACAGAAATGCAAAAAAAGAATCAAGTGAGGGAAAAGTGGATGCAATTAAGAGACTTGGGATATGTGTCAGCCCGTCACCTTGGACCAGACTGAAATATCTCAAACCATTATGTACAGACAGTCGAGGCCTCCATAGGGTGAAGTTCCCTGACTTTTCATCTAGCGCTACCATTCGGTCAAAGTTTTACCTTCGATGCACATTTGTACCTTTCCCTTAATGCTTTGGTTTATGACCAAATACCTGCAATACTAATGGCATTCCCATCATCCTCAGCTCTACTACACTAGTTTTTATTCATTATTTAATTGTCATATACATAGATAAATACAATACAAGTATTTAGAAGCAGAGAGCTGCTGTGCTCCAGGACACTTCGACATACAGACAGTAATGCTGCGTTCACACCGGTCGCGTTGATTTTTTGACGCGCGTCGAGATTACATACAAAGTCTATGCACAGACGCGATGAGACTGGCGCGGCGCGATTTTGGATGCGTTATTGCAGTGCGGTGGACGCGTTGGACGCCGCAAAATCGCCAATGCGCGAGTTGAAATTTTTCAACTTCTGAGAAATAATCGCGTGACGCTGTGGCGCGATAGCCTATCAGCGTTGAGTTGCTCCCCCTGTCATCACTGACTTCCTGCCGTTGTTGAATCAGGAAATAAATCCTGTAGCCGTCTGTGTTCACCCAGAGCTCTACGATACCTCATATCAATAGAGACCGGACCAAACTATGTGTATGCATGTGTGTGTGTAAACCATACGGTACAAACAATGAATAGACGCTGCCGTATTTACGTCTACGTGACGTTATTGAGTGCTGGTGGAGCTGCTACGATGTTAGCATAGCCTAGCACCGATCCATCAGAGCTCCATTGAGAAGACCAGTAACCTACAAATCGGCATCATTACGTAGTTATTTCGGAGTCCCTTTTTGTCGGAGAAGACAAGTACAAATCGGCATCATTACGTAGTTATTTCGGTGTCCCTTTTTGTCGGTTTATTGCCGTTGAATCACAGCCAAATCAGTTTATTTTGTGTTCCTACAGCTGTAGTAAACAGCGACCTGTGGCTTGCTAGACACAGTGAATACAGCTCGATACAATCCACGGAGCTCCTCTGAACAATATTATGAACCAGACATGACGGCGTTTGGCATTCCGATGTTTGAGGGACTTCCACAACACGTACAAAGCAGCAATTGTCCTTATTCCTTTCACGGTTGACAGCGGAAATAAATGGCGGCCAGGTGAACGGCTTCCAGGACGATAAACCACGCCCCCTCTCCGGCGCTATGAGATTTTGCAGCGTTTGGTGTGAACACGACCGGCGGCGCGTTGGACGCGATTTTGCAGTGCGTCAAAAAATCAACGCAACCGGTGTGAACGCAGCATAAGAGTCAATCCCCCAACCTTGTGATTAAGGGATGACCCGCTCTGACTCCTGAGCCACAGCCACCCCACTACTGTGTGTTCAGCGCTAATTTCTAAACACTAGCATGCCACCACACTAAACTAAGGTGGTACATACGGTAAACCTGACCTGATAAACATCAGCATGTTAGAATTGTCTTTGTTAGCATGTTGATGTTAGCATTTAGCTTAAAGGGCCATTGTGCCTCAGTACCATCTCTGTGTCTCTAGCATGGCCGGAGACTGAAAGTCTTGTTAGAAAAGGACTATCAGAAAACAAAACTGCGTTTCCACACCAGGCTGACTGATGAATCAAGCAACCCCCTGTTTAAAATACCAAAACACTGTAGAACACCTACAAAAATTACAAATGGGTTTCATCAGAATTATTCGATTTTGATGATTTTAGGCCAACACTTGTACGTGCAGACATTTGCTTGCGTAGTAAGATAGCAGCAGCATGAATACATTTAATGAAGCCACTGAACTAAGCAAGGGATTATATTATGGGCATGTCAGCTGGGCTCGAGGGCTGTAATTGGAAACAGATAGATTAAGCCTGCTAAGACTGACAAAAGAAGCTTCATGTTTTTCCTGTAGCGCCACCAAATTACAATTGACTATGTTGGGTCTTACATCCCAGCGGTCATCTGTTACCACTGATTTCAACAGTGGGCATTGGAAGCATTTATCAATGAGGTAACTGAACTTAGTAACCACATCCGAATGGAATAGCCACAAGCTTCTTTGTGTTGTACTGTTGCCCTTTGGTCTTTACCTCTCACTATCAAATATATCTGCATAAAACAAGGCTAACTGAGTTACTACTATTATTACAGTTTGAGACATTTACATACATTCATAATGACACCTGTATAGCTCGCAGCAAGTCTAGTGCATCACAAAATACCCGTTGAGACAATCCAACCAGAGCAGAGCTGAGCAATATTTCCCTACATGTATAACATATTTTATAGAAGCCAGATTCTTCTGGTTTCATGATTTTGTCTCTGAACCTTTCATTGTTTAAATCTGAAAGTGCTGGATTACATATAAATGAGCATCTGTTGCATTCAAGCCTTTACTAAACAAGTTCACACAGTGCTGATTAAGCCCATCGCTGCCAGGTAAAGCTCTCTGATCTACCTGAGTTGTGGTGTCTGTGGCAACTGTGCTGTGCTGGCGTACAGGAAGTAATGTGTTTTATGTCAACCAGCCAGAGCTAAAGGGGGCAGGAAGGGGGTAGAGACCATAGCAACAAGAAGTTTAGTGGGAGCTATGGTGTAAAATCCTAAGAAGCATCCAAGAAAGGTTTGTATAGTAGATGCTCCAGTTCAAAAAAGTCGTTGACTTGGCATTCAGTGAAAGGATTAAAACACCCCAAATTAAGCGATCAACGGCGAGGACAAACACGGATCACCACTGGTGTTGCATTACTGCTCTTGGATAGTTTGGTATTCGTGCGCTCAGAAGGTGAAAGGGGAAGACTTGACAAGGGGGCTCCTGGGGGCAGGGTATGCAGCCAGGTCACCTGCAAGCATACATCATAAGCATGCATTGACAATATTAATTGTAATTCCTCTCACTGCCAGAGGGGGCGGGGGGGAGACAAACGTTTTGCAGATAAATATAGTTCAACTGAAATAGCGTTAAATTAAATGAACACTGATTACAAACAACTAATTTCTCCTTGTCATAACTATTTGGGTATTATGGAAAAACACACATTGAGCTGTACTGGCAAAAACAGTTTGGCAACACTACGGTAAAAAAAAGAACAATTTAGGCAACATTAATAGTTCCAGGTCACATAAAAAAATCCTGCCGATTTGTCCCATTTTGTCAACAGATGAGGTTCTTTTTTTTCTCACAGCAGCTACAAGGTTGAATCAAAGGTGATACTTCTTAGAGTGTTGCATCTGTATTCTCTATACTCTGGTCATTCTCCCTCAAAGTGGCTCGATGGAGAAGCAATTCACAGCATGAGAGGGCCAGAGGGAGTCTGGAAGCTTAGTGTGCCAAAAAGGCAGTTGTGCTAAATTGTCATAAGCAACCCGATGGTACTTATCTGCCCAGCGATAACCTGCCACAAGCCAGATTTGTAAAAAGTAAAAATTAATATTTAAAAAATACAAAAATATATACATACAGCCACACTACACGACTGACTGGAACTCCTGATTAAAGGGAAAATATGAAAGCTGCAGGCTCTTCCTAATCATCTTCAACCGACCACAACACTGCAGGGCGCAAAGGTGCCACTGCCAGGATATAAAAGTGCATATATTCATATACATACAAATATGAAACCATGGGGACAATTTTTGCATTTTATTTCCCTCTATGTGAACATTTTTGACCCAGCTACATCATTTTTTAGAACAATGGTTTATTTCAAATTGCGCACCATATTAGAATGCCATGAATAATTTATGCGGAGACGCAGAGATGTAATCTGCATCTCTAACATGATTAATGCACCACCAAAGAGGGAACCTATTCATATCCATTTATCAATGACAGAAAGACACAGTTGAGAGTGATTTCCTGCAATGCAACCTAGTTGTATAATCCACTTCTTCCCCAGAGCTTATAGGGTGAACAGCACAAACATATTGACAGAACACCTCATACTCCTTGTACTTTATGCATCTACACCTGCTTAATAGATTTCTGTCAAAAATGGCATGTGTAAAGCTGCTGCTCAATCACCGCAATATTTGCAGAAAAACAGTTGTTCCCATGATGCACTGTGACTCAAATACTTTGACATAAACAGCTCTGCATTGAGCAGAGTGCTGCCATCACCGTTGTCATGCCTTCAGCACCCAGTTAACTGAACTACTGAGATCAAAGCAGGGGACCCTCCTGTATCAGTCAGTGGCAAACAAAACTGAAAACTCCTCCAGTGAAGAAATCTTGTCCACGGGATTTCTCAGACACAGACATTTATGAGACCATTAACCTTGTCAAGACGGTTAAAATAGATGGCGGTATATAAAATGAGGAGGATGCCTGAAAGGAGTGAGGCAGTCAGCAAAGATGCTTGAGAAACAAAGATAAATGTATGCTGGCAGCTGAATGTTTACAAAGGGAAAATATGACTTTTGAAAGTTTAGATGACATTCGTAAAAGTGGTCAGGTCATATCTAGTGATGATGTAGGTAGTGTTTTCAAAGGTGTTTTCTCTGCACGTATATGGTCACAATTATGATCACGATTATTTTGATCAACATTGAGATCATAATTATTCATTGATCTTAGGCACTATTTTATATTGGTTTCACGTTTAAAGTGCTAAATTCAATAGTAATAGCAATGTCTACGTGAGCCTTTGAAAACACTACATACATCATCACTGAGTTGAAAAGTTTCGACAGTTTTCCTCACAACCTATTAAAAGTACAGATGCAATAATATTCACCACCGTATAAGAGACAGCATATTATTTTGAGCAATTATACCTCCTAGTTTCCATGGCTGCAGTGTTTTCCAAAACAACAATTATATCATGCTCTCATTTCCTGTTAATGTCAAAATGCCTTCTTGACAAAGCAATCATTAAATCATCCGAGTACATACTTGAATCTGAGTAGAGCAAATTAACTACACAGCAATCGTTACACTTTTTAGGGTTGGTGGGACTTCCTTATCCGATTGTTATTCTGAATGACTGCTGACATACAGTTTAATTATTGGAGCAAATGATGCGCAATAGTCAAGGTGTAGCGACAGATCTGTTCATTCATTCTTACATGTGCTAGTGAGAACATTGTAATATTCAGTAATTATTAGCCTCAGAGGCAGCTTCATATTGACTGACAGCATCTGAGAGCACTAGAACATATAAAATGTCTTTGTTGTTGCTGAAAGAAATGTGCAGCATGTGTCATGTGGGTACTATCAATTCGGCAGTTCAGAATAGATACCTACACATCCACCACAATGAAAGGCAGAGGTTTTAGATAATCCATCATGTATGGAAGTTCAGTCCCCTTAAAACACACCAATGTTACACACTGTTAAAGGTATGCTGTGCTTTAATACCCCGATGAGCTTGCTCCTTTATTCTTTACTTCCCTCTGTCTCGGACAGTGAAGGGGAGAGAACTGACAATATCTCCTTGCTGCTATCTAACCACCCACCCTGCATTGACCTTTCCATTAATAATAGGCTTTCAGTAAGGGCTTGCACTGCGCAATCTGGAAGGCTCCTCCAAAGGGTGTACAGCAAAGGGCTTCGGCCAATGCTTCAGGGAGATTGGCCAGAGTGGGAAAATTTGCTTCTTCTTTAACTATCCCCCAAAGCCCAGCAATCCTCAACACAGACATGTGAGTTACAGGTGACTGAGGAGCCCTAGAACATGAAATAGGACAAGTAGTGCACCCAAAATGGAGGTCCTGACAGGTTTGACTGGATTACATTCACTGGAATACTTTGCTTAAAGCTGACACCTGAGGGTTACGTCAGCTAACAGATTGGAACTGTGCGCTAGACATTTGCATATTTACAGTGGATGAAATTTCTGTCTCTGTGCTGCTATTCAGTCTCATTGATCTGAGCAGCGGCTTGCTGGCTGGCAATGCCAATAGAGTCTGTAAAAACCAATGCTGCTGCACTGAAAGTGACACTTCGACAGAAGGCTTCAAACCACAATCCACAACCCACCCCCCTACTTTCCACTGGGCTAGGGCTACTTCCTGCATTAGCACTGGACGTAAAGTCCTGAGGTGCCAATTTGTCCAATATGGACTTCATTATAGGATACTGGGCTCAATAAAGTCAATGTAATGTAAAACAAAAGGCCTTTAGCTAATCTATTTTGCACGGTTTGTGAAAGGGTCCATTCATTTAGATCAATAACATGAAAACTGCCAAAATGTAGCGACCCTTGATGCTCGACCATCAAATTGTAACAAAATATCATTGTTGGCTGCATAGGGCGACAGCAGACATTAAGTTATGGATATCAGTCGAGTTGACATAATTAGTTGATTAATCAATTAGTTGATTGACAATAAATCTATTTTTCATAATCTATTATCATTTAAGTCATTTTTCATGCAAAATCTGATGAAGAAAAATCTGGGGGTTCCAGCTTCCAAAACTAACAGCACTGCAGCTTTTCTGTTTTCTGTGACTGACATTAATATATGTTCATTTTGGACAGTATGTCAGATGAAGAGAAAACTATTTGAATATACAAGCCAGCATTTGGGGAAATTGTGATGGGCATTGTTCACTATTTTCTGATATTTTTCAGTTAATCGATTAATTGACAAAAAGTCTGCAAATTAATTAATAAAAACAATCTTTAGTTGCAGATCTATATTTGAGCATTAATTTAATGAATTTAGCTTCATCATTTAACTAATGATAACTTATTCTGTTCATTCCAACTGCGTGTTGTATCTTTACTTATGAAAACCTTTGTTGTGTATCACATTGAAAGCCTGTGCTTGGAGTAGCATGCTTCATAAACCTCAGGTTACAGCACCAAACATCAACTGAGCTGTGATAAAACAATGCTGCAGAGCAACAGCAATCATGCTTGTTTATCTTATTGGGTACTCCTTTGAGCAGTGGAACTATAATATCTAACCTACTCCTGTTGGCCAAATGTAATCCAATTTTATGCATGACATGACATTCAACACATGCTGCATTCCCAAACATCCTGACGGCAGCATCAAGATGCTGCCAAAATTGAAAAATGATGGAGGTAGAAACCATAAATGTCACAGCACGTAAAACCTTGTTCCCTGACTTCTCACAGTAGAAGGCTATTTTGTGTATGAAATGTAAATTTCCTCCTGCGTTATGCATGATATTAACCTCCAAATACCAATACCTGTACACTCTGACAAGGCTGGTTGCTGTGTTTGAGTTACCATTTCTAGTGATTCCACTCATGTCTTCATTGCATAACAGTCCAGCTGAAGCTGCTGTTCTTTTTTTAATTAGGCCCATGGTGGTTTAAATTTCTTGCACTGATACAGATTAAGTAACAATTCACATGAATACTCTTTTCTTCAATTATTTATTAAGTAAACAGCAGAATACGTGACTTTTGTCTCAATGTGGAGACCGTGTGATCGACTTCATCCATCAGGCTTCTATATTTTGAGTGTTTTTTTACCATGTATATATGTTTTACTTGTGTTATATGTTTATGTTGTTACACTATCAAAGCTAAAAAGAAATGTTGAATGTTGTGTTCATCACCACCTCTACTTTAAGTGGGGCACTTCAACTTTTCCTAGACTATGTTTGTGTTCTCACAGAGTGTCGTGTTTGCGGCTCTCGTCACCAAAGCAAGAGCTTGTTAATTCAGGTTCATCATTGAAGGGCTAAATGGGGAGAAGGAGAAGAAATGAATCACCTAGCATCTGCAAGAGTGGGTCTGTGGATAGCTTAATGGCACATTGTCACACCGGAGTGCCTCTCTCTACCCAGCATTTATCAGACGAACAAGCAGAGTGGCTGATGACTATGAAATCCACTGTAAGTGGGAGCCACTTTTGCCTTTATGAATCCTGTGAGTGATCATTGAGCAAAATATTAAATTATGGCATGGAAGGCTGGAGTGACAGGAGGTAATCATGCTGCCTGAATGATATGTAATTGTTTTCTGAATTGTAATTATAGGGCGAGAGAAAACATTGGCTTACTGTAATTAACGGTGAAGAACAAATTCTTTCAGTGGAAAATTGGAATTCTCTTGGGATGTGAGCCCCTAAGATAAGTAGAAGGAGGGAGCAGTGCGTAGGAAAAGCAAACCAGCGCTGAGATTTTATGAGGCAGAACAGACCTTAGCATTATGAGTGTTTATTTAAACTGTATGTGTGGATGATAAATATGGGTAATTCCTCACAAAGGTAGTGCTCATTCTCCAAGTGCC